>NC_056725.1:477587139-477763222 GCF_019279795.1 Protopterus annectens | reverse complement strand
TATTAAAGTTACCCTGCATATACTAACCTAGTATTCAATGTTATGCCATAACTCTGTTTTATTGTAACCCCTAGATATGTTGTAATCATGTCGATTATTAGTTTCAAGATTTCTTGCAATTGCCTAAATGTTCTTTCTCTGGAAAGTAGGGTTACCTTTACTCATCTATGTAATACATGCTGTAATGTTTGTATTATTTTGTATTCAGTTTAACATTATGTATTTGTGAAAATACAATAGAAAGAAATTTTCAAAAAAAAAAAAAAAAAACTCTGCTTAACACACACTTCTGCACCAGTAGTTTAATATACACATAACAAACAGTGCTCTTACATTTGTAAGACAAACATATGAATCATGCTGATATTCACAATTGGCATATGATTATTTACAAAATTTCAGATACCTGGGCTGGAAGTGTCACAATCCCCCCCCCCCCCAACCCCGTGTAAACTCAAGTGACCATTGAGGAATGTTGCTTGAGAGAGTTGAGCCTATCTGGGAATGCCTTACTCCATTCCCTGTTTTGAGAGCCCATCTGCATTGGCATTGCTAACCCCAGTGCAGTGGTGCACTGTAATATCATATGCTTGCAACCCTAGGCTCCACCTTAGTAACTTGGCATTTTGCTGGCTGGCTGGCTCAATGTAGTGATGTTAAGGGATTGTGGTGTGTAACTACAGTGAATTTCCTTCCATACAGATAAGGCTGACGTTTCTTCAATGCCCACACTATGGCTAGGCATTCCTTTTCTACAGCTGCATAGAATTCCTCTCTGGAGGAGCCTATGCCTGAGATATACCACTGGGTGCTCTTCTCCCTTTGAGGAAACCTGGCTAAGTACAGCTCCCACCCTATGGTTTGAAGCCTCTACCTGCACAACAAATTCTTTGCTGTAATCTGGACTGGCTAATGCAGGAAGTTATCCCAAAGCTCCTTTAACCTTCTGGAATGCCTCTTTATATGCTAAGGTCCACACTACCTTATCTGGCCTGCTTTTCTTTCTTAGGTCTGTGAGGGGAGCAGCTATAGTACTATAATTGGGGACAAACTTTCTGTAGTACCCTGCTGTCTCTAAGAATGTCCTCACCTGCTTTTTGGTAACAGGGGCAGACCATGCCTGAATGTCTTCCACTTTGGCAGGTTATGGCCTGATCTTACCACTCCCCACTCTATGTCCCAGGTAAGAGACCTTTGCCATACCCACCTGATATTTGCTAGGCTTAATGGTCAACCCGGCCTCTGTAGGTCCTGCCAGCACCTCCCCCTGGATGATGCTGGAAGGTTGCTAGGAATGGCTGTAGATGGCAATATGCAATCTAGCAAAGCAAAAGGTGCCCTTGTGCTCCCAAGTAGGGATAGAGGATACAGCCTCACAGCCTGTGGAAGCATTCTCATCCTAGCATTCCCAGTTGCATACTCATACAAGCCAAATGGAGTCACAAAGGCTGACCTCTCTCTCTAGCACTGGATTTCATAAGTACCCTGCTGCACTTGAGAAGATCAATAGTGGTAAGATACTTAGCCCCATCCAGCTGCTCTAGGGTTTCATCTATCTTAGACATGGGGTAAGCATCTGACTCTGTCTATTTAAATTCCTGTAGTCCACACAGAACCTTGTGCTGCCATTCTTCTTTGGTACCAGCACAACTGGGGAGGCTCAGGGACTGCTGGACTCCTGAATTACCCCTAGTTCCACAATTTCCTATATCTCCTCCCTCAGAGTTGGTTCGACTCTCTCAGGCACCCTAAAAGGGATCTGCTTAATAGGCCTTAGGGGCCCTGTATCCACATGGTGCTGCACCAGGTGGATGCACTCTAGTTTCCCAGTAAACATGTCCTTAAATTCCTGTAACACTGCCTGGATTTCTTGAAACTGGGTAGGGGATAGCTGCTGGGACATTGATACCCCTTCCACCAAGGTGTCAGTCTAAGCCTCACTGAAGAGATCAGTCACCAATTTCCCCTCAGACTCCTCCTGCCATCAACTGCAAATTCTCAGCACAAGGGCCTCCCGATCATATTAAGGTTTCATCATGTTAACATGGTACAATATGTGCCCCTTCCTCTTGTCTAACATTTCCACCATGTAGTTAACATCACTGACTTTCCTTACCACCTTGTAGGGTCCCTCCCAAGCTGCCTACAGCTTGTGTCTGACAGGAATGAGAACCATTACCTGCTGCCCTACAGCATACACTGTAGCTCAAGCATTCCTGTCATACCATACCTTTCTCTACTGTTGGGATTCTGCCAGGCTCTCCTGGGCCAGTCCCATGAGTTCCCTGAGCCTTGTCCCGAGGTTTAGGACATCTGTCACAACAGACTCCTTGTGGGATTCACACTCACCCTCTTACTCATCTCGAATCAAATCTAGAGGTCCCGTCACCCTATGCCCATGCAACAACTCAAAGGATGAAAGATCTGTGGATTTCTGGGGCACCTCTCTGTAAGCAAACAACAGATGGGGCAAAGATTTGTCCCACTCTCTCTTAAACTGGACTGCAAATGCCCATAGCATCATCTTAAGTGTAGAGTTTAACCTCTCAACAAGACCATTAGACTGGGGATGGTAGGGGTGGACTTTAGGTGCTTCACCCCACAGTGTTTTCACAGGCAAGCCAGAAGGACTGACATGAAATTGGCACCTCTTGCAGTCAGTATTTCTTTTGGGAAACCTACCCTGCTGAAAACCTCTAACAAAGCACTTGCCAACTTTTCTGCCTCAATAAAGGACAGAGCCATCACTTCAGGGTATCTGGTAGCATAATCTACTACCACTATCATATTCTTTTTCCCTGTGGAACTTGGGTTACTCAGATGCCCCACAATATCCATAGCTACCCTCTGAAATGGCTCCTCAATCACAGGCAAAGGCATCAAAGGAGCTTTCACTTTGTCTCCTGCCTTATTTATCTTTTGGCACTGCTTACTGGCACTTCAAAAGTGATGACCTGACATCCACTCACCCACGTATGAAAATAAGTGCTTAGTTCAGCAATATAATCACACATATTTTCATCTGCCTTGTGTCTATGCTCACAAAACTTTTTCCTGTAAGCTTCAGGTATTAACTTAAAACATTCAAAACACAGTTCTTTACAACATTATAATTTAAACATTCAGTATCAGAAGTTTAGAAATAACAATTACAGCTTTACCATGGAGTAAAGGGATCAGAAACTGTACCCAGAGCCCTTGGTCAACATTATACTGTTTACACACCCTCTCAAACATATGAATGAAACTATCAAAATTATCCCCCTCTGTAAATTTTGGAAAAAAAATTACTGACCTTTGTTGCTTCTGGGATTTGGTTACTCCGTTCCCCATTACCTCCATGACTCCGGCAAAGAGTCAGCATCTCCTTTTCATGTTGCCTCTATCTCTCCTTCTCCTCAGCCTGCAACCATTGCAGTTTCTTATTTTTCTCAGCCTTGAGATGTCTCAGTTTCTCTGCTGCTTCTATTTTCAAATGCTTGGCCTCCAGCTCAAGTTTGAGCTGTCCATTTTCTGAAAGTTGTACATCTCCATGGCCAGTCTGATTGTCCTCCTGGTTGCCATTCTGTGATGCAGCTGTGACTAAAGCTGCAAGCATGTCTGCTTTAGTCAGGTTGGCAGGCACCAGTCCTTTAGCCTGGCACATTTCAGCTAACTGGCTCCTTGTCAGCTTGCCATACTCTGCTACTCATGCTTGCCTTCTCTTCCTGACTAAGCTAACATAAAATAAAATAATTGTGATATGAACTCTGAATGTTCACTGCTTGGCTGACTGAGAGTGCAAACACCTTCACTGACCACTGTACACAGGCTACAGGGATTCAATATCCACACCACTGCAAGCCAATTAATATGTGAAGCGGCTAACTCACCAATGTCAACCAATTAATATGTGATGTGGATATCCCACTTCTGCCAACCAGTTAATATGTGATGCCCCTGCACTGGCCCAGTAATCAAGGAGCCTCACTCACCACTGGCAACAATGAGGGATGTACATAATGGGAGGATGACAAGTACAGTCTCAGTAAAGTACAATTTGCCTTAAGAGCACACAGAGATCACAGTCAGTCTGGGGCTGATTTATCCCTCTTTCTGCAGATCCCTAGTAAGACTCCCCCCAGGCACAGCTATAGGGTTAATATCTCAGCTGAGGGGTCAAGCCAAGGCCTTCAGCACCCTCTCTGTCCAACCAGTGATTTGTCTCCCTGCCCAAGTAGCTGATACACACACACACTTTGAAATTTGATTTCTCTGCAAACACACAGACACTCCTGGAGAAGGCTGACACAGGTTTATTAGCTATGCCCCCTCTGCCCAGACTATAACGTAGTTATCACAGCCACCAACCCCTCTTTATCAGCTGCTATAAGGCCCTTAACAAAAGGCAACCAGTTCTACTGTGGCCTGTACAGTGTCACCAAATACATATGCAACTACTCTAAGACCTTTAATATGTCTCACAAATATCAGCCACAAAAATAGGTTTAAATAAATTAAATAATAAATAATAAAAGAACAAAACAATACTCAGACAACAAATACAGTTACTTCAGAGTTCAAAATCACAGGAAATATTTTAAAACAACATTGTAGGACAGTCCTAAATAAAATACAGAAAACATCTAATCTAAACTAATCTTTACTATATTCCTATCTATATCTAAGAGAGATACTATGCCATAAGTCTTACTTACAGAAAACATGCAGGCAGAAGTGCTGAGTGGATGTTTCTAGGTCAAAGACAAGATACAAAATGCACAGTCGATCTCTGAGAGAGTTCTTAAATTAATAATAAACATCACTTCTGGGTTAGCTTGGATGATGTCACTCTGTCATCTGACTTCAGTTCCCAGGCTAAACAGATACTAACGGAATTTTAACATCTCTGTGTGAGAAGTACGCATCTCTCAGATGTTTGCAGAACTTGGAAGCTGTAAAACAATTTGAAACCTAGTAATTATTTCTGTTTCAAGAAAATACAAAATCTTGTAGCTCTAGACATTGTGTCTGCTGCTGAGCTGAAACTGAGAGATAACAGTCATAAAACACTTTTATTTCAATGTATTTTCTTGAAGTTTTGCAAGTTAACTCTGTATGTTCCAAGTTCTACTATTAAAACATACATTTGCACAGGAATATAGTTTATAATTTACTGCCAATCATTAGCAGACCGGAGTTCCGCTGTGGCGACCCGTAACAGGGAAAAAACGAAAGACACAACAACATAGTTTATATACATTTCTGTTCTTTTCCAGTAGAGTACACTATGGACACATCCTTGAAGTTCAGTTCTGTACAAACCCTGTTCAACACACACTCCTACGCCAGTAGTTTAATATACACATAGCATAAAGTTCTCTTACATTTGTAAGACAAGCATATGAATCATGTTGATATTCACAAATGACATATGATTATTTACAAAATTCCAGATAGCTGGGCTAGCAGTGTCACAGGGTTTATTGGGTGAGACACTGATGTGTGCGTTATTATGTGTAGTGGATGCTGTTGTGATATATTGTTTGTAGAAGGTTTCTGCTTGGAAGGTCTTTGCTCTTTTGGTATATTTCTAGTCAGTACCTCTGCGTATGTGGGTTTATGTGTTGTGTGCTTGGTATGTGTAGGAGGTTGAGTATGAGTGCTGACAACCTGCTTGGTATTTGGTTTGTTGTTAGGTTTGAGAGAGAGCATTGATTCCAGATTCATAGTATAAATACATCTCTCACATATTCTATTTGCATAGGTTGTCTGTATACATGAGGGAATTGCTACATTCTCTCAAGATGCCCATGTAAGTCAGTCTGGGTGGAGAAATTGTGGGAAACTGATCTTCTCTTATGTCAGGTGTATTCTGTAATAAGTGGTGGAGGGATGTTTAGATGGACCAGGTTTTGCTGTAGAGCTAGAAACTAGAACTTTAAAATTTAACTAAACTATGGGAGGCTTAAGGGTTGATATCTGCACTGGCAGCTCAAAAAATACAGCTGAATTGCACAACAAGAAGCAGGGAAGCTTAGGAGGGTTCCCTATCAGTTATTTAGGGAAAAGTTGACTTTTTTTAGCATTTGTGTATATACATGCCAGTGCTAACCCTCATTGTGTGGTGTGCAGCTAAACACAAATGCCATGTTTAAATACCAGCTAAGTAAAACAGTTTACAAATAAACCAGCCAATAGGAAAGCCCAAGACTGAGACTTGTTTTAACAATTCCCAACTCAGATGGGTCCTTGACTACACTCTTCTGCCACAAGAGTGCAGGAGGAGACTCTTAATGTAAGATGACTGGCTTTAGAGTTGACAAAATGCCAAACTGTCTAGATTCAGCAAGTCTGAATCTAGCCTATATTACAAATTGTTCAAATACTGTAAATAGGCAGTGCAGAAAACACAGTCACAAACAATAAAAAACAGTTTAAACTAGGTGGCAAAACAGCTGCAAACACTTTAAAAGTGCAAAGAAGGTTGTAAAAATACTTATTTTTCAGTAGAATTCACAGGATGCATTGTATTTCATTCAGATTGACTTCAAATCTCTGGCTATGGAAGCCAAACTCTGAGCAGTAAACTGAGCACAAACCCCAACACACGCTGTGTCAAAATATCACTTAAATAAAACAGTTTTCAAACAATCTAACCAATAGGAACGCCCAAGACTGAGCCTTGGACAATGCAGTGGGGCAGCAGCTAACATTTTCACCTCACAGCAAGAGGTTCTTCGGTTTGAATCTTGGCTGGGGTGCCTTCTGTGTGGAGTTTGCATGTTCTCTGCATTCATGTGGGTTTCCTCTGGGTACTCCAGTTTTCTCCCACATTCTAAAGACATGCCTCTGGACTGTTTCTCCCCAGGCCTTCACTGAATATAGGCTCTGTCCTAGTTGGACTTTCCTGGTCAACAAATGTTAAATAAATAAATTGTTAGCAGTTCCCAACTCAGATGGGTCCTTGACTACGCTCTTCTGCAAAAAGGGTGCAGGAGGGCCATCTTAAAGGAAGATGGCTGGCTCTAGTGCTCAGAAAATTCCAAACAGTCTAGCTTCAGCAAGTCTGAATCTAGCCTATGTTAGAATTTTTTCAAGTACAGTAAATAAACAGTGCAGAAAAATACAGTCACGCGCAATAAAATCAGTTTAAAGTAGGTGGAAAAACAGCTACAAACAGTTTAAAAGTACAAAGAAGATTACAAAAATACTTATTTTTCAATAGATTTCACAGGATGTCTTAGATTTCATTCAGATTGACTTCAGATCTCTGGCTATGGAAGCTAAACTCTGAGCAGCTCTGGTAAACTGAGGTCATTTGTTTTCAATAAGTGTTTAAAGTCAAATTGTAAGAAGGGTCTGAACCTTGAGTTGAACATTTAAAAGCTGAATTTTCCAGAAATCCAATACATTAATCAGTGAAGCTAGTGAATCCGCCCTTAATTTTGTTGCTATTTACTTAGTGCAAGACAATTTTCATACACCGTGGCTACTCATCTCTTGACATAAACTTTTCAGTTTTTTGACAATTTGAAATATTATGGCTTATCAGAGTGCACTGCCTTTTATTATGCAACCATTAAACATCAAGCATTATCACTGAATAACCAAGAAAAGAAAAATATACAAGATAAATATAACAAAATGAATCAATATAACATTTAATCTGTGCCATAAGAGGCAGTCATCACATTCCAGTTTCTTTGTGTCATGCATGACTATACAAGTACAATAAAAAGGGAATACCTCCCACATTATACATTTCAACACAGTGGTATAAGCACTAACCCTATTCACATCCTACGTAAGTTCTTTTCAGTGATGACCCTCTTGTCTCATCATTCCCTATTGCCCTCTTTTATTGTATCTATCTATTGACTGGGTAAGCCCACAGGACACAATTGTCCCTTTTCAGGGGTGACCCATGAGCACAGTCTGGTTAAGGGACTTGGTCAGAGTCACACAGTAGGCAAATTGAGGGGGAGGGAATCATGCCCTGTACCTGGGCATTGGAAGCAGCTCAACAGCAGCAAAAACACCTCTTGTCATCACTCCAGTAATCTCCTAACCTTATTCCACCGTTCCTTCATTTTTAACTTTGTCAATATAACCAGTTGTGCTTCCAATTTTTCCTGTCAGCGCACATCATTGTGTGAAATACATCCATCCTGCCACTTAATTTCCTTTTTTCAACTTTTTTATTGAGTCTGTTAATCCATCCCATTATATTAAATAGCTTGTTTTTTCCTCTTCATCCCATCCAACATGTCACCCTTATACGCCATACAATACCAATTTACATTCACTTACCACCTCTTTCTGATAAATACTTTTCCATTACTTTATACACTTCCAGCATACCAATTGAATCCCTTATATTCCCAAAACATATGAATATATTTAGCCTCAAAGTCTACACATCTTCTTCCTGTTGCCAACAGTTTTAGAGTCATATACCCTCTCTAGATGCATTCAATGAGCTGAACCCATATAACTGGTAAAATTAAGTAACCAGTTGTAAAGAAAACAAAACAAGAAACTCATTCCAGTCTGCTTAGTGAGTATCAGTGCATTTTAGGTTCCCCATTTCTGTTGATGGAATTCTGTGTGATGTTAATATTGACAGTAAATCATCCTCTTATGTAAGGTCCTACATCTCACTCTCCTATCCTTCTGAACCTTCTACCATTTGTCCTTTAACACTATTTTGTCTTCACCATACTTCCTTTCATGGCATCTCTTATTATTCAAGCTTTAATGACTCCTTTCAGATGTACATAATAAAGCCACTGCCCAGTCCCCATGCAATAATGCTCTTTATATGCCCTAATTTGAGGAACAGTGCTGAGTTTTCTATCCTCCCCCACTCCTAAGTAAGATTTTCAAAGACAAAACTCTTTCCTACAGTCATCTTTAGTTTAAGACTCTATGATGAATAATCTCTGAATTAAGCCATATCTTATGCTCTAACAAATTCCTAACAAGCTCCCCCTTCCTTCCAATAGTTTACCAGAATTCACAAATTATGTATTTTTTTGTTGTTTCCACAAATGCCCTTCTCAGTTCTTCTTCCTGATATCCTGCCTCCTTAATATCTTTTGACTGATTGAACATGTATGCTAGTGTCGTTGTCATGTTATATAGCCTAAAGTCAGGCATGCCCATTCCTCCAGACTTTTTGCTGATAGTCTCAGTGTTTCTTTGTTTTTCATTTGCAGCCTTATAGCCACTGCTTCATGTATAAACCTACTACAAATAACTTGCATTTTGAATCTACTTGTCAGTATATCAAACACCAGGGAGATGGATGCTCTGTATATTGACATAAAATATTTAGATGCTGCTATCACCCAGTCTGTGTCTTTTACTGCATATAAAGTCAAATATCACGCTGTATATAAAGAGATCAGTAACACCAGTGAGAATATACAGCAAAGGAAATCAAGGAGGCTCAAAAGGGACCAGGCAGATTATTCTAAAGGAAAAGTGTATCCTAATCTACCAAAAGTACAACAGAGGAAAGAACTTACCCCAAATCAACCATATATCAACAGTACTGCACATGTCCAGGAGGAGCAAACAGAGGAAGAACCCCTATAGAACAGGAAGCTCCATGGACATCTGAGTGACTTTGGCAAAAGGGAAGCAACAATTACCACCTGTCAAGCACCTCAGTGCAACTCAGACCATACCAACAGAGAAGTAACAGCAAACAGGGAAGAAACAACCATCGATGGTCGATAACTGGGATATAACAGGTACTTGTAAAATTATTTTGAATAAAACAAATGATTTTAAAATGTATAATTACAGTACTTATGACTTAACTAATGGACATGCAAAACTATCTGTAAAGGGTATAATATTGCACCTTCTAAAGGTACTGATATTACCACAATAATCATGAGAACTGAAACTATATACTAGAAATCTGAATTTGAAGTTAACTTGCAAGGACAGTATCCAGGAAAATGACCACAAGACTATAAGAACTCCTAGCACATTCAACCCAGTGCTCCATCCAACCCTCAGTACGTTCCAGCAAATATACAAGACAGATATACGATTTTTACTAGACCAGTATCCCAGTGAATTAAAGTCAAACCTAAGAAAAAGAGAGAGGGAATTGTTGCAAAATTTAAAAACAAATTCATATCATGCTACTAGATAAGGGTGGTGGTCTCATAGTTATGAATTCCATAGACTGCAAACAATGAATGTTGAATTTGCTATATGAAGACATGTACCAGAAAGCTACCAATAATTAAATCAATGCATCTTATCAGAAAATTGATTCTTACTTGCATGATAAGCTCATGCAAGATCAAATAGATTCCAACCAACATAAGTTTATGCATGTGGAACCCCAAAAATTGCGACCATTGTCAGGGTTCCAAAAATTCATAAGACCCTCGAAGATCCTGCCCTTAGACTGATAGTGGATGCTGACAATTCTAAAACAAGTTGCTTAGCAAACTTTATTGAGCAGCAATTAAAAGAAAATGTCATGAATATCCCACACATAGGTAAAGATTCCTGGGATTTTTCGACCAATTGCCAACACTTGAATGACGTCCTGGAGTCATCACTATAGATGTCAAAGATCTTTTTAGCTGTATACCCCATGATATAGGAAATGAATGGTTCTCAGACTTCCTCTCCCATAACCTGAAGCTAAAGCAAGATAAAGTCAATACATTACCTTTATTGATGGAAATTGTTCTCAATAATAATTATATGTACTATGAAGGACAATATTTTAAACATATGTCATGTATAGCAATGGGAGCAGCCTGTAGACCACTTTTTGCAAATGTAATCATAACATCACGGGACGCTAACTATATCTTAAATAGCCACTTCATCGATCACATCCAAATGTATATTTGCTTTTTGGATGATATATTTGTTGCTTGGGAGGGCCCAAACAACAAAATTGACACGTTCATTCAATATATAAAGAATACTACAGCTTTCTTAAAATTTACACATAAAAGCTGTCAAGATTCTATTTATTAACTTGATGTAAAAATCTCTAAGGACTACAACAAGAGTACATTGACATCCAATATATTTAGGTAACCAACGTATTCAAACATGTACCTACAGTATGCTAGCTATCAAAAATATGCTGTGGCCAAAGGACAAATAGTAAGGCTGCTAGGATGGTGTCCCTAGATGATGAATTTGTAAAAGAATGTAATCTACTGAGGGCTATGTTCAAAAACAGGGGATACCCTGAAGAGTTAATACAATCTATTAAAAATGAAGTCATATACAAGAGAAAACCTAGTGTGTATGTGCCTCTCCTTTCTGAAAATAGGTCTACTCATTAACCTGTCTCATCCACAATCACTAACCAACTTCAAGAGGATGATCCAATAACCACAGAAGTCAATAACAATCCTAGGATGGATGAGCAACCAATAAATAAATTGCACAGCCCTTTTCACTACCTTCAACACTGATAGTCAACAAATTGCCAATATTCTATCAAAAAAAATTGCAATTAATCAAAAATTACAAATACACCTCTGAAGCTCTAAGTGCTCAACCAATAATAATGTGTAAAAGGGGCCATGGCTTTAAGGATTACCTAGATAGTATACCTCATAGGAATAACCATCCAAATGGCAAAATACCAAAATATGGACTTTGTTCAGTGTCACTTTACCCAACAAGCAAAATCTATGAAGGGGAGTACAAGAAAATTTCAGTGAAAGGTCAATATAATTGTAACCACTCAAACATAATGAGGCCAGGTACCTGAAACAACCAAGAAACTAGTACAGCAAACACAGGCACCAAGTGGAAGTGACAAACACAAAGCACGAACCACAAGCCAAAGTGGAAGCACCAGCAGTTTATTCAGTACATAATGTACTTCCCACTTTGGCTCGTGGTTCGTGCTTTGTGTTTGGTCACCTCCACTTGGTGCCTGTGTTTGCTGTACTAGTCAATATAATTGTCAAATTTCATGAGTAGTGTACATTGAGAAGTGCAATTTATGCCCACCATTTTATATCAGGAAAAACTGAGCACAAACTTAAACAGTAACCAATAGTAATAATGTACTTTATAAGCACATATCTAGCAACAGTGATCGTCATTTTTCATTTCTTGTTTTGGGAAAATTAGAAGGCAGTCCTAGAGTAGGAAGCTGGACAATAATCTTAAAGAAAAGGGAGCTAGGGTGGCAGATATATTTAAATGCTACAATGCTACAACGGACTAATTATGTTTTATTTATTTCCTGTATATTAAAAATGGAAGCATACAATGGGTAAAAGTTTATATTCAAGTAATGGTTAACTTATAAAGTTATAAAACTATTTTAGTTCATGTAGTTTAATTGTTCATCAGTAATTAATTTTATGTAAGTATTTTAACATGCTTATATGTGTACAGTATTTGTTCTCATATTTGTACTTGAACTTATAATTCAGTAAACCTGGGTGGGAGACCTGAATGGTTTAAGTTATGCAGACTCACAGACCTGTGCAAGGAGCAACACTTAGATACAATATTTCTTTAAAGTTTTGAAATGAACAAATGATTAGAAGGGTTTAAAAGTGTCACATGACAATGTTTAAACATCTGATGACGTCTTACAATGTTAATGACAAAAGTGCTTATCTTTGTGTTTAAATCTTAGTTTATCATACTTTCTTTACTTCAAGTTGTTATAGACCGTATTGAGCTGTCACACTTGAGGCCTGTGATTGAATCTTCCTTGGTGAGTTAGAGTGAAGACAATTTTCATTATAAATAAATAAAAATGCTGGCAGGCAGAGTTTCACAGGCACAAATCACTCAGGTGATGATAAACCAAAGGTGTATTTAATGATAAAAATCCACAAGGAAAACAAATAAAATGTGAGCGCTTTCGTTAAACAAGTGTTAACTTCATCAGACACCATTAAAATGTGCACATATAAAAAAACACTCTGATTGGGTAAGCAAAGAGAAGCAGCTAGCTAAGCAACACTGAGACAGAACATTAATTAACCCCTTGATGACTGTGTTACACTTGAAACTGTTGCATCTTAAATACAACTAAAACTTGTGATTAAAAGATAAATTATTAGTCTCATACTTGTGTCATGAATGATTTTAAATAGGATTAAACTAAAACCAAAGTCATTTTTAAAATCTCATGTTAAATATTCACATAATGCTAAAATGTTTACCAAAGTCAAATACATACAAAAGTGCTTGTGCTTAACAAATGTTTTGAGATATTTTGTTCCTTTCTAGGGCTTTTAATTTCAATACAGGAGAGATGGATGTCCTGTCATTTATCCCTGGCCATCTATCTGCCTGTAGTAAAATTTGCCACTTTAACTCCTTTAACTCTAACTGAAGTCCCCAAGGCTTTATGTAAAATTGTGACCAGTATTGTCCTGAATATGTCTCGCTAAAGCATTATTAATATTATTCTTTCTTATGGCGTAGTTGTGTTCATAAATTCTGGTGTTAAATTTTCTTTCTGTTTTGCCTACATAAAATGCTAGGCATCGGTCACATGCAGCCATGTAGACACTGCCTTGGAGTGATAGTTATATTTACCTTTTACATAATGGTCTATACCATTCACTGTAAATTTGCTGCCTGATTTCATCTTGTAGCACCAGTTACAAGCCTCACATTTGTACATCCCTACACGTCATGTTCTAATGTAGTTAGAAACTTAAGTTTGAGCCCCTTCTGTATGTAACTATAGGTCTTTCTCCTATTTGTGCCCTGATGTACAAGTCATCCATTAAAATGTACCACTTCTTATAAAAAATGGACATCAAGTGGTATGAGTCAGAGTTGAATGTAAGCACCATAGATCTACAAAAAGAACTTTTTTCCAACTCAGGTTTCCCCTCTTCAACTTCAGAGGGCTGTTGTCTAGTGTGTTTTCCCCAATGATGGGCTTAAAATGCCCTAGTCTTCTTTTACCTATCACTTCCTGCATAAGCTCATTGAGCAAGTCTGCTGGGTACTCCCTCCTCAAGAGCATAGTTTTTAAGTTGTCGCATTCGATAAGAAAATCTTCTTCTCTGGAGATCATGCGGGCTGCTCGAACTAATTGCCCTTTAACTACTGACCTCTTTTGATGCTTGGGGTGGGAGCTCGTGTAATGCAGGGACGAGTTTGAGTAGGTCTCTTTCCTGTGGATCCTAGTAGCATACTTTTCATTATGTGTGTCTTTGTATAAGTGGACTTCAAGGTAATTCATATAATCCAGGTTAATCACCCAAGTGAACTGTAGGAATGTAGTGGTGGTGTTAAGGTATCTCAAAAACTCTTCCAAAACAACCAGTGACCCATTCCATATCAAGCTGATATCATCTTGGTATCTATAATACAGTTTGACCTTAGAATAGTACTGAGACTGAAAGACATAATTTATTTCCCAATATGCCATTACCATATTTGTTTTTCTTGTGGATTTTTATCATTAAATACACCTTTAGTTTATCGTCACCTGAGTGATTTGTGCCTGTGAAACTCTGCCTGCCAGCATTTTTATTTATTTAGTTTGTTTTGCTGCTTCTGTTTTTTTGACAATTTTCATTATGCCAGTACAGACATCCCTATAACAAGTGTCCAGATTGGTCTTAAAAATGTTTTAATTTATTCCTGCTTCAACATAATTTGGCAGTCTATTCTATGTATCCGCTTCTGTTTCAAAGGACAAATTAGTGCATCTCTCATTCCTATATAATAGCTTATGCTTTGTCTGATGATTGTCTACTACTTTTTGATAACCCCAAACATTCCTCGAGGTCAGTGTCTGTAAGTGTCCTATATACCTGAATAAGGTTGCCTCTTAAATATCTGTATAAGGTACAGAACAGTTCAAATATTTTAATCCTGTGTGATAACTTCAACTCACATCCATGGATACCCATATATCTGCATTGCTCTTTCTAATTTATTTGTGTTAGTTTACTTATAAGGTTTGCATATTATTATTCCCCACTCTAGTCTGAAACTACTGCAACCTGCAAGTAATGATTTAATCACTTCTGATTTCCTAGACTTTTCACATCTTTTTATACAGCCTATATGTTAATAACTATCATTAACTGTTTGGTTGACATGCTCAGAAAACATCAAAGCTGGATCTACCAGTATATTCAAGTACTGAAATTATTCAATTGCTTCAGTCACTGTATATTGTATTAAATATTCAGCCTTCAGTCTGTTTTTCCTAAATCTCATATTCTTTGTTTTTTGGTGCATTTATAAGCAAACATGACAGGCATTTTCCATCTGTAACAGATGGAATCATTTATTTCATTTTCAAGTAATCTGCATGAAGACTATAGAATACTTCACATAAAAATGTACAGCCTAAAGATACAACCTAAGCAAGTATGGGCCAGGGACATTTGTGCAGTAGGACACCGTTACTGTAGCCTAGAATGCCATATGTCCAGTTCCTTATGGTACTTGTCAAATCTTATGTGTAAGCCAAGTAGCTGTCCATCGTATCAACATTACATTAATACCCAGTTGTTCTAATTTATTAGTCATTAGTTTGTGTATGACTCAATGAAAGGAAGAATATAAGTCAATTTAAATTACATCACATCATAGCACGCATTTTCATTTATAGCTGTTATTATGTTATAAAAAAATCATTTTATATGTAGTTATAAATGTATTTTCAGTTCCATACTGATATATGGTTTCATGCCCCATCCTCCCCAGTTCTGAGAATACAACTGTATTTCAGCTTTGCCCAGTTAGGGGTTGCCACAGCAGAACTCCGATCCACTAAAGATTGGCAATGAACGTTTACAGTTTCGAGTTGCCAGCCCTGTGCCCAACCTTCAAAGAAGACACACCCACCTGTATGTCTTTAAATTCACTCGACCATGGGGAGAATATGCAGACTCCACACAGAAGGCAGTCCAGCTGAGAATCAAACTGGAGAACTTCTTGCTTTGAGGTGACAACACTAACAGCTGCACCACCATGACTTATCTCCAGTTCTGATAATAATTTATATAAAATAGCCTTCTCCATTATTTTTCCAAAACATGAAGGTGGACTAAAAGGTATAAATATATCTTTTTATTTAGTTATTCATATATCTATATATATTGCTTTTATTGATCAGGAAATTCCAAATGACTGGAAAAGTGAGAAAGTGACACACATACATACATACATACATGCATACACACATAATGTAATGAAACCTTTGACAATAGATTAATGAGAAAAGCAAGTATTATTTCAGCATACCACAGTAAGAAAAAAAAAACGTTAAAAAGATAACTGAACAGCCAACATACAAACATACATAGTATAATCATGATAGAAGCAATTCTATTATATGATAAATCATACAAAATTAGATCAGTATGAATATTTAGACAAACCAAATTTAGACCCTTAATATTTTGTAAGAGTATAAAAGTGGTGAACTTTCACAATTTAAAGTTGAAAAGTGTATATGACTGTGTTTTTCCTATTCCCTTTTCCTTAAAGATGTTTTTAACAAATGCATGTCTCCAGTCTTGAGCAATCTTCACATACTTAAATGATATAGGGCCGGATTCTCGAAGGTTTGCACGGAGTCTTAGAGTAGAGTAAGACTCCATGCAGCCATCATGTCCGAGCGATCCAGGAACAGCCTGCAGGGGGTGCAGGAGAGCTCCTAAAATGGCTCTTACACAGACAGGGCTGGGATATGCAAATTACCTCAATTGCAGGCGAAAGGCATGCAAATGAGGTAGATTTGTGATTCAGGAAACCCGAACCTGTCCGAGTAAGAGCAGTGTTATTTGCAGAAATGTACTCAGTTGACAACTGAGTACCATTCTACAAATAGCAAAACGGAGCCGTGACAGCTCCAAATAAAGGTTGCATCCAGTGCAGGAAGCATGCCAATGGCCAAATATACGGCCATTGGAAATGTTTCCTGATGTAATCTGAAAATAAAAATAATTTTTTTTCTCCGATTTCCGATGTTTAAGCATAGTGCAGCACCGCGCAAATGGGCTGTGCTCTAAAACCCAGAAAACTAAAAATTAAAACCCACAAATGTGGATCTTATTTAAATTGTTAATGTACAATGCAAGGGAATGCCAGGCTGAAGACAACATGGCCACCGAGTAGAGGTTGCTAAGGGGGGAAGCTCAGTCTAAGATGTAACCAAGCATTAGTAGGCAATCCTATGTAAATGAGGGTTAGGATAGTGAATCGCAAGTTTACACAGCAAATGAGCACAGTCAGTGGAGTGTAGGAGTAGGATAAGGGGAGTAACAGAGTAGAAGATAGGTGACATCATGAGGGGGGTATGTATGAAAGAAGTGAAGCTCATTGGAGCAGAGTGGCATGTGTCTGCTGTCATTTACACATCATGGAAAGAGGTGTGTCAACAGGTAGGCTAGGGAAAGGCAAGAAATGGAAGGTGTATGCCGTGGATAACACCAAAGTTTCTTGCTGAGCATGCAAGCGCGCGCCTGTAAACCAGAGTAAGACAGAGTGTGCGTGTATGTGTGAGTGCGTGCGTTTAAGCCGAAGTAAGCATGTATAAGGCTGTTTAAAGAGTTGTAAGTGCGTTTGCGCTGGTGTGTGCGCATTTTAACCCAAATAAGCAAGTTTTAGTCCATGTAAGCATGTGTGCACAAGTGTTAGCTGCTGTGCGCGTGTTTGTGCTTGTGTATGCAGCGCTCCCCCCTGAGGAAACAGAAAGGAAAAAGGAAGCACAACAAATAGTAGGAAGCTACCAGGGAGTACTAGCAGAGCTAGCAGGTGAAAAAAATCAGAATCAGGCAATTACACTAGCCCAGCCCAGCCTAGCACTTAAAACTCTGCAAACAACAGTCCATTATGTTTCTCAGAACAGACACTGCAGTAAGCTAATAGAAGTGAAAACTGAAAAAGCTTTACTGAGACAAAGAAATGTTAGGGGCTGCCATTGCTGTTATAAAGCGACATATGCAACATGCTGAGGGTGGTGACAATGGAAATGCTGCTGGACAACCCACAGTGAGGAGACGGAGAAGAGTGTACAGGCCCAGGGTAACCTACCAGGGGCTGCATGAGCTGGAGATAGTGGAGCGCTATGGAGTGGACAGAGACCTCCTGCAGAAAATTGTTGAGCTGTGCAGGCCACATCTCACACACACAGAACCAACAGAGGGGAACCCATCCCAGTGGAAACCAAGGTATGTGTTGGCCTAAGAATATTAGCAACAGGTACCTTCCAGAGACCAACTGGTGATATGATGGGAATATCACAGGCATCAGCATCCAGGGTACTGCACCAGTTCCTGGATGCCATGTCAGCACATGTCGGTGATCATGTATATTTCCCCAATTCCTGTGTGGTATTGGCCAGCAATATGCGTCTCTTCCAGCAAATAGCGGAATACCCTGAGGTAGTGGGTGCAATAGACTGCACGCACATATGCATCAAAGCACCAGCTGGCGAGCGGGGTAGGGTCTACTTCAACCACAAGTGCTTCCCCTCCATCAACTGCCAGGTCATGTGTGATGCCCAGGGCATAATACTGAATGTGTGTGCAGGCTGCCCTGGAAGCTACCATGATTCCCATATCTGGCATCTGACGCAGCTGTACCAGACATTTGCCAATGGGGACATCCCACATGGTCACCTAGTGGATGATGCTGGCTATGCACTGGAGCCGTGGCTGAAGACACCCATCAGAAATGCACAAACACCTGAACAGAATGCCATAATGAGGCACACACACAAACACGTAATGTAATAGAGCATGTGTTTGGGCTGCTCAAGTCACAGTTCCGGTGCCTGGACACATCTGGTGGAGCCTTGCAGTACTCACCAACTACATGTACCCAAATTGTAATGGTATGTGCTATGCCACATAATATGATCCTGCGAAAACAGCTGCAGCAGGACCAGCATAGGCCTGGGCCAAACAGCCCCACACCATTGCCAAAGCCATCACAGGCAGAGTGTGACTTGGAGGAGGAACAACCTGCACCTGCCCCAGTAGGCAGAAAGAGGCATGCCCAGTATGCTTTGGCCTTGGCAAAGAGGCAATGCATAGCACATACACTGGCTCAGTAGGAACTCTGGAAATAATACCTCTCTCTGACTTGCACATATAGTAAAAGGGATGCCTAAGTTGACACTACCTACTTTCAAACATGTACAGAGAGTGTAGTATGTGCATCCAACATAGGCAGCCCTGCAGCACCACCTAAGACATGATTGCCATGTGTTAAGCAATATAAAGCAGTGCTAAACAGCATTTACCACCATGTGGTATATGCAAACAAAATCGCACACACCAACTAGCACAACTCTGGACAATGTTGAGTAATATTGGGCAACGTCCAGCAATGTTGGTGAATATTGAGCAATATCAGACAAGCCTGGTCTAAGTAGGGCATAGCTGAACAAAATCCAACATGCTCATATTTGTTTAACTGGCCCTTAAGCAGTCTGGTCTGCTCAGTATGAAAATATAAAGCAGTGATGGCCCTCAAACCCAGGATACTGTGCACTATAGTCAAAGTACTGAACCACTAAACCATGACAGTATTGCAATGGCCAGCCTGTATGAAGGAATGTTGATAAGTCTATGCAAAGTATCTCATGGAAACCCTGCAGGCACAGCATAATCCCTGTCGAGTTATGACACAAAGGTGAGTCCTGCAGTAAGAACAGAACCTGACTTCCAACACACACAGCATAAATGTTAATATTGGTCATGTTCACACACATCAACAAATGTAGTGGACCTCAGATAGCAACATACTGAAAGGTCACACTGGGCATGCTCACACACTTGAATAAATGAGACAAATGTCAGGCAAAAAAAACACGGAAAGCCTGAACTGGGCATGCTCACACACATAGGCCATGTCTGAGTACAGCAGTGGGCCACGCATATCTGGCAGTTGCATGTGTTAACCCAGGAACCTGTCACTATCCAGCAATCCACCCTGTGCACAGTTATATGACAACAGACACATCTATAATATAGTGGAACCCTGTCATAATCAAATATGTTCTGCAGATACCGAAGTTGTTCATAGAAACTGGTAAAGCAAAGACGATAAAGACCTGCAAACAGTATCAGCAATAAACATTGTGCATCCTGAACATTAGCATAGGTTCAGAGGTCGATACTAGGCTATCTGCCCTAGGGCATGTACAAGCCTAGCCAGACTGTGTTTGGCATTCGCAAGCCTGTCAGATTGCTACACTGTGTGTGTGAATAGTAAGTCACACAAGATAGCCCATGTACATTTAGGCTAGTGTGCCTCTGTCTAGCAGGGACACAGAAGATATCCCGGGGTAAACATATGATCACCCATACAGTCGTCAAGATATCTCCTGTAGGTGGTCAGTGGGTGGCTCTGCCTATGTGAAACTGGGATTACAATCTGGAGTGAGTGGAGGCTCTGGGATAAGAATCTGTCCCTCCAGCATGTCCTATTAACATCTGTGCTGAGGTATACGTCCCTGGAGTGTGTAGCTCCAAGGGAGTCGGATATCCTGAGGTGGAGCATGTCCAGTATATCTGGGTTGGGTATGTCTGTAAACAACAGGCACACATCATATCCGAGTAGGTGGTAAGCAACTGAGTAGAGCTGGAGTTACTGCATCCGAACTTTCCAGGGCATCTGTGTGAGTCCCTAGATCTGCTTGGTGAGGAACTTCTGTGGCCAGTACAGTTGCTGCAGGTGTCGGGTATGGTACACCCCAAATGTGGCATTGTAACCAAACATGATTGTGATGAGTATAGAGGCACAATGACCTCACTCGATCTAGATGTGAAACCATATGGGATAAGGTGGCCCACATTGAAGGTGTGTCCAACCACTTTGGCAACGTGAATGTCAAAGGCAACAGTACGAACAAGTCATGTCCCCAAACCCCTAACAACTCCTACCATATGTAATGGAGTACTACCTATGTGGTAATGTGTGGGCATGTTGTTATTCCCAAAGGGGATGACTATGCAACTAATGGCATTTAGCTGTAGGGCATGGCTCAGGTACCAGTCATCCATCTCTGTGAGACCCTGTTTGAGTATGCATGTGGCAGCTGGAGAGTTGATCATGGCACCCAGTTTGCAGTCAAGTGCAAACATGTTCAGCCATATTCCCCCTGTGGTAGCCTGTACGTCAGACAAATTTATACTGAACAAGAGAGGTCCCAGGACCGAGCCGTGTGGGATGCCACATGTAACTGGTGTATAGTCAGACATGGCACCTGCAATTCTGACCATGTGGATGCTATCCCTGATCCAAGTAGCAATCCATCGTGTGAGATATGTGTCCATATCGATGCTGGTGAGCCTATGCATAATGGCCCAGTGGGTTATTGTGTTGAAGGGTTTTGCAAGGTTCAGGTAGGCTGTGTGGACAACCATCCCTATGTCAATGGACCTGTTAACCGTTTAAAGAATACAAACAGGTTCAAGAGGCAAGATCTGCCCACAACAATGCTGAAGTGTAGGACACAGTGTCTGTAGTTTCCCGATGTCTATGTGTATGAGTCCCATGACAATACGCTCCATAGCTTTGCAGAACAGGCTAGTTAGGCTTATAGGGCAATATTGTCTGTGGTCCCATGTGGCACCAATTCTGTGTAGTGGGACCACTGTTGCTGTACGCCATTCCTTGGGTACATATCCTGTAGTAACTCCGATATTGAACAGTGATGTAATGTGAGGGTTACATATGTCATGAAGCTAGTGTAAGATGCAGGCGGGGACACCGTCTGGTCCCATTGATACTGTGATGTATGCTTTGGGGAGGGCAGCACTCACCTGTTACTGTGTGATGTCAGGGAGGTTATACTCTGTTGGGATGGATAGTTGCTCCTTAGGGGGGATGGGGGGGCATCTGCACTGAACCTGTTTGCCAGGATGTTGGCAATGCCAGTGGGTTCAGGGTATGGTTAGTCAGTATGCAGTAACTCACAGCATATCAGTGAGTATCTACCCAGGTTCCTGACATAACTGAAGAAGGCCTTGTGATAGTCCTACGTGTCTGGTGCAATTGTCCGGTAGAAGCGGCCCTTAGAAAAGTTCAAGAGTGATCGTAGCTGTCTGCTAGTACAGATCACAGATGCCTTCCCAGTCTGGGATTGTGCTCTATCATGTAGTAGCATCCTCCTGACATTGTACAGCTTATTAATGGCTGGGGTCTACCAGACAGGTCCCCTGCCATTAGAGTAGTGAGTCCTGTTGTTATTTGGGATAGCACAATCCATGCAGTCCACTAGGTGTCCATAGAATGTGTATGTAAAGGATTCAGCAGTGTGAGCTGTATTTGCCACTGTCTCAGGGTCTCTGAAGGATACCACCTTGCTTTGGTGAAGTGAGACGTTGGCTCATGAGAAGTTCACCAAGATTACCCAGGATGGGTGTGTGGAGGGTATATGTATGTCCACTGAGATAGATGTATGTTCTGACCTTACCAATGAGGGGTATATCGCTGGTGTGGAACATAGAGTCCCCATGTTGGTGATGATCAGGTCCAATATGTATTCCCCCTTGTGGCTGTGCTGACTGTTTGTGCCATAGCATATGAGTCTACAAATTGTAGCGACTGTTGGGTGAGGGTGCTGGGGCTTGAGTAGTATCCCCAGTCAATATTTGTGTATATGAAGTCACCCAATATAATGGTGTTTGTGGAGACCTTCATATTCTCCATAGTTCCCATGAAAGCAGAGTGTGGTTCCTGAGTTTTGGAGGGTGGTCTGTAGCAGGCAACAAACTGAAAGGCAGTTTTGCGCAATGGTAGTTGTATATGTATGGTCTGTGATGCTTTGTGCAGTGCTACTAACCCAGAGGTGTGTGTATCTGTGATGTATATGGATACTCCCCCTAGCTGTGTTGTCTGTTCCAAGTCTTGTTGTCAGAAAGCATGGTATGAAACATAACCTGGTAGTGCTGATGTGCATAAGTGAGCCTGAAACAGGCATCTGTTAGTGCACAGATAGCACTATCCTCCATACTGAGGAGAGTCCTGAGTGGCAGCAATATGAGGGTAACACATCTGGTGTTGAGCAGCATTACCCTTAGTTTCTTTTAACCTGTAATGTCTATGGAGGTGGGTTTGTATTTTGAGCCCTGCTTAAAAAAGGCACTATGGTGGTAACAAGACCCTTAGCCAGCATTCAAAAGTCCAAGCGTGACAGGTGCAAGCTGTCCATAGTGAAGCTACGTGGCATGTTGAGCATGTCACCACAGGCTGACAGACACTGTATCCCCTATGAATGAAACAAATTTGTTAGGCAACTGTTAAACGTGATATGTTTGTCTGTATACTGTGACATCATAATTGGTGGGTGTAAGATGCTAGATAAGGTCAGGGTCATACTGGTCTGGGCTACATGATCAGAGTGTTCCTCCATGTATCATGTCATGTGATCCAGGGAGTAACGTCTGAAGTTTTACGCACCAGCATGGACAATGATGGTGCCAGTCCTGTACTTGCTTTGGAGTGACCTGACTGCCTGTGTTATGTGGCAGATCCTGGCACCCGACAGACAGCCCAAAGTGACTATTCCCTTGTTAGGGCTGGTGAGTGGAATGTCAGTGTGTCTAACAATAAGTGTCGCCTATTACAAGTGTATTAGGAGTGTTGTTTAGCCTGAAGGGCAGTGACTGTGTGGCACACTGACATTGTGAACTATGTGATATGGGGGTATTGTAGTGGGGTAGCAGTTGTGTGTGTGTCTGCTTTGGAGGTCTCTGCTGCTTAGGCAGAGTACATTTACAGCATCTGAGTATGTCTATGTGTGATAATGTGGTTTGAGTGCTGTCGCTAGAGGATATGTGAGACTCATATGTGGTGTGTGTGGTTACCTTCACCACCTGATAGACTGTGCCAGTCATGGGTCGAGAGAGTTCAGCACCCTGTATGTCTCTATAGGTGCATCTCACACATATATCTGAGTTTGTCGGGAGGAGGAGAGGGTTGTCTGTGTACATGATGCAGATGTGACATTGTGTCAATATCACAATATTCACCAGCTGGACTGGACAGTACACACAAAACCGACCCCTGGACATGCCAGGATATTATGATGGTATACTCTGTAGCCTGATCACAAAGGATCAGTAGGGTGTTAAGTGTGTAACAGAGTATAACAGGGATTAGTGCTCATGGTTGTTGGTGTTTTGTAAAGAGTAGCAGAGAAGGAGTCCAGACTGAATCATGACACCTCCGTCAGCTATGTCATAAATAGCAATGTACACTCATATATGTCCTGAGTCAGAGCCAACTGTACCTGACTGACAATGCAGACATCCTGACAGACAGGCCCATATGTACATACCCACCTCCCACTGGCAATAGGCCATATCATCATACCAGGAGATATCACATGTAGAATGGATGAGCAGCTACACCCACTGCCATAAGCATGGCAGCAAGTAGAATACATTGATTCCCAATATGTGTCATGCACAAACTACAGAACAAACAGATCCTGCACCTGAACAGTCAGCTGAGCCTCACCCCCTACACAGGATGTGAAACCATTAAATGTGTCACAGCAACATATGGCACTCCCCACAAGTGTTGGTGCACAACACACCATGGGAAGTCAAGTCCAGTACGCCTATGAAGTCTGATCTGCAAGGTCATGGAGTCCATCATGGTTGCAGTCATAAACAGAGCTATTGGAAGCTGACATACACACAACCCTACCAACTGTGGTATGTTCATGTGCGGATCATGGTTCCCAAACATGCTAGACTGTTTGCAAGGCAGCCACCCAGGACATACATCAATGAACACATCTACTCATGTCTCACATAGACTTTGAATAGCCCTTTATCAACATCCCAGACACATGTAGTATCCACAAAACCAACAAGCTGTGCATAAATATGTGTTGACATATGACGGAATGTCAATGTGTCCACAGATAGATCACACAAGGTAAGGATTATGAGGTCCTGTTCAAGCTGTTGACACCTGCTGACCCACATGGACCATTCCTGGAATGGCATAAAACAAAGTGTACACACATCACCATGTCCAGTCTGATGATGTCACCATCCTATAAATACAGCAGGAGAAGGGAAACCACCTAATAAAGCAAATAGTGTGCCATGTTAATGCATCGCTCTCTAGTATAATAACATAGTTAGGTAGGGGGTTGGATCCTGCAAATGCTGACTGTGTGTGTGTGTCGGGGTGTCTGTATGTGTGCAATTGTCTTTGAAAGGAGTGTCCTTTCTGGAGACTGGGAAAACACACTAAAAGAGGTACATTCCTCTTTGGAAAGATTGATGTCACCATCCTACAAATACAGACGGAGAAGGAAAACCACCAAGTAAATAGCGCACCGTGTTAATGCATCTCTCTCTAGTATCATAACATAGTTAGCTAGGGGTTTGAATCCTTCAAATGCTGACTGTGTGTGTGTCACCATTGATCAATGCAGTGTGGGTTTTGCTTTTACTATGGTATGAAATATTATGATTACAACAGTAAGTGCATTGCACACATCAGGTATCTGCGTGGCAAATATATATGTGTACATGTCCCCTCAATCAGTACATAGGTGTGAAGCCTGCATACTACATGAATACATTTGTTTCCATTGAGAGGTTGTGCCGCTGCTTCTCAGATCATAGGTCACATATGTATGCATGTGACAAGGCCATCCACTGTCGTGTTCTGTGGCCAAGGTCATCTGTACCACACACACCCATGACAGTTACTTAAGAGTAGTGTGAGTGAGGGTATAGCCTGGGGTATATGTCAGACATGTTCATACACAACAATGACTGCCAATAATGGTGTACAACTGCCTTGTGGATATGCATTCAGGCCTCTAATGTCTTATGTGATACACCTTGGGACTCCACAATACCTATGGATATGTGGATACCAAGGGACACATGACATAACATGCGGCTGTATGTACACATTGCTATCCAACATACATGTTGAGGGCTACCTCCTGTGTGGTACTGACGAGATAGTATGTATAGTACATGAGGATGACTATGCCATAGTCGGCTTACTGCTATACAGCATGTATCAGACAACAGGTATCTGTCTGTATGATACCCTTGTGTAGGATATGCATCCCATCCAGGGAATGCATTGTAGGCCAATGCATGCATTTCGAGATTTGGATGGACACATCGCTAGTGTGTTTGCATGTGCCTAAGGGGGCTATATGCCAAACAGGTGTGGTCACAGGAATGGGTGGTGGTCATTACCACTGGTTGGTGTTATAGTGTAGCACCAGAAGGATCCAACTGTTACTGAGTTCCCCTACAACTGTGTGTCATTTGTCAGGACATCATCCAATGATTGCTTATAGTCATGCTGTTGAGGTTGTGTATAATACCAGACTGCAAATCATTGACAGATATTAACGGTATCACCCACAGCATAGTGTCACCCCATGTCATACACACATGTCTACCCATGTTAGTACATAACTGTAGTAGAATGCATACTGGCCATTGAAAGATACTATGAGATGTTAACAATGTGTACAACAGGGTATGCCACACATCCCATGTGTTCACTATGCACGCACATGCAGACAGTGTGCACCCACCATGTTCACAGATGTACACTCGCTAATCTGTACTTCACACATCACACACTTACTGTCCACTCACTAACACATGCTGGCAACACATTACACTTCAGCCAAGTGGCACATGGGTGGACAATACATACTCAGACCTAACAGTGGTGTAAACAATGCTACATTGACAATCAGAGCTGTTAGGTATGTCTGTGGCCTTTCCACTTGCTGTAGTTGTCATGTGAGGTACATACCACATGGGGCATTGTGATGAGTAGAGGGGAACACAGACCTATATTTCCCTAGATGACACACCTTTTGTGATGACACGTACCACATAGACAGATTACATGACTACTGTGTCCTGTGTTCCCTTCTGACACCTTCAGTGTTAGGCAGGCTACCACCTATGTGGCAGTTACTGTGTAAGGTGTTTTGGAATGGGGTATGGCACTGCAGTATCAACACTGGTGTTCAGTCCATGCCTTGGACAACAGGCACCTGTTGCAGTACATATGACCCCATGTCTCCCTCTCTCTCTCTCTATATATGTATATATATATATATATATATATATATATATACATACATATACATACATATACATACATATACATATACATACACACATACATCTATACACATCCATACACATCCATACATATCCATATATATCCATATATATATATATATATATATATATATATATATATATATATATATATCTATATATATCCATATATATCAATATATATCTATATTTATCCATATATACCCATATATATCAATATATATATCTATATATATCTACATATATCTATATCTATCTTTATATGTATATATATCTATATATAGATCTATATATCTATAATTGTATATTTCTATATATATATATATATATATGCACACACATATATATATATATATATATATATATATATATATATATATATATATATATATATATATATATATATAGATATATATAATATATATATATATATATATATATATCACACACACACACACACACACACACACACACACATATATATATATATATATATATATATACACATGTATATATACACATACATCTAAACATCCACTGCTGTACATATAGCTGCACATATAGGCACATATATTGCCCACCTTTCATGGTGGGGATGTCAATTATGCAACAGTTGTGAGACCTACGGTTATGTAATACTATTGCACAATGTGCAGAATGCATTCTGCTGTCCTCAGGCCATATAGTTGTAGCAAGCCTCACTGCCTGTAGCTCAGTCCCACAGCGTTTAATCACCACATGACATATACCAGCATTGCTTGCTGTCTGCAATGCCACACACTACAACCTACATACATATGTGCACATACCAGCCTTCAACAACATACATATGTCCAGCCTTCACTAACAGTTGCTGTACGTCCCTTGCCCTATGCAAATGTGCATGTACATATAGATACGGACTGCTGCCACATATGGATGATTCACAGTATGTAGGGTACCCTTCAGACACATCTTTCGGATGTCAGCAAATACATATCTGTTACATAGCTTACCTTTGT
This sequence comes from Protopterus annectens, assembly GCF_019279795.1. Lineage (NCBI taxonomy): Eukaryota > Metazoa > Chordata > Ceratodontiformes > Protopteridae > Protopterus > Protopterus annectens. Next base: position 477,735,144 of record NC_056725.1, on the reverse strand, counting down.
ATTCCTCATCTCTGTTTGTTGTAGGTGTTGTATTTTTTTTTTTTGCTTTTGGTTTCCTCTGTGTATTGCTGTTTGTTTTCAGTGTCTGTCTCCTACTGCCTGTTTGTATCCATCTGTCTGTCTGTCTCTCTCGCTCGCGCTCTCTCTCTCTCTCTCTCCCAGTTGGTGCAATGATATTATTGCATGTGTGGACAGCAGATACAGGCTGCTTTTTTAGGTATCTGCACATGTGCATGTGATGGCCTCTGCACCTATTGGTGCCCACCATTTAGTAATTGCATGCAGCCTGCTGTGTGGTAATTGCAGTTCTCACTGTGATTTCAGGACACTGCTATAAAATGATAGGTTAGGTAGGTGTAGCCCTTTCAGTTTTGCAAGGTGGGGACCATGCTTGTTTGCTGTGGACACTGTTGTCTCATTCAGAAGGTTGGTATATGTCTCATATCTGGATTCTGAGCATATGTATTACTACACCTTTTCTGACATGCAAGCAGTGTCTACTCTCACTTATTGACATTTATCATTAAGTGGGATTCCCCACCTTTCTGCCTACTGCTACTACATTTCACAGGGAGTCTGATGGGCACAGCTAACATTGGTTTGCAAATCAGGGATATCCCTGTAAACCAGTCACAGTTGGGAGGCCTGGCCTCTGACCTATTCAAATATGCCAGTGTTTATCCTGCTCTGATACTGTGTGGGGTTTGTAAGGTGCTACTGTAACATTATTCCCTACTAGCATGGCTGGTTCTCTTTTCACAGTCATGTCATGCAATTCCACAACACTTGCTGGTTAAGGGCCACATAACATGATTTGTGTTATGCCATTCCTATTCTCCGTTTACATTCACTCATTGTAATGCATGATATATTTCTTTCAGCGCCAAGCTATTGTAAATCTGCTGTGGTGTAGTGGTACTTCATGCAAACTGGTGAGCCCAAGGTCTGGGGTTCGAGACTGACAGGTATACTTCATTTTGCTGCTGAGCAATACAAGGGCCCTGTCATACAGAGTGACTAAGGCACTTTTAAGCAGTTGTAAGTGGGTTTGTGTGGGTTTGCGCGATGCTTAGCAATGCTTAGCTAAGCACACACAAGCTCACACTCGCACAACCCCACTAACTACTGCTTAAAAGTGCTTACTCCCGCTAAACCCCACCCTAATTTCTTTGAAAGAAAAGAAAATGGGGAGATAGGAAAGTGGTGAAAAAGGGGGCACAAAGAGGGAAAGACAGTAGGGAAACCAGCTGGGATGTGGAGGAAGGGTGTAGGGAAGGCCCATAGCTGCCCATTTCTGTACCAGCAACAGCTGTGCATATGTTCGTAATTTGGTTTGAAATTTGCAACCTTCCACCCCTGAGAGAAGGGTGAGGACAACAGAGTATGTTGTAGTGCAAATTATAATTATCAGTTTACATGTCCGGTGGACATGTGTGCGAAATGGGCAGCTATGTATGGGGCGTACTTTTTTGTGGGAACAGATTGCCCTTTTTTAAAATTTTTTTTTTCAGGCGAGAGTGGAATGTGAGGTATGGGATGTAGGTATATTTGGGGAGGTAGGTTGGGGAGGTAAACAGACAAGACAAACAAGATGCATACAGGGGCAGAATTTGACACATGGGGTGGGTGAACACAATTGACGGGGAAGGTTGTTTGGAAATTGCAAGCCCATAAGCCCACAGATGGTAACAGTGGAACTGAGATCCCCACCCATGGGCAGTCACCACTGCACCTTCACAGCCTGAGGGTGGCTGTGCTGGGGGCTGCGTAGGATGGGCATGCTCACCCGTGAGATGTGCCATTCTCGCCTCAAGCTGGCGTAGGGGATCAGCGACTGAATGCTGGATCTCCCTATGAACCCCAACCCGGACCCTTCGAAGGGTGACAGGTGGCCCCATCCCCTGCAGTGCTTCCACCCGAAGGTGGCACAGGACCAATGGAAGAGGGGAGCCCGGGCCAGGTGCACTTGCCGGCTGAGGAGGGACAGGTGGGTCCGCTGGGACCGGCCTTCCCATACATTCTGTGATTAGGTGTGTTTAATTACAACATAAGCAAGGTGTGTTTAATTACAACATAAGCAAAACAGCATTCCAGATTAGTTGTAACAGCATGCAATAATATTCCCATTAACCCAACACACCAAGGGTACAACAGTTGAACAGCAAGCATAACACATGCATATATTGAACCACAGTGGTTATTCCAAAAGCATGCAGGGATGTTTGGTAGCAACAGGCCACCATGATTGTGGTGTTCAAACAGGGCACATGCATCAACGTGAATGCAAATATTTATAGAACAATAGGACATATGTCCCAACAAATATTTAAGATTACACATACCCACTGAGGTGTGGAATTGCATGGTTTATGCACATACAGTAGGGTGTAGAAAATACCTTGGTTAACATCTTTTAATGACCTTTTCATCTACACTACATTCCTAGTGACTACAAATGTATATCCCCTACATGTATTATTACACTTGCCACCATACATTAGGTTGTGTAATGGGTTTGGCTAGTTCAATATATGCCTGACCTATATCTGACAAACTAACTGTCCAGGATGCAGATGTTACTGCTACATATTTCTTGATCGCATTTATATTTCTTTATCTACGTATCTGGGATGTTTTCACATGATATTTTCATTTCGATTTATACAGAACCCTGCATTTCTTGACACACTCACATATTTGCAGAAAATATAACATGCTACACATCTGCCAGTTTTACTTATTCATGCCAGCCAGTAACTGACTGTTGTGGATTGTATATATGTTTCACAGCTACTAGCACTTCCATCACCCACTTTATATGGGACTGCACAACTGTGGGTTGCCAGTACCTTTTCAAACAGTACTGTTTGTATAATGCAAGGGTACAACAACATTTCAGACTCTGACACAGACACACTCTGGGTTTTAGACCTTTATTAATGACATTACACACTTTTCCACAAGCTCACTCCTTTATTTGTTTTAACGGTGTATATGGCAGACATGTTCAAGACATATTATACCTTTATTAATAGGTTAGCACACTCTTTTTTCAGGCTCACTCACTTATTTTATATGACAATGCCTGCAGAGATATTATTCCAGACATATGTTACCTTTCTTAATGGGTTTCTACTCTTTTTCTGCCTCTCTGAAGTTTTTTATCTGACAGTACATGCAGAGGACTTATTCAGGCAATTTTATGGCTGCATTATTGGACTACAACACTTTATTTCATGCTCTCTCCCATATTTTATATAACAATACATGCAGAATAATCACTAACCTGCCTGGTAGTGCAACCTTAGCAGCCTATCAGCATAGGCTTGCTGATTCATAGCACGGTCACCTGCAGCTGTAAAGTAAATGAGGGGATATTCAGACATACCTATCCATTATACATACTTCATTATCAATTCTTACATACTGCATTCCATGGCTACATACTCAGTTGTGGGGCATCCTGCATCCCATGGGCCTCCTATATCCACTGGTTCAGGCGGTCCTGCTTTCGTCTCTTCAGGTCTGCATGGTGGTGATGGACCTGCTCACCAGTCCGAGGAACGCCTGTGGCACTGGTGAGGTCATGAGCTAACCGGTTCCAAGTCTCTGCCTTGTACTCCATCCCTTGGAACTGGCCCTGCAGGAGTCTTGAGTTGTGACAGTGGACAAGGAGCCAAACCATGTATTTGGACTCCTCGATGCCCCAACGTTGAGCTCGGAAGCTTGTTCCCTCTCCGACACCAGACATTCTAACTGCAGATGTGAGCTACAATCAGTTATGGTGTATATTCCCACCTGTGGGGCTTAAATATGCCACATTTCCCGCACTTTTTTGTGATTGGCTGTTTTGTAAAATTCTCTGCTGACTGCAGACCTGCTGAGTAATGGTTAAACTATCATTCATAAGTATATGAATGTTAACAGTGTATATTTCCCCTATGTTGTCATGGCTTAGTGGTTCTGTACTTTGCTTCTGATGCACAGAGTCCTGGGTTCGAACCTTGTCATTCATTTTATTTTCATACTGTCCAGACAGGCTAGGGGATGTGGCTGCATTTAAGCAACTTTACTCTACATTGCTCCTCGGTGCCCTGGTTGGCGCAGCGCGCACGTCCGCACAACACATTGCGCTAGGTAAAATGCTTTTAAACTTTGGGCAACTCTATTGCGCTGGGTAAAGCACTATTAAACTATGGGCAACTCTGTTTAGCTAGGTAAAGTGCTATTAAACTATGGGCACCTCTGCTTAGCTGGGTAAAGGGCTATTAAACTATGGGCACCTCTGTTAAGCTGGGTAAAGCGCTGCTTAACGGCAGACTATTATATATCTGGATCCTTTAAAAATATATATTTTGTTTCACTGATACATTGGCCATTTCACTGCTTTTAATAATATTTTAATCATATATGTCTGGTATTATTTCAAATACTGATTTAAAACATAAATAAGAAGGGGAGTGGTGGGACTCAAATCGTGAATGCCTCCTCTTTGTGCATATGCTCTACCATTACACTATTGCAATTTGGTGTGATTTGCATAAACATTCTTTCTTGTGCCCCTCCATGTCGGAATTGCTAACTATAGCTAAGCAATGGGCACACCCGTGCACACACGCGCAAATATGGGCAGCTATATCGTGGATTTTAAAAAAATAAATAAATATTTTACTTTTTATAACTGTGATGGGGGTTTACAGTGTCAGGGTGTGTGGTGTTGGCTGCAAGTACATTTGAGCGAACTCACTCTTGTGTGTTGACATTTTGCTTTTACTACACTTGCAGGGGCAGGGGCAGGGGCATGGACATTTAGACTGTTCGGCAGTCGGTCATGCCCCCTGCTTTCATACTCTGTCCATGTAGGAGTTACGGTTGAGTCAGCGTGCCCTCATGAATATTCATGGCACACTAACGTCATACTGTTCAACTGCAGCCTCAGAGTAAGACTTATTAAGTCTTACATGGAGGATTCGTGAATCCGGGGGATAGTGAATAACAGAAGTAATATTACCATGAGCTCATTCTGAAGTGTTCTTAAGTCATTATTAATTCAGTCTTTTCATCACTGGTCTTTGCTTTGGTCCAGTTTGCAAAGTGCTTTTTCAAGATAATCTAATTTAATTTCGGTATCTGAGATCATTTAGCTCTTACTAACACTAATTATTTACCCCTGTTGTGGACTCAAGCTGCTTTACATAAGAGTGTGTTAATATATCCACAATATCTCATGTTTGAGAATAAAATTTAGAAACTCCACAAAGTTTATCAATCTGTATGTCTTTACTTCTACCACATCTTTTTTATCTGTGCAATGGTTTCCCACTATGCTCAATATCTTTATATAAATCGTCATTGTATTTTCTATGTCTTGCCTTGCAGTTTAATTTATCTGTTCAGTTTGTATATTTCAGTTTCCAGAGCTATAGTTCAACTTAATTTCCATTTCTTAGATGTATTTCTTATTTTAATTAAGTATATTGTTCTTACAGAAATATAATTCCTGGCCTTATGTGTGTTAAATGTTTTTTTTGCATCAAACAATTTCCCTTTCAAAACTTGTCACATTCCTTTTGCTGTCTTTCCACTGAATGCATAGTTTTACATAGCAACTTTTGTTTCTGTATAGTCTATTATTAATCTTGTGACTTCAATTTAAATTTTAGTCTGGCAGAATTAATTTGCAGTAGTTTAACATTTGCAATGTCATCCCCCGGAATTCAGTAATCCTCCATGTAAGACTAAATAAGTCTTACACGGAAACTGCAGCCTAAGAGGATGACGTCAGCGTGCCATGCATATTCATGAGGGCACACTGACTCAACTCTAAGGCTAACACGGAGCTTGCACAAGTGCAGGGGGCGTGTCAGACTGCCAAGCAGTCCAAAAATCCACGCCCCTGCAAGTCCCACAATCATCAAATGTAAATGACATGAGCGAGTCCGCTCAAATGTGTACATACACAACACTACACTCCCCCACATTTCAAACCCCTGTACAATTATAACATGTAAAACTCTTATTTTTTTTTTATTATTCCCAAAATAGCTGCCCGTATTTGCACATGTTTGCACGGGTTTGCCCATTGCTTAGCTACAGTTAGCAGTTTAAGCATCAAAGAGGATATTAAGATACTTATATGCAAATTAAGCCAAATAGTAATAGCGTAGTGGTAGAGCCTTCTCACAAAGAGGAGGCATTCCTGGTTCGAGTCCCTCCACTCCCCGTTCTATTTTCTGTATGAAATCTGTATAGAAAAATAATTCCTGACATTTATCTTTTAAAATTTAGTAAAAAGCATTGAAATGGCCTATGTAGTACTGAACGATATTTAATACATATATAAGAAGGTGAATTGGTTATGCATACTGATGGATGCATAAGTAACGTATCTTAAGCAATGTAAAGTACTGCTAAGCAAAGTTTATCAGTATTAAGCACATTTAAGTATAATTGCTCATAGCTTAGCACTGCTTTAACTATCGCAATGGCTTTGCGCGAAGCTGAGCATCTCGCCAACTAGCGCAAACAAAACATGTTTGCACGAAACGTCGGGCGACGTAGAGCAACGTTGGGCAAAGTTGAGCAAAGTTGACTAAATACAGCCACACCTCCTAGCCGGTCAGGCCAGTAGTAAAATAAAAAGCAATGATAGGCCTTGAACCTGGGATACTGTGCACCATAATCACAGTACTGAACCACTAAGCCATGACAGCTTTTGATATTCATGCACTGTCAACACACATACATATTAATGAAAGTTTACCCAGTGCTAAGCAGGTGTGCTCTCAGCTGAGAATTTTCAAAACCAGCCAATCACAAATAAGTGCGGGAAATGAGGCATATTTAAGCTCCATAGGCAGGAATACTTGCCATAACTGGTTGTAGCTCCCATCTGCAGGCAGCATGGCTGGTGTTGGAGAGGACTCTCACTTTCAAGTGCAATGGTAGGACATTGAGGAGTCATAAGTGATGGTTTGGCTCCTCATCCATAATCATGATGCCAGACTCCTGCAGGGCCAGTTCCAGGGCACTGAATACAAAGCGGAAACCTGGAACCGTCTCACACATGATCTCACTAGTGCCACAGGAGTCCCTCGGACTGGTGAGAAGGTCAGACAAAACTACGCAGACCTGAAGAGATGCAAGCAGGACCAACTGAACCAGTGGCTACAGGAGGCCCGTTGGATGCAAAATGCCCCACTACTGAGTAGGTAGCCATGGAATGAAGTATGTAAGAATTGCTATTGTAGTCGATATTATGGATAGGTATATGTCTCAATATCACTTCATTTACTTCACAGCTGCAGGTGTCCGTGCTGCGAAAATGCAAGCCTATGCAGATAGGCTGCTAAGGCTGCACCACCAGGCAGGTTAGTAATTATTCTGCATGTATTGTTATATAAAATAGGTGAGAGAGCCTGAAAAAAGTATTGTAGCCCAATAATAAAGGTATAATAAGTCTTGAATAACCTCTCTGCATATACTGTTATGTAAAATAAGTGAGAGAGCCTGAAAAAGAGTGTTGTAACCCATTAATAAAGGTATAATACATCTTGAATAAGTTATCTGCATGCATTGTAATATCCAATAAATGAGAGAGCCTCTAGAAAAGGTGTAATGTAATTAATAAGGGTATACTTCCTGGAGTGTGTCCATGTCACTTTCTTCGAAATGTTGTTGTACTCTTGCATTATAGAAATAGTACTGTTGTATTAAGTGCTGTCAACCCACACTTGGGTAGGCCCATAGAAAGTGGATGAAGGGAGTGCCAGTAGCTGTTAAGCATAAATACAGTCCTCAACTGTTGGTTCATGGGTGGCATGTATAGGTAAATCTGGCACATGAGTAGCTTGTTACTGTGTTCCCCAGGAATGTCAGTGTGCTGTTAGAAATGTAGGGGACTGTTAAAATATAACTGATAATGTCACCTGAACACATCCAGATATGTAGATATATACATATAAATAAAATATATAAATATGTAGCAGTAACATCTGCATCCTGGACAGTTTGTATGTCAGATACAGGTCAGGTATATAAGGAACTAGCAAAACCCATTTCACAATTTAACAGACATTGCCTAGTGTAATAATACATGTAGGGCATATATACCTGCAGTCAATAGGAATGTAGTGTAAAGTATAAGTACATATAAGTTGTTAATGGAGGTATCTTTTTACACCCTACTGTATGTGCATAAACAATGCAATTCCACACCTCAATGGGTATGTCTAATCTCAAAACATTTGTTGGGACATATGTCCTATTGGTTTATAAATATCTGCAATTACTTTGATGTATGTGCCCTGTTCAAATACCACAATCGTGGTGGCCTGTTGCCACCAATCAGTCCTGCATGCTGTTGGAATGTCCACTGTTGTTCTATATATGCATGTGTTATGCTTGCTGTTCAACTGTTGTAACTCTGGTGTGTTGGGTTAATGGGAATATTACTGCATGCTGTTACAACTAATTTGGAATGCTGTTGGCTGTTACCAACCCATATTGTCATTAAATCCACCTAAACATAGAACGTATGGGAAGGCCGGTCCCAGCGGACCCACTTGTCCCACCTCAGCTGGCAATGGCACCTGGCACCAGCAGGTCCGGTGACCAGCCTGGGACCTCCTCCTCCATTGGCCTTGTGCCACCTTCAGGTGAAAGCGCTACAGGGGATGGGGCTCACCCCCCCTGCAAGCGTGGCCAGAGGAGGGCCACCTATCACCCTCCAAATGGTCCGGGCTGTGGTGCGTAGGGAGATTGAGCGTTCAATCGCTGATCCTCTACTCCAGCTTGAGGCACGAGTGGCGTGACACATGGGGTGAGCCTGCCCCTCCTACGCAGCCCCCAGCACAGCCACCCTCTGGGCTGTGAAGGTGCAGTGGTGACTGCCCATGGGTGGGGATCTCAGTTCCACTGTTGCCATCTGTGGGCTCACGGGCTTGCGATTTCCAAACATTCTTCCCCCGTCAATGGTGTTCACCCACCACATGTGTCATATTCCACCCTTGTATGTGTCTTGTTTGTCTTGTCTGTTTACCTCCCCAACCTACCTCCCCAAATATACCTACTTCCCCTACCTCACATTCCACTCTCACCTGAAAAAAAAAGGGCAATCTGCTCCCAAAAAAAAATTATGCCCCATACATAGCTGCCCATTTTGCACACATGTCTGCTGGACACAAACTGATATTTAATTGGCAGTACAACATACTTTGTTGTCCCCACTCCTCTCTCAGGGGTGGAAGGTTTCAAATTTCCCTCCAAATTTCTAGTATATGCACAGCTGTTACTGTTAAAGAAATGGGCAGCTATGGACCTTCCCTACGCCCATCCTGCACATACCTAGCTGTTTTCCCTACTGTATTTCCCTCTTTGTGCCCCTTTTTTACCATTTTCCTATCTCCCCATTTTCTTTTCTTTCAAAGAAATGAGCGTGGGGGTTAGCGGGAGTAAGCACTTTTAAACAGTAGTTAGTTTGCGCGAGTGTGCACTTGTGTGCGCTTAGCTAAGTATTGCTAAGCTTCGCGCAAACCTGCACAAACTCGCTTACAACTGCTTAAAAGTGCCTTAGTCACCCTGCATGTGAGGGACCTTGTTCTGCTCAGCTGCAAAATAAAACACCACTGTCAGTCTTGAACCCCGGACCTTCGACACACTAGACTGCATGAAGTACCACTAAGCCACAGTATATATACAGCAGGTTGCTGCTGAAATATATATATATATCATGCATCAGAATGAGTGAATGTAAAGGAAAGATAGGAATGTCATAACACAAAACCTGTTCTTGTGGAACTTTACCAGCAGTTGTTGTTGAATTGCATTTCATGACTGTGATAACAGAACCAGCCATTCTAGCAGTAAATAATGTTACAGCAGCAATTTACAACCCCCACACAGTATCATAGCAGGACAATCCCCACCCAAACGTACAAAATACCTATGTGTTCAGGGTCCAGCAAGTATGTAGGTAGGCATACTTAGTACCGGAATTGTCCAGTTTTCATGAGCATCCTGTGTTAATGTCAACAAAAAAAGCACAAACTGTGCAGAAGTGAGTACATTAATATTCACAGTATAGCAGTTCACAAACAGTTCATGTGCCAAATGAAAACATCTCAATAACTACGTATGTATGGCAGCTAATTGTATAAGTAGAAAATAAACTACATACTCCCATGTCTCTTGTGTTAGCATTTGTAGGGGTGAGTACAATTCTACACTGACAACTGTGTACTGAAAGTGGCAACATTCAGGTCTGAGTACAACATTCAAATCATTGGATACACCCCTAGCTTCAGATATAAGAAGTATACCAACCTTCTGACTTACACAACGGTGTCCACAGCAAACAAGCATGGTCCCCACTTTAGAAAGCTGAAAGGGCTATGGCTAACTGACTTAGCAATTTACCGCATTGGGTTGCTATGACAGTGAGTACTGCAATTACCGCACAGCAGGCTGCATGCAATTACCAAATGGTGGCCACCAATTGGTGCAGAGGCCATCACATGCACATGTGCAGATACCTATAAAAGCAGGCTGTACTTGCTGTCCACACATGCAATCATTTCATTGCAGCTACGGGGAGAGAGAGAGAGACAGGCAGACAGACAGACAGACAGACAGCGACATCCACAACAACAGCAACAGCAACAGAATAAAAAAAAGATATTAAAAAAAATAAATAAATATATTGAAAAAAATATATACTGAAAAAAAAATAAGATTTAAAAAAAAAAATTACAAAACACACGGAACTGACAAATACAAACACATACAAAGGAAAGGTATGCAACAGATATGTATCTACTGGCATGTAGTAGATGTTTTTGAAGAGTACTCTTCATACTTTGAATCATCCATATGTGGCAGCAGTACATATCTATGCACAGATGCCCTGCATAACTACTGCCATGGAGAAATCAGTGTGTAGCTGTGTGCAGTGGGATATGACTGTGGCATATGTAGTTAAGCATTAAATGTCAAACATCTGATCCATGTTATCTGTGTTCTGTACAGTAGTGTATACAATGTCTTTTTGGGGGAGTAGCGCATACAGTTATATAAATATGGATGTGACCGAGTAACAAATGCATGCTAGTCATATTAATGTGTAGCTTAGCATTGGCAACAGCTGTACCAGGCTAGTATGCTAATCTAGCATTTGCAGCTATATATACACCCTCTAATATTACTGTGTGCTCACATGTGACACCTTTTCATGTTGCAGCAAGGCCCAACAGGTCAGCCGAGAGGTACACAAACTTACAACAGTGTGGACCTTGTGTGTGTATGGCACACACATATGGAGAGATCTGTCTGTGTCAGATATATTAGCATCTGTACATGTGCATAGAGCAAGGGACATACTTCAACTGTTTGTGAAGGGTGGACATATATGTTGGTGAAGGTTGTTATGTGCATATTTCTATGTAGGTTGCAGTGTGTGGCAAACAAGGCAGCATACAGTGCTGGTATATGACATGTGGTGGTTAAACGCTGTGGGTATGATTTGTCAGGTTTGCAGTGTTCAACCAGTGAGGCCTGCTAAAGCTACATGGGCTGAGAATACCTTCAATGCATTCCGCACAACACTGTGCAATATTATTACATAACTGTATACCTCAGAACCGTCACATAATTGATATTCCCACCATGAAAGGTGGACTATATATGTGCCTATATGTATATCTATATGTACACCAACGGATGTTTATATGTATGTGTATATATATATATATATATATATATATATATATATATATATATATATATATATATATATATATATATATATATATATATATATATATATATATATATATATATGTTTATAGAGAGAGAGAGAGACAGGCTCATATTTACCTGGTGTCAAAGCCATGGACTCAAACTCAATGTTGAAACTGCATTGGCATCCCTTCTGGCAAAGACTCCATACCCATGAACTATCACATAGGTGGTAGTCTACTTAACACCGAAAGTGTGATAAGAGACCATGGGACACAGGTGGACAGTAGTCTCCCCTTTGATAATCACAGTGCCATACTGGTCATGTAATCTGTGTACGTGGCACACCTCATCACAAAATGTGTGTCATCCAGGGAAATATAGGTCAGTGTTCCCCTCTACTCATCACACATAAAGTCCATTATAGAGTACAATGCCCCATATGGTATGTACCTCATAAGACATCTACAGCAACTGGAAAGGCCACAGACATACCTCACAAAGAGTAATACCGGCCTCAAACAGATGCCCTATGCAGACTGTCTCACAAAACCACAGCTAGACTGTGTTGCATACCACCTACCCAGAGGTGACCTCTGTCTAACATACAAAGCTATGTCAAACCCAGAGCTGTTGGACATGCTCCACGTAAACAGATCACAACCACTACGAGCTACACGCTCTGGGGACCTAAACCTTGTCACCTCAATAAACAGAACATGCTGGAGGGATAGATTCCTATCTCAGAGACATCCCATACTCTGGAACAAACCTCCTATTAATAGCAAACCAAGCTCCTCATTAGCAGTTGTCATGAATAATCCTGATGATTGGATGGGAGATAGGAAATACACACTGGGAATCACCTATGTGGCTCTGCTGGATAGGGGCACGTGAAAGTAAATTACATGTGTGTTAAAGGCCAGGGTAGCATATGGCTAGGCTTCTATAGGCCCTAGGGCCAATAGCCTATTACCTACCTATGAACTGATACACACCCACATGTACTTGTTGCAATAATTGCTATGTGAGGTTGACTGAGTGTGATGGTGAATATGTTGGCGAATGTGTCGAGGTTCTGTAAATGTGTGATAGCTTAGTGAGAAACTGTTTCTGTCATGCTATTTTGTGTCCTAGCTCTGATCCCAGCAAAAGATGTGTATGCTATTGCTTGGCAGAAAAAGCAGTATGGCATACGGTCTGACGTAGTCCCTTGGTGTGTACTGGGGTGTGCCATTTTAGGCTAAAGCAGTACATGTATGCTTATTGATTGGTACTGCTGGTGAATCCAAATCCCGTATGAACTGTAGTACTACCTGAGGCTGTAGGCCTAAACAGCACAGTATGGTGTATGTCCGCATTTCTTGGAAACACTGTTATGTGTGTTCCCTGTAGTCCTCACAGATTGCATACCTCAGGCATAATGTTTTGTAATTACTGACACACAGTACTGTATGGTACACAGGTAAAGCTCATCTGGGTTGTCATGTCTTTGTGTCTTGTATGTATGTCTGATGTGTGTGTGGGTATGCCTGTAACATGCCCTCGGTCATATGTGTGTTACAGGATATAAGTGCATATCTAGCAACATGTATAGTCTAGTACAGCAGTATGCCACCTATACTAACGAATGTGCACATATGTTAGGCAGGGGTTTGACACCAACAACTAGTGTGGTATACTGGTAATACTGTAACTGGACTTTACAATCATTGCAATGGATGACATATTTCTTTATGCATTAGCTTGATATATACCTCCTGTGGCTAGGTGGTGCATTGTGTCACATACAGTGTGACATGTACTATTGTATAGTCTTACATACTGGGTTCTCTTTGTTGTTGTGCAGAACATGGTTTGATATATAGAGTGTGCCAGGCACTGTCAGGCAGTTGTGGTATGAGCACTGATATGTGGTATTGAAAGTGTGTATCCTCTGACAGCCAATAGGTTGCTATGTATGGCAGTTCAGTGATATCTGTACTTTAGAATGTTAAATGTGCCACATGATTTGCTCACACATATTGTTTCATTGTCTTCCAGGGTCATGGCTCACCATCGCAATCTGACATATTGCCCAGCCTAGGATGAGCAGATCACAACCAGCCTGGTTCAGCACTATACCCTGCTGTTCTCAAGAACCAGCCAGGACCAGCATGAGTGGGCTGCACTGTGGCAAGATGTTGTCCATCGGGTAAATGACATAGGCATGCATAACCGGACATATGTGCAGGTACGCCATCACTGCAGTGATTTACTTAGACATGTCCGGCAGCATGCGTCTGATGTCCGTAGACAACAGCTTGCCACAGGTGGTAGGGTAGCCATCCATCCCCCCTCACCAGAGTGGAGGAGCTGCTCCTCAGCCTGGTGGCTCCTGGCCAACAACAACAACAGCAAACAGGTATCATCATGGAGGCCGGAGCCACCCAGCGAGTTGACACGGAGCGTGCAAGTAACATGGCATATCTGTGGACTACTGTTACCTCTATTGTTAGATCATGCATATGTGAGATGTGTACTGTGTAGTTAGAAGATGTGGAGCCTGGTGTTGTGCAATACTGATAATTTGAAACATAATCTGTAGGTCTGTGACTGTCAACCATTGTACTTCTGTAAGATTGCAAACCCACAGTAGCAATGCCACAGTTGTTGCCACTGACAAACTGTCTCATATCCTTGTAGGTCCCTCTGGTATGACAGCAAGGCAGCAGACCCATGCTGGTGAGTGTGTGTTCTACATTTAATATTGCATGATATATGTGCATGTTATAGGTGAGGTGTAGGACATGTAGACGTAACACACCTATGCATAATGCATGCTGTGCATGTTTGCTGTGAGACTATGCACATCCCAGTAACGTGTGTAGCTGCCTCAAACACATGCAATACACAGAGCATCCCACACAATTGTGGCAAAACTGTAGTGGACATTGGATAGGCAGAGTTGATACACATGCACACAACATACACAACATTGTCATATGCAGTACACGTTAATATGCTACACTTGGCGTATTCAGACACCCGCTGTAAGGTCACACTCCAGTATCCCAAATGTCATCCACACAGCATACATAATATACCTGAGGGGTAGGGGCCTATCATGGGGCTGTGTGACACTCTGCAACACATAACACATTCATGTTAGGCAATGCTCCCTATTGGGCACCTTACAAACCCATGTAACAACTGGTTGTGAAATGGTGACTGTAGCCATGGTACTGCAGTTCAGGTACAGCATGCTAGGTGCCGGTCTGGCACACATTAGTGGCCTTGAGTGACCACATGATGCTGCATGATCATGGCTCATGGTACTACACCCCATCCAATTACAGTAACCACAGTACTACACATAGCATTCATTGGTATGCACCTCACTGTTGTGTGTGTGCAAACATATGCACCTATACACAATATGCATAGCAATCACCATTTGTACAAAGTGACACATATATGTCTTGTAATGCTATGGAGTGTATAGGTCACATGACACACATTAGGTATGTTATATGTTTAATGTTGCAGTTGTGTTGTAGCATGCCATGTCATGGCTGGCACTGGCATGTACACAATATGTCCTACACTCACCATAACCGCTGTACAATGGCTATGTTGAGCAATGGTATTCCATCAGGTATACATGCACCACTCATCCTGTGTGTATACATAGCATGCATGTGCTAAACCTGTGTCCACAATTATCTTCTAAAGACACATACGCTCTAATCAGAAATGGATATCTATGTGACACACAGATACACATCCAGCCATGGTATGTATACCTGTGAGTGATGGTACACAGGACATTGCAGAGCTTTCAATGTTTGCACAGCAATGTTGTGTCCATGTACACATTGCGTTCCAGGGTGAGGCCAATCACTGAACAACAACACACATGCATCAGAGCAATGTGTGCATGTGTTCATGTGTGCATGTGTGCATGTGTTCCGACATCATGTACAGGTCGTAAAGTGTTTTTCTTGTCTTCCTCTCACAGGTGCTGTGATTGGGCTGGTTCACTGCAGCAGGGATTCTCAAAAACTCCAACACATAGCAAAAAGCAAACACCAACCACGAAGATGGAAAACCACAACACTTTATTCACATGTGTGCATGTGTGCATGTGTTCCGACATCATGCACAGGTCGTAAAGTGTTTTTCTTGTTTTCCGCTCACAGGTGTTGTGATTGGGCTGGTTCACTGCAGCAGGGAACCTGATGTCACTGAGCAAAATAGTGATGATGAGAATAGGTGTGTTGAGGCACAGGCATGTTTGCCAGGGTATGTTGTTGGGCCACCAATCGACAGAACACAAGTTTCCATCCCATCCATGCACACAGTCATACTGCCAATGCTTCCATCACCAATGCCCTTAGCTGAGGGACAGTGTACAGTCAGCATTGGCCAGAACAGTGTTGTATCTATGGCACATGCATCCCGACACAGCAGCCATACCCAGATGTCTGGAAGGGTACCACATAGGCAGATGTCCAGGGATTCTCATCGGAGCACTGCTGCTTATCATGCCCCTGGCAGACGTGCCACAGGTCTTACAACCTCATGCATGTTCCAGGCTGTCATGGAGGTACAGGCACATATGGAACGGTATATCAGACAGGGACTAAAGGCACAGAGGGCACATAACACCACTGTAATTGACAGTATCCATGACCTAGCAGGTGCCATCCATAATTACACTGAGGTCACTGATAGATGTTGGGGTGAGACATTAGATGTCCTCTGCAATGTCATGTCCATGTGTCAGGACAGTGCGGGACAGTTGAGACGTCAATGTGGATGTATGCTAGCAACATCAGCAGCTGGCAGTCGCTGCGGACCTCCCTCAAGCCACAGCCACTCCCATAGTGCCAGTACCAGCCCCAGCAATGTTGGGGGTGAGCTGTCCATAGACCATCCTGGAAGACCACGAGCATGTGGCTCTGGACAGTCCCAGCAGGGACCTGGGTCCAGTGTACATCTGTCCACCTCTGAGGATAGTACCCAGTCTGGTTTAGTACCTGATACTGTCAGTAGCACACCTGCCAGGCACAGGTACCGTGTCCATGGCCAGAGACAGTGATCTGTAAAGCCTGGCAGGTAGAGTCTGTACCTGTCACACAAATCCACATATATGGCAGCCACATGGTGGAACTGTGTGCATGCAGACACACACATAAAATAGACACCTAGGGCCAACACATACCCGCACACATTACATCAACATTGGCCCATAGCAGTACTCTTGGCCCTCACACACACCCACACACATACATGTTGATTGTATGGCTCAATGTAGGCCTCTGGCAAACCAACAACACACCCTGTGCATATGATGAAACCTGTGCCACCTCCTGTCATCTGTAACTTAGATGCAGGAACAGGCTACCATGGTGCTGATGCACAGGGTGACTTTACAGCAGTATAGCAATGTTAGCATGTTGTCAGCAGTAGAGTGTAATGATATCCTTGAAGGTGTAGCTGAGCAGGCATGATGCATTAAAGCTATGATTGTCAATGTAGTATTGTTTACACCAGTGTTAGTTCCAATAGTGTATTGTCCGCCCACGTGCCACTTGGGTGATGTGTCTAGTATTGGCAGCATGTGTTAGAGTGTGGACAGTACGTGTCGGATGTGTGTAGCACAGATTTGCAGGTGTACATTTGTGAACATGGTGGAGGTGCATCGTCTGCATGTACGTGCATAGTAAACACATGGGCAGGTGACATGCCATGTGTTACACAGTAACACTCCATAGTTTCTATTGGTGGCCAGTATGCATTGTACTACACACATTTGGGAACTTGAGTACACATGTGTGTATGACATGGTTTGACACTGTGCTGTGGGTGATACTGCTACTATCTGTCATTGTTTTGCATTCTGGTAGTATACATAACCTCAACAGCCTGACCATAAACAATCGTTAGATGATGTCTTGACAACTGACACACAGATGTAGGACACACAGTAACATTTGGGTCCTTCAGGTACTATACTATGCCAGTAACCAGTGGTATTCACCTGCACCCGTTGCAGAGACCACTCCTGTTTGCCATATAGCTCTCTTAGGTACAAGCAATCACAGTAGGGATATGTCTGTCCACATCTGGAAATGCATACTGTGGCCTATAATGCATTCTCCAGATGACACACACATCCTCCACAAGGGTATCATACAGACAGATACCTGTTGTCAAACCCATGCTGTAAAGCTATAAGCCAACCAGAGCATAGTCATCTACCTTTACGAAACATAGTATCCCCACAGTACCACATAGGTAGTAGCCACCAACATGTTGAACAGGTACCTATGTGTACATGCAGCCAAGTGTTACATCATCTCTACTTTGGTAATCACATTTCCAAAGGTATTTAGAAATCCCTTGCTGGATCACATAAGCAATAAGGGGTTTGCATGCATGTCCACAAAGGTTGTTGTACACCTATAATGAATAGCCATCATTGACAGACTTTGCTGCATTTGAACAGGTCTGTAATATACCTCAGCCATAAACCCTCACTCACACAATTCAATAGAAACCGTAAGGTGTGTGTGACATGGATGACCTAGGCCAGGGATCTCTGCAGTGGCTGGCCTTGTCACAAGCATATAGATGTGACCTAAGGTCTGGAAAGTGGCAGCACACTCTGGCAAAGATGACAGATGTGTTCATGGAGAAAGCAGGGTTCCCACATATGAAATAATTGAGGTCACATGTATGTATATGTATTTGCCACACAGCTACCTGACATGTGCAATGCATATACTGTTGTCATACTGTAGTAAAAGCAAAATCCACAACACATTGACCAGCAGTATCACACACACACACACTCACCAAGTGCAGAATTCAAACCCCTACCTAACTACTTCATGATACTAGAGGAGTACTCATTAACATGACGCTCTATACACATTACTGACAATGCTCTTTTCCACAGTATATTTGTAGGATAGTGACATCATCAGACTTGACAAAGATTAGTATACCACTGTTAAGGTGTTTTACTACTCTCCAAAAGGTTGCTCCTTTCGAAGAAGATTACACACGGACACACACAGTTGTCAAGTGCAGGATTTAAACCCCTACCTAACTACTTCATGATACTAGAGGAGTACGCATTAACACGACATGCTATACACATTACTGTGAGTTCTTCTTTCAGCAAGTATATTTGTAGGATGGTGACATCATCAGACTAGACAAAGTGGGCTACATTAGGTGACATTAGGTGGGCTACATAGAAGGAATGTCTAAACACTTTGGCCATGTGATCATCAAAGGAGTGTTTACTATCTACCTGTGTTCCCAGGGCTATAATGACTTTCTCTGTACATACTGAATTACCACCTACGTTGTAATTTGTGTGCACTTTGTTTTATCCAAAGGGGATGACTATGCATTCTTTGGCGTTCTGCTTGAGGGCATTGTTTTGACACTAGGTATCTGTCTCTGTAAGACCCTTCTGGAGGATGTCTTTGTCAGCCATAGAGTCGATTATGGACCACAGTTAGCAGTCATCTGCAAACCTGTTCAGCCATACTCCTCCCGTGCTTGCCTGTACCTCTGAGCAGTATCAACTGAACAGGTGGGGTCCCAGGACCAAGACCTGTGTGATACAATTTGTGACTGGTTTAGAGTCAGACATGGCACCCACAACCCTGAACATGTGTGTTTGATCTGTGAGCCAGTTGGCCACCCATCCTGTGACATAGCTGTTAATGTCAACCTGGTAAGCTTGTCCATGATGACAGAGTGGAGAATGGTGTAGAAAGTCCTTAGAGGGGTCCAGGTGGGCTATGTGGACTACTTTCACCTCCATCTACGTCCTAATAAGTCAACTAGGTTTAGGAGGCAGGATCTGCCTTTAACAAGGCCAAGTTGGGTGGAGTCCAGTGTCTGGAGGTCCCCAATGTTTCTGTTTATGGGTTCCATGATAATTTGCTCCATAGCTTTGCAGACCAGGCTGAGTAGACCTATAGGGCAATGGTTTCCAGGTTCTGTTGTGGCACCCCCTTTGTGGATCTGGATGACTGTTGGTGTATGTCATTCTTTGGGTACATAGCCTGTGGTATGATTGAGTCTGGACAGTGAATGTAGGTGAGGGTGTAGTTCCTTTTGGGGCTGTAAGACACAGCCTGGGACACCATCAAGTCCCATTGATGCTGTGTTCTTAGTTTTGGAGAGGGCTATCTTTACCTGCATGCCCATGAAGTCTGGGGCTCTGCATTCTTCTTGGATGGACACAGGCTCTTTTGGGGTGATGGGTGGGGGGAGTTTGCACTGAACCTGTCCACCAGGATGTGGGCAATGTAAGTTGGTTCAGTGTATTTCTTGCAATTTTTCAGTAGCTGACAGCATATTTGGAAGTTCCCACCTACATGTTTGGTATAGCTAACGAAGGCTTTGTGGTTGTTATTCTTACATTCCTTGGCAATTTGTCTTTAGAAACTGGCCTTGGATTATTTTATGAGCGGTCATTGTTTCTTCCTAATAATGATTAGTGATGCCTTTCCTTTTGTGAAGTTTGCTCTATCATGTGTTCGTTTCCTCCTGTTGTTGTCTAGCTTATTTATGGGCGATGACCACCAGATTGGTTTCTTATTTTTGGAGGAGTGCATCTTGGTTTTATTTGGGATGTCACGATCAATGCATCCCTGTAGATGCTCATAGGATGCACTTGTAAATGATTCGGCAGATTGTATAGCATTAGGCTATAACAAGGGGGCTTTGGAACTTTCCACTTTGGTCTTGGGAAGTGTGCAGTTTGCTTTTGAAAATGTCTTCACAGTGGTTTCATTGACTGGGGGGCGGGATGTGGATGTCCAGTGTGATTACTTTATGATCTGATATTACCAGCAAGGGGTTTATCTCTGTTGTGGTACACTGGTACCGCATGTTGGTGATGATCAGGTCCAGTATGTTGTCACCTCTAGTGGGCATGGTGACCAGCTGTTCCAGGGTGTTAGAGTTCTTAATCTCTAGGAAATATTGGGCAAAGGACATTGTACACAAGCAATTCTCCCACTCAATGTTTGGCTAGTTGTAATCTCCTCATATAATGGTGTTTGATAGGACCTTTGTATTTTCCACTGTTCTCAGGAATACTGAGTGAGGTTCCTGAGACAAGGTAGGTGATCTGTAGCAGGCTACAATCTGATAAGCAGCTTTGCCCAAGTTTAGTTGAACTTGCATGGTCTCCAAGGCCTCATGCTGTGCCACTAACCTGAAGGTGTGGGTATCCATAAGGTAAATGGATACACCCCTTCCTTTGGTATTTCACTCATGGTTTTGGGTCCGAAGATCAGAGGGAATGTGAGTGTTTTATGTTGAGCATGTCCAACAGCTCTGTGTTTGACATAGCTTTGTATGTTACGCAGAGAACACCTCTGAGTAGGCGATATGCAAGGGAGTACGGCTGGAGCATTTTGAGATGGTCTGTGTATGGCATGTATTTCAGGCTGTTAATGTTCTTTGTGAGGTATTGCTGCAGGCTTTCCAGTTGTTGTAGTTGTCTTGTGAGGTACATAGCAAAAGGGGCGTTGTACTCTATTATTGTTCTAGTGAGTGATGAGTAGAGGGGAACAATGTCCTCTTCTAATCTGCATGAGACATCTTTTGTGATGAGGTGTGCCACATAGGAGGATTTGCTGACTACTGTGGGGATGTGATTATCACAGTTGTGTCCACTGTCCACCTCTGACACGAGGTCTCTTGTCACACTTTCAGTGTTAAGTATACTACTGCCTATGTTGTAGTTCATGGCTACAGAGTTTTTAACAAAGGGGATGACAATGCACTTTTTGGCACTGAGCTTGAGCCCATGGCTTTGACAATGGTCATCTGTCTCAGTGAGGCCCTTTTGTAGGATGTCCACATCTTTAGTGTTTACAATTATGGCACCAGTTTGCAGTCATCTGGAAACTTCAGTAGCCACAGACCTTCCATGTTAAAGTTTACTTCAGGGAAGTAGATACTAAACAGGACAAGACCCAGGACTGGAGCCTGTGGTACTGCACTTGTCACTGGTCCAAAGTCATACATGTAGTCTGCTACTTTCACAGTGTGTGTTCTGTCAGTAAGCCTGTTGGCAACCCATCTTGTGACATAGCAATCTATACCTCGTTTAGTGGGTTTATCTGTATTTACAGAGTGTGGGGTGGTGTTGTAAGCTGTGGCAGGATCTACATAGGCTGTGCGAACCACCTTACCCTTGTCTACAGTCCTGGTGACTGCTTCAATGTCATCTATCAGGTTTAGGAGACATGATCTGCATTTTACAAACCCAACATGGTTGCGGTCCAGAGTTTGGGGATTACAAATATATTTTTTTATAAGTTGTATGATTATACATTCCATGGCCTTGAAGGGCAGGCTCATCAGGCTAATGGGGCGCTAGTTCCTTGGGTCCGTGGTGTCTCCACCCTTGTGTAGTTGGATAACTGTCACTGTGCACCATTCAGCTGGCACAAAGCCTGAGGTGTGGCTATGACTGAACATGGTACATCGGTGTGGTGCCTGTCCGTTCTGTGGTTTGTGTAGAACACAGCCTGGGAAGTTATCTGGTCCCATGGCTGCTGTGATACTGGCTTTGGAGAGTGTTTTTTTACCTGTGCAGCCGTGAAGACAGCAAATTTGCAGTCTTCCATTATAGTTATGTGCTCTTTCATGGGTGAGAGGGGGTAAAGTTAACACTGATCCTATCTGCCATGATGTTGGAAATATCAGTTGGGTATGTATATTTAGTGCCATGGAGCTGTAACTCAGAACAGATCTGAGTGTTGCCATGACATGGACCTGTCTGTTGTGCAGAGATCTCCTGAGTAGACAGTATGCAACAGAGTACAGATTGGGTTAAATTCAGTCTTGTTGCATGGGGCAACTGTTTGAGGCCAGAAATCCTCTTGAGGTACTTCAGTGGTCTTTCCAGCTGCTGGCAGTGCCTAGTCAGATTCATCGCAAGTGTGTTGTGGTATTCTCTGATGGGTCTGATGACTGATGAGTAAAGGGAACCTCCTTTGACCTACATGCACAGACCTTGTGTGAACACATAGCATGAGTTTCTGACCACTTTGTGAATGTGTTTCTGGAAGTAGAGATGACTAACCACATTTGTCCATAGATCCCTTATTATCATCTCCATATTTAGCCTAAGTGTGTGAGCATGCCCGTTATGACCTTTCAGTATGTTGTTGCCTGACATTTGCTTCGTTTATTTGTGTGTGAGCATGCCCAGTATGACCTTTCAGTGTGATGCTGAATGAAATCCACTACATTTGTTGAAGTGTGTGAGCACGCCCGCTATAGACATTTATACTATATGTGTGTGGAAAATCAAGTTGTATTTTTACAGCAGGGCTCACCTTTGTGTCATAAATCAACAGGGATCATGCTGTGCCTGCAGGGCTTCCATGAGACACTTTGCATAGACTTATCAACATTTCTACATACAGGGGGGGGGCAGCTATTCTTTGTACATTTCTACCCGGGGGCACACCTGATTGTTACTGTGGGTGTACAAAGGATGAGAGGTTCACCTGACACTTATACACATTTCCCAGGTCTGCACTGCTATGTAAGGTACTCCATTTCAGTCTGCACTGTTGCCTATCGTACTGGCTTGAGGCATACTACTGTACTACAGATCTTGGCGTCCACTGTCACGTATATTAGATTGCAACTTCCTAGCCTACCCAACCCACATCACACAACCTGGCCTGCTGTTCTCTGTCTGCATAGGCCTGTGGGGGAGGTTACCCACATGCCTCTTTAGGGGCAGGCTACAGCATTTCTTTGTGTTTGCATTAGTGTACAATTGTCCTGCTGTGTCTGTGCCAGCGAAATGCTGTCATGGCTTAGTGGTTTAGTGCTGTGACTATAATGCATAGTATCCTGGGGTTGAGCCCCATCACTGCTTTTTATTTTCATGCTGGGCAGACTAGACTGCTTAAGGAACAGTAAAGCAGATATGAGCATGTTTACCTGACTTTGCTCAACTTTGCCCGACCTTGCCCAACATTGCTCAACGTTGCGCTAGTTGGCGCGGGAAATTTTGTTTACATATACTAATTAGTGGTAAAAGCTGCTTAGCACTGCTTTTTATTGCTTATAACATGGCAATCATGCCTCAGGTGGTGCTGCAGGGCTGCCTATGTCGGGTGCACATAGTACACTCCCTATACATGTGTGTCAACAGGTAGTGTCAAGTTAGGTATCCCTTTTATTTTATGTGCAAGTCAGAGAGAGGTGTAATTTCCAGGGTTCCTACTGAGCCAGTGTATGTGCTATGCGTTGCCTCTTTGCCAAGGCCAAGGCATACTGGGCATGCCTCCTTCTGCCTACTGGGGCAGGCTCAGGTTGTTCCTCCTCCGAGTCACCCTGTTCCTGTGCAGGCCTTGGCAATGGTGGGGGGCTGTTTGGCCCTGCTCCATGCTGTTCCTGCTGCAGCTGTTTTCGCAGGATTATATTGTGTAGCATGGCACATACCATGACAATTTGGGTACATGTAGTTGGTGAGTACTGCAAGCCTCCACCAGATGTGTCCAGGCACCGGAACTGTGACTTGAGCATCCCAAACACATGCTCGATTACATTTTGTGTTTGTGCGTGTGCCTCATTATGGAGTTCTTGTTCAGGTGTGTGTGTATTTCTGATGGGTGTCATCAGCCACGGCTCCAGTGAGTATCCAGCATCCCCCACTAGGTGACCATCTGGGATGTCCCCATTGGCAAATGTCTGGTACAGCTGCATCAGATGCCAGATATGGGAATCGTAGTAGCTTCCAGGGCAGCCAGCACACACATTCAGTATTATGCCCTGGGCATCGCACACGACCTGGCAGTTGATGGAGTGGAAGCCCTTGAGGTTGATGTAGGCCCTACCCCGCTCACTGTCTGGTGCTTTGATGTGTATTTGCGTGCAGTTAATTGCACCCACTACCTCAGGGTATTTCGCTATTTGCTGGAAGAGATGCATATTGCTGGCCAATACCTCATGGGAATTGGGGAAATATACATGATCACCGACATGGGCTGACATGGCATTCAGGAACTGGTTCAATACCCTGGATGCTGATGCCTGCAAAATCCCCAGCATATCACCAATTGGTCTCTGGAAGGTACCTGTTGCTAGTATTCTTAGGCCAACACATACCTTGGTTTCCACTGGGATGGGTTCCCCTCTGTTGGTTCTGTGTGTGAGGCATGGCCTGCACAGCTCAACAATTTCCTGCAGGAGGTCTCTGTCCACTCTATAGCGCTCCACTATCTCCATCTCATGTAGACCCTGGTAGGTTACCCTGGGTCTGTACACTCTTCTCCATCTCCTCACTGCGGGTTTCTCAGCAGCATTTGCAATGGCACCACCCTCAGCATCTTGCACATGTTGCCTTATAATAGCAATGGCAGCCCCTAACATTTTCTTGTCTCAGTTAAGCTTTTTAAGTTTTCACTTCTCTTTGTATACTGCAGTGTTGCAGTGTTTCTGAGAAAAACATGGGGGAATGTTGTTTGCAGAGTTTTAAGTGCTGGGCTGGGCTGGGCTAGTGTACTGCCTGTGTAATTGACTGATTGATTGATTTCACCTGGCAGCTCTGCTAGTTCTCCTTGGTTAACTTCCTACTACTTATTTTCCTTCCTTTTCCCTTTCTTTTCCCACAAGGGGCAGCCACGAGCAAACAAGCACAAACACGCGCACACGAGTGCACACGCATGCACACAGCCTTAGGCAGGAGCACATCCGTGCACACAGGCTTAGACAGCCTTACACAGGCTTATACGGGTGCACACATGCACACACAGGCTTAGACGGGTTTACAGGTGTGCACACGTGCACACACAGTGTAAGCATCTTTGCAAGAGTCTTTAGTGATATCCACAGCATACACCTTCGGTTTCTGGGTTTCAGTTCAGACAACTCTAGACACACCTCTTCCAGTCCTGAGTAACTCACAGCAAACACATTCCACTCTGCTCCAATAACCTTACAGTCTTTGATACATACCCCCTCATGATGTCACCTATCTTCTACTCTACTACTCCCCTAATCCTACACTTACACTCTAGGGACATGGTTCACATGACAGGGAAAATTGGGATTCATTATCCTTATCCTCATTTGCATAAGATTGCCTACTAATGCTTGGTTACATCTCTCAAAAGGAGCGTCCCTCCTTAGCAACCACTACTCAGTAGCCATGTTGTCTTCAGCCTGCTATTCACCTGCATAGCAGAAGAATATTTTTAATAAAATGCCTATTTTTTGCTTTTTTGTTTTTAATTTCTGGTTTTTAGATTGCCGCACATTTGCGTGGCACTGCGTTACGCTTAAACATCAGAGATCGGGGAAAAAAACAATTTTTTTTATTATTTTGCAACAGATACAAATGCCAATGGCCTTATATTTGGCCATTGGCATGCTTCCTCAACTGGATGCATCCTTTATTTGGAGCTGTCATAACTCCGTTTTGCTATTTGCAGAACGGTACTCCGTTACCAACGGAGTACATTTCTGCAAGTAACTTTACTCTTACTCGGACAAGTTAGTGTTTCCTGGATTGCAAATTTACCTCCTTTGCATAGCTTTCAGCATGCAAGAGTAGTTTTAGGAGCTCTCATGCACGCCCCTGAGAGCTGTTCCTGGACCGCTCGACAGACATATTGGCTGTCTGGAGTCTTACTCTACTCTTAGACTCCGTGCAAGCTTTCGTGAATCCGGCCCATCATCATTGTACATCAAAGGAGGTAAAACTTGAGATGAAGACAGGATTGTAGCTGAGTGAGGCAAAGGAGGCAGCTATGCTCATGGTGTGATCAGCAGATCTCATTCAGTCTACAGTGCACACTGGCATTTGAAAATTAATACCAGTATTGCATTTGCAGTCAGAAATGAACCACTGTAGCTCTCTGTGTGTGGCATAAACTATAGCAGCTACTTCCTCAAATGTGGCAAGTAGTTAGCTGTGGATTAAAAGGAGAACATTATTTTCACTCCTCAACTTTGAAGAGAATAGCTTTTTTGTTGCTCCTTATGGCATCTGATACAAAAATAGCTAGCTATATACCTCTCTGTGAAGTAACAATCATCTCCCCAAGAGCACAAACAACATTTTACATGATTTGTTCCCAAGTTGGTTTATCATCTGTACCAATTGCTCCTGAACATATGTTGTAATGTCCTTACTAATGTTGTAAAATCAATATTATTTCAGCCTGTTTATGGTAAATTTAAGTCCCTGGTGGGAATTCAGTAAATCTTACACAATAATTTTTATCATGTGAGTGCCGCAGCTTGATGTCCACATGGGCGCAGCAAGTTTTAGATTCAGTCAGCTCTGTGTAGCTGCCTCCAATCACACGCATTCACATGCAAATATGGAAACTTTCATGGAATGCAAATTTCAGTATAATAAATAGCTGAGATTTATGCTAATAAAGCAAATCAACATGATTGAATGATCCAACAACATATAATGAAACTGTGTAGACTCCGTGTATGTGTCGGCAGTGTCGTCTGAAAATTTCCCAGTGCAGGAGTCTACACGGAAACAAGGGGAAGTAAAAGTCCTGAAATACTGACCAAACTGACCCAAACAGGTAACACCACACATATTATGGGGCTAATTACACACTCTGGATGCTAGAAAATCATTCTCCTAAAAAATGTCACTATAACTGCCATGATATAAATGTATCTTTGGTCCCCCACCCCCAAAAGTAAAATAAACTTGTACATAATGCAGGCTGCTAAAATGGTCAAAAAGCATGAGACAGACTATTGTAATGTACTATAACCATTATATAGCATGTATCACATCATTAGGCAAAGTAATACCCTACCTGGTGTTTACATCATTGTGCTCCTGTGCAGTTTCCTTGCTTACATGGCTACTACCCGTGTAGATTTCAGGTTGTCAGCATGGTCATTATGCAAATCAGGCCAAAACTCAGGACATTTGTTGAATCACAAAAAAGAGCAACCCTGTAAGGAGGCATCTACATATTGTTTTTTGTTTCCAATGGATGTCAACAGTGATTGGTGAAATCAGGGGGGTGGGTCAGCTTCCTTTCTTTTTTTCTTAATGTGTTTGTGGATTGATACACTTAGTGCACCCATGGGAAAAGGAGCAATAAAAGCTAGTTTTAGTGTGCTTCTTATGTAACTATCCCTGTGGCAGCATGTGCATGTGTAGGGCTAGAGTCTCAATGGTCCTTGGTTTGAGTATAGGATGGACATGCTTTACTTCATGTTCTATGTTCCATGTTTGCACAAAATCAGGAAAACAGAGATAAAAATATTACCTGATTTATGCAATGGTGAGAGGAGCTGCACGAATGTGTGCATAGTGCACTACTGAGCACTCAGCAGGTGCATTAAATTTATGCTACTTACAGATTAAGCAGGTGAATTGCATCTTAATTAGCCAATCCCACACAGTAGACCTATTCAACAAATGTATAAAGTATCCATGTAGCCTACAGTCTTATTTTCCTCAATACTTCAATACCATAAGTACAGAGACTTGGAAATATTAACTGAGATAATGTTACGGGCTGCTACAACTATTCTACATCTGTATGTGCTAGAGGCTGAAGTCAATGCTGTTGGTGCTGTAGACAATAGGTCTAGGCTGAGAAGGAAAAGAGTGTTCAGGCCCAAGGTAACCTTCCAGGAGCTACATGAGCTGGAGATTGCAGAGTGCTACAGGGTGGACAGGGACACATTACAAGAACTCTGAGTACTGCCACCCTCAACTCAGAGCCAGAGCCAATTGAGGAGAACCAATCCTAGTGGAAACTAAGGCATGTGTAGCCATTAGAATATTAGCTACAGGTACTTTTCAAAGACCAGCTGGGGACATGATAGGTCTATCACAGGCATCAGCATCCACGATCCTCCACCAGTTCCTGGATGCTTTGCTCATACTTGCCAGTGAGCACATATATTTCCCCATTCTGCTCAGGAGATGGTCAGCAATATGCACAATTCTACTGTGTAGTGCACTACCCTGAAGTACTGGATGCCATAGATTGCACTCATGTAGTCATCAAGGCACCATCTGTTGAGCAGGATAGAATCTACATTAACCGCAAAGGCTCCCACTTCATCAACTGCCAAGTCATGTGCAATGACCAGGGGATTATCCTGAATGTGCGCACTAGCAACCCTGGCAGTTATCATGACTCCCATATTTGGCACACATCACAGCTGTACCAGATGTTTGCTAGGGTGGACATCTCATAGGGTCATTTACCTATGGGGGATGTTGGCTATGTTTCCCTGGAACTGTGGCTGATGAGTCTCATCAGAAGTGCACACACATTAATGGAAGAATTCCATAATGAGGCACATGCTCAAACTAGAAACATCATAGAGCATGTGCTGGGCTGCTAAAGTTATGGTTCCAGTGTCTAGATATATCCAGTGGAGCCCTGCAGTATAATCCATGCACATGTACATATATATTCACAGTATGTGCTATTCTCTACAAGCTGATCCTGCATAAACTGCTGCAGCAGGGTCAGCAAGGTGAAGGATCACACAGCCCTTCACCAATGCCTGAGTCACCACAGCCACAGTCAGAGGTGGACTCTGAGGAAGAACCACCAGCTGCTGTCCCTATAGGCAGATGTAGGTGTGTACCGTATGCCCTTGATTTGGCTAAGAGACAACACATAGCATATTCACTGGCCTCCTAGGGGACCCAATACTTTTCTCCTATTCACACACACACACACACACACACACACACACATATATATATATATATATATATATATATATATATATATATATATATATATATATATATATATATATATTAAAATTGATGCCAGGCAACTCACACAACCTTCACCTATCGATGTATTGGCTGTGTACTACTTGCATCAGACAGAGCCAGCCCTGAACTAACGATCTAACGATGTGTCATCTGCTGCATTTGCAAGATATGTCTTGAACCTAGATTGTTTTTGTGATGGTTATCATGACATATCCTTGTAGCTCTTAACTTGGTATAGTAAGCAAGTAAATAGTGGTGTATTTGTACAGAAATTACATTAACATGTGACTACATACATTAATTTTACTAATATGTGTCCATTTGTACTTATTAGGCCTCAGGAATGAAACATTCACACAGTCATACCTCTGCATTATACTGATAAATCATTCAAGAGAGAAGTTAGATAGTGAAGCTACACATTACAGTTTCTGATCTCAGACTTGTTTGTGTCATAACAGTAAATGTGCTTTATTCCTCTACCCCCCAAAAACCCTTGTACCTGCCATAGCAGTAACTCAGTTATACTAACCCCAAACCCACAGTATATGGATGTTTATGCCACAGTTAATATCCTCTCACATTTTATGGACAATTATGTAGAATTACTTACACATTGCATGTGTTAGGTAACTGATGAATCACTGACAAACACAAACATGTCAGACAGAGAGATGTATATTTGCAACCATAATTATGACAGGTTGTGTGACTACTAATGCTCTATGTCTAAATATAATACAGAGAATTCCTTTTACAATATACAGTCCATGGTTTGATAGCAGTGTACATTCTTATGCAGTTGGTTGTGTGATGAATGACCCCAGATCTGTGCTGGCAAGCTGCTTCTGTGGCATAGAGGACTAAGGCAGCCATCCTGTTTGCTGAAGCTCTATTGGTGTGAAGGTACTAATTGCAACATAAGTAGAAATTTTGGATGTGTACTATCAATTGATAGTGTGCTTTTACAGACTTTGCTTATGTGTCCCATACTTTTAATATTTATCCTCTTTGTCTTGTTTTATTTCCACATTTGCATGGTGCACTGTGTCTAGAAAAGATTTTTAATAAAGCTTAACTAGTTTGTGTGAAGTGCAGTATTGCAGAAATAGGGAAAAAAACAGATAAGCTGTATGACAGACTGCCAACAACTGAAAGCAAATACATTCAAATATTGCTCCTAGACAGTGGGAAATGTTGTTCTGGAGTAGAGATAGGAATGGCCTGTAGTAGCAGGTTTATATTACATAATAGTAAGTCTCAGATGTTAGCACACTGCTTACCTACGCGCAAACAGATAAAAAGGCAAACGCGCATGCATGTACACTTAGTTAGCCATAGCACAAATCCAGTGCTTCTCACACTATTACATTTTATATACATACATATACATATATACATATATATGTATATATATATATATATATATATATATAGAAACATTGCAAAGTGAGGACACAATATAACTATATGTACATATATTTAGAATTCACACATTTTCCCCCATCACCAACCACACCAACAATCAGTACAACCCTGTGGTCTCCTTAATTTTTACCACCTGTATCAACCACAATACAAAGTGTAATATATAAAGTTGTGTGCTCCCTCATTGACAGGGACATTTGGTGGTGCTCACAGGCTTGCTTTGCCAAACTCATACAGCCAAATATGCTCAATAAGGGTACTGGTGTTGTTACACAGCTAGATGTCTAAACAGCACACTTATTTTAGGCTACTAGCCTCAGATGACACTAAGAAGTGATGTGCCTCTGCATGTCTCCCAAGCTCCTGTTCCTCATATGGTTTGCTGATGTTATCTACTATAAGTTCCCCTGCAGTCTTAGATATGTCAGACTTGTGCAGGCACTTGCATTGAGTACTGTGTTCTGTAGTCTGTGCACTTAGATATGTACGGGTTTGGTTCTCACTGTTGTAAATTGTGTGTGTGTCTCCATAAAGAAGAGTGGAAGTGTGTGTCCATAAATGACGTCTCCAGTGGCATGGTTTTGCAGTGTTTTGGTGCTTGCACAAGCATCCCTTTCAAACAGGCCACCAACCTCTTGTCCTCCACATACCCAGCTGATGTCAGCTACTATAAGTTCACCTGTAGTCATATGTGGATCAGACTTGTACTGTGGCATGTGCCTTAAGTAATTTGTTCTGTAGTCTGTATACTTAGGTAGATAGGTGGTCTATTCTCACTGAAGTCAACTGGATGTATGTGTGTGTGTGTGTGTGTGTGTGTGTGTGTGTGTGTGTGTGTGTGTGTGTGTGTATGTGTGTGTGTGTCCATAAAGAGTGGACATGTATCCTTCACTGACTTCTCCACTGGCATGGTTTTGCAATGTTTTGGTGCTTGCACATGCATACATTTCAAGCAGGCCTCCAACCTCTTGTCCCCCACATGGCCTGCTGATGTCATCCATTACAAGTTTACCTGCAGTCTTGTATAAACCAGACTTGTGCTGTGGTGCATGTATTAAGTCCTGTGTTCTATAGTCTGTGTACTTAGATAGGTAAGGGTTCTATTCTCACTGAATTCAACTGGGTGTGTTTGTTTGCATGTCCATAAAAAGTGAATGTGTGCAACTCTAACTGACTTCTCCAATAGCATGGTTTTGCAATGTTTTGGTATTTGCACAAACATCCATTTCAAGCATCCCTCCAACCTCTTGTTCCCCACATGGCCTGCTAATGTCATCTACTATACGTTCACCTGCAGTCTTTTATAAATCAGACTTGTACTGTGGCGCATGTGTTATGTACTTTGTTCTGTAGTATATTTACCTAGATAGGCAGGTAGGTAGGGTATCTTTTGTTAATGCAGTCAACTGGGGGAGGTGGTGTGTGCATCGGACTTGTTACTGGACATTACATACAGAGTGTTTTACAGTAGCCTGTGGAACACTGTTCTAAGCACATTTATCATGCCATTGTTTTTAGCCACTGTTATTAAGTGAAAGCCCTGCAGTATGCTCAACTGCTGCTTCTACTAACTCTTTGTGGTTGTAGATGCAGAAAAAATACATGTATTTTCTATTACAATTGGCCAATTCTATCTAGCAGAGCAGATCTTCAACAGCTCAACATAGTTGGTCAAAGTTCAGTTAAACAGGCAATACTGTCACATCTTAGCTCTTCACAACAAAACTATATCTCCCACTTTGGATACACCTCCTACTGTACATCCCATAAGTTGGTGTCCCTAAAATAACACCATATCATATACCCCTATCCTTTTCTAATTCTCTATGCAGATACCAGGATCACACCTTGCATTACAAGTTGTCATTTCCCCTCTCTCTCTTCTGCTAGCCTGTTTGACATGTTGCTGTTGACTCAGTGCAGATAATACCTCAAGCCTGTACTCTGACATTAATGAAGTAGCATCATGGATGGAGGTACTCTCCAGCAACCTACATAAACAGCAGAGAAATCCAAAATGCATGCATGGTACCCCTAAAAATAAACCCAAAGCACACAATGCACATAAAAAAGGAGCATCAGTGTCTCACCCAGGAAGTGCCTAAGGCAATAGTTTTCTATTGCAAATATTGTCCATATACTTGATTGTACAGTGACCCATATAGCCACCCCGCTCTCCAACTTAAATAAGGTGAAATTTAGTAGCTGTTTGACACAAGTAGTCACATCACACATGCAATCAAGTCTCACCACAACATGTCCCAGTATTAATCCATCATAGTTGGTGTTGTTATGCACAACTTGAGATGTATCTCTTCGTAATATATGGAGACAGACATGATTAAGCTCTCTAAGTATGTCCCAGGCATGTATGTCCATATGTATGACCAGCATTATAAGCTTGCCTAGGATAAGACAACAATATGAATAACAAATGATCTTCTGTTATTGGTGACTTCAGTTTCTATCAGTGTGGGATGTTATTGTGGATAGACCATGCTGCTTAGCAAGACATGGACTTAACCTGGCACATCTAGGCTTTTGTTTGCTGGCTAAGGTACTTGCTTCCACTATAATGCCTTTATTAGGCAAGGTCACAAAAGCAGAAGTTACTATGTGAAAATATATAACTCCAACAAAGTAAGGGTCACAGTGCTAAACTGTAGGGGTTAACATCAGAAACTGCACTCTGTCAACAATTTTCCCAATGGAAGTGGTGGATGTCTGTGCAGTCACAGAAACCTGATTCAAGGCCACAGTAAGTAGCCCATCCTTGTAAGACTACAATACTTCCATGCAGTCAGACTGCAACATGATGTTGTGTGAACCACGGGAGGTGGATTATCTGCCTTCATTGAAGATAACACCTCCTCTACAGGGGTTAGACAACATAAGTCTGTGGAGTTAATGTAACTCCAACTTACTGTCACTAAGAAATGCCTTAATGTTATTGCCAGTTACATGTCCCCTTCTTGAACAAGAAAGGCCACACAGCCTATTTGTAAGTACTTGTAACAATTAAGATGGAATAAAAAAATTACTCAAGGATGATTTCAACTATAATTACACTGATTGTGAAACTTACACAAGGCCAAACTCACTTGCAGAATAATTTCTGGACGTTGATAACTCATATGCCATGGAAATGAGACTGCAGCACCCAACAAGTGTCTATTATATTTTATCTCTAGTCATCACAAATAGCATTGACCAATGTAACCCCTCATGTGTTAGGCCTGCACTGTTTCAATCCAACCATAAAGTAGTGTCCTTATAATTTGCAATAGGTACAGGATTACAAAATAAGACATCAGCTGAAACTACATCTTCCACATAACTACACCATACTAAGGGATGGTATAATCTTCTTCCAAACTAAATTTCCCACAGAAGACATTGACAACTATAGTAAGGTATAACTTGATGTCCTGTATAACCATCTACACAAATGTATAGACACAGACATACCTGATAGTATCAAATAAAGATCCTTACAAAATAATAACCATGCTGATAAATGTCTAACGTTATTTAATTACACAGTAAGTGAACAATGCTGCTGTCTACAAATAAAAAAGTGTAAATCCCAAACTGGAAGTGGAACATCTCCAGCATAAACAAGATAATATGACACCTTCTAAAGTCCTCACAGAGCAGCTCTGGGAAATATGTCGAAACCATAGCCAAGGATAACTAAGGCTTTCCTCTGCTACATCTGCAGCATCAAAGGTATAACTCAGATGTGTGCTAAATCAGTTGTGGATGGTATTGCACAGACTAACCCAGTGTAAATTGAAAACCTTTTAGCAGATATGCATGGATAAAAATTATTCCCCACCCACCGCCAAGCTTGCCAGAGCACGTCTTCAACATCACCTTCAACCTCAATCTACAAAGAGCAAGTGATCGCTGCTCTCTCCATGACTAGGAACACAGCCTCCATGGGACTAGATGGCATTCTGGCATGTGTTCCTAATGGTCTTAACCAGCAAACTACTGCACTAGGCACCTTATTCAATCACAGTTTGAGTACTACCTTTATCCATACAAATTTGAAATCAGTGACCTATTTCCCCCTACACAAGGGTGGATCAGCAACATATACATGTACTTATAATCCCTTTATGTTTCACAAGCCTAAACTATAAGACAATGGAATGGATATTCATGGATGTCAGATACAAGGACAGAGGTGTCATCCATACACTACATCTATCCCACCATGGTTTCCTCAAGGGGAGGTTGTGCATGTTACAACTGTTGGTATTCAATAATGTAACAAGAGATAGCATATCTGCATGGCATTGACCTTGTCTGTCTTGACTTGGCCAAGGCCTTCCAAACAATCCCATATTTGTGCATCAGTGAGAAGTGAAGCCAGGTGAATATCAGCTGCTATGTAGTCCAGTGGGGTGCAAATTGGCTCACAGATAACACTAATTCAAAGTGATAGAGGTCACCTCTAGCGGCACAACTGTCACTCATGGGTTACCACAAGTGTCACTGCTGTGTCCATTCATGTTCGACATGTACTTCTTTGAAGTCAAAACCGAATCTGTGTGTCTGTGTCTAGGCACATTTGTGGTTGAAGGCCACTTAGGTGCTATCATTGTATCCCCTAACAATGTCAGTACTGTTCAAACACAGACTAATGACCTATGACAACTCTGTGTTGTGACCTTCATACAAATGCACCATCATTTCCTTTGGTATTAACAATGTTCCAGCTTATATGGACATACCCTGAATACCCTAATCACCAATTTTATATTGATAGAACTGGGAACACAAGTGCACTGTAACATGTGACTACTGTGGTGAGGAAGGTTTTCTATATATTGCATCAGATTAGCAAAACCATTGCAGCAGTATCCAGTTCAGCTCTAAATAGCCTATAGTCATCCCTCCTCAGGCCTGCCCCTGAATATAATGCACCCTTTGCTATGTAGTGTGACAGGCACCTGCAGAAACTTGACAGATGTCAGAGATTTACAAGTAATATAAATCAGGATGTCAAACGTGTCTAATAAGGACAGACTGATGTAGCTGTCACTGTACTCAGTGTGATATAGACTGTTTCAAGGAAACTTATGTATGACTTACAGTGCTATCTCTGACCCAATTGTGATGGAAATGCTGGCCCTACATATATCATTGGGGACTATAGTGAGCTGTTCAAGGGTCATCAGTGTAGACTGACATATATAAGACATGCTGGAGAGACAGATACATCTGCCATAGGTTGCCACTCCTCTGGAATAGGCTTCAAAACCATGTCAAGCCGAGCACCTCCATGACACTGTTTCATCACCCAGGCCAATGACCCCATGGCCTGTGACACCTGTTTGTGGACAGCACACTCCCTAATGGAGCAGTGGAAGTACTGTCAGTAAAGGAGCATGATCAGGCATGGCCATGTTGGCTCAAAGCAGATGTAATTGCTGACCTATGTCAATGGAGTCGACGTTCCCCTCCCAGCAGACATTCCATCCCAGGCAATGTGCATTCCATGACAGATACTCTGTGCTCCATCACAGGCACACCTCGCTCCAGTTTGTTATTCATCCAATCCATAGAATCAACAACACAGTGGAGGCAGTCATGGATGTCAGACTGTGCCACATTTACAACCCCGGCATTTTTCTGGAGTGCTTTTCTGAATGTGCCTGTGCCTCCATGATGGCCCTAAACATACATTGCATTACACGTGAAGTGACATGTGCACCAAGTGGAAGATGGAAGCTTTCCTGCAAGTACCCCTATTGAGCCTCATTCATGGCATCTCACCAAAGGTTTGGCTATAGCCAGAGTCAACAGGCTCTGAAGCAGCAGTAGCTACACTTCCCTGGTCAATGTCCTTGCCCTCCACCTGTCCAATATATGTGGCCTCAGTGGACTAGCGATGCATAGGTGTACTGGCTGTGTATGGGGAATATGTGGGTGGTCCCTGATTGTCATCCTCAATGTCAGATTCAGCCTCTGCAACCCCTGGTTGTGCCTCACTTTGGCCACCATCATCATCAGAATCTAATGAGAGAATAACATCAAGTGGGATGGGGACAAAGAACCACTTCCATGATCACCTGTGATAAAAGGAAGAAACATAAGAATACATTAATACCTGCACTACTATACTGCAGTATATGCTAACAATTTACACTATTGTCACTATTACAGACAGTCATACCTCACAACCTAGTGCTAGGAATCTGAAAAAGGCCATGAATAATGGGTGGGCAAAGGCACAAGAACATGAACAATTTTGAAATATTGCTGTTACAAACTTAGAAAGTTGATAGAATAAAATGTTTTGCTTTAGCCTGACAATTCTGAAGGATATGAAGTCTGAAACTCAGATCTCTGTAATTACTTTATGTCTTTAGTCTTTAATGACTTGTTAATAATTTTCCAATTGCCAGAAAACCTCTAAGATATGAACTATGGGCCAGAATATGAGTCAAAAATCTCGACATTCAGCAAAAATCTGTACAACTGACAGGTGTGTAGACAGTACAGCAACACATACAGTGGGCATGAGAAGACACATTATCAGATATCTTGTAATGTATCTGCATTACTGACATAAATGTATTCTGCTTACCAAGTGGAGGAGCCCTATTTCTCTGAATTCCTACCTGTCTGAAATCATAAAGGAAGAGTTAATGGCAACAGCACCACATTTAACAGTACAATAGGGGGTAATACATTTACTCATCTATATCTGCAGCAACCCAAATGTTAACAAAAATGTGCCTGACAACCTCAAAATTAAAGCTTAAACTGCAGCTATCTTAAATTCCCCCACTCAAATAACAACTTGACACACACACACACACACACAAACACACACACACACACACACACACACACACACACACACACACACACACACACACACACACACACACACACACATGTAAACTACTGACACTCTTTCAGAATGCCACAATATTCTAATAATGATCTAGCAAAGCATACCTGGAAGTTCCTCTTGAGATGCAGGTGCGGCACCCATGTCCAGAATGTACTGGTTCATTGATTGCTGGGAGATGCCCTGTATGGCAATGTTTAGCAAGAATTCCTCACTGGCAGAGGAGGTTCTGCAGCAGGCCCAACACCTGTGATCTGGGGATCATGTGCCACTACAGCTGCACGCCTCCTTCAGCTGTTATCATATTGGCGGCTCTGTGATGCACCTACTCATAAGTGTGATTGTGTCATTCAATATCATTTTTGTTGTGGACTAATTCATCCCACAGGGCTGTACGCTGAGCTATATTGGCCTGCCCTCTGTACAGCAGTACGGCATGATGTTGATGTAAGGTCTCTATGATGAGGTCATTGTCCACCACAGTAAAATGGGACCTATGTCAAACAGACATCTTGTGTCCTGAAAGACAAAAAAATGACAATGCATATAAGAATCATGTAAGTACAAATAAACTGTTTACAGATTAATCAGTAAATGAAGGTTGTCAGTTTTCCCCACTTGATAGACTTTAAGATTCAAAAGGGGTCAAAAATAATGGAGTAGGATCAAAAACAAGGAGAGTAAAGAGAAACATATCCTTGTTTGGGCTATAATAGATACTCAACTATGCTCACCCACCAAACATAACAGTCCATTCTAGTTTGTGCCAAAGCAGAAACTCATACTTATTCCACCCCAACAAAGTAGCAAGCTGAAAACTAATTGTGCTAACCAAACAACTGTGGAATGCTAAAAGTGCTCTCAAAGGACTTTCCATGAAACATGTGTACATGGTTAACACACAGCATTATAATTTAAGCCTACTCTACATCCTCTGTACCTTTGAAAAAGCTTGAAAAATAAGACCATGCCATGATTGTTTTAGGATTGCGTAGCGATGATGCACATCATGTACCATCACACACAGATTCTTTAAAGAAAAGAAATGGGGGTGACAGGAAAGTAAAACCAGAGCAAAACCACTAGGATGAATGATGAGTGGTATAGTAAAACAACTCACAAAAAAAAAAAAAACTAATGAACCAGGCAGGAGAATAATAATAATGATCACACGATGAACTTAATGTAAAAAGCTTTTAATCATGTGCTTTCATCCACAAGGACTTCTTCAGAATACATATCAAAAATACAACCGTATGCCCTATATTTAAACAACTACTAACCAATTAAAATCACTGAACAATTAAACAATTAAACAATTATGTTCTGTTTAATCACTTAGGATACATAAAACCTCAGATAGAACTTTGATAACCAAACCAAAAAGTTGTTTCAATAATTAACCTTTCGCCTTTTGTTTTTCAAAAAAAAAAATAAATAATATTAATACTTCCATTCAATCCATGATACTGATCAGCATTTAAATTGCTCTGCCATTGAGTCTCTAATGTTTCTACTCTGTTCTTATAATCCCCTTTTCTCATACCTTCAGGAACTTGTTCTATAACTGCAAATAAATATTTTTCCAATTTATGTATGTCTTAGAATGTTTAAATAATACAATATCTACGTCCCCTGTTTTAATGGAATACAAATGTTCTTTGATTCTATCTTCCAATTTATGTGTAGTCATGCCAATATAAAAAGAAGGTCATCCAGAACACATCCCAGTATAAATCACACCCTTTCTTTTACAGTTGAATCTACCTTTAATCTTAATAGTATGTTCTACATGTTGTAAGGAAATATAAGGGGAAACATAAATGTATCTATACACCTTACATATGCCACAAGTGCACATGCCTAATTCTTTATTAGTAAAATGAAGTAGGCATTGATGTTGTCCCTCTCTAATATCCTTTTAATACTGTTATAGTTCTTATATACAAACTTACGCTTCTCACAAACTACTTTCAACAAATCAGCATTCCCCTCTATTATTTTCCAGTTAGAATTAATGATTTCACAAATGCTTCCACTTTCTACTGACATGTCCAACACAAATGCCAAACTTGCTTTACTTACATCTTCCTTAGGGTTTGTGTCAAAATTCATTATGTCAATACATAATATGGGCTGAACTAATTTTTTCCTTTTTTTACTAATCTCTTCAGCTACTTTGCTTAAATACTCAAGATCATATCCCCTATCTTGAAACATGGAAATAATGTTCAAAACTTCTAACTTAAATTCTACTTCTTTAGTAGTCAATAATAAACTGGCCTCTAGGAATGTTATTTTTCATAAATCATGGATGCCCACTTTTAAAGTATAAATAGTTTTTAGAAAATGCATCTTCCCTGCAAAGTTTAGAATCTATTATTTTCTCATCTAAATTCCTTTTCAACTGAATATCCAAAAAAATGGACATTAGTCCTAATTTCATGCATAGTAAACCTAAGAAAGTTAGAAGAGTTGTTTAACTCCATCATAAAATCAGAAACCTCACTATCATTAAGATCTGTAATGAAAAAAGGATCATCAATACATCTTTTGTAAAATAAAATATTTTTGTAATATCTACTAGTGGTCAATACATTTAATTCCCACTATGCAACTACAAGGTTAGCAAAAGCAGGGGCTACACTAGGGACCATCGCTACCCCCTTTATTTGTCTATAATGTGTTTTATCAAATAGAAAAAATATTTTCCAGAATTAATTCCATTAAACAACAACATACATGAATGTCATTCTCAGAAAAGGTAGTAAATTGATTTAAATGCACTCTCAAGCAATCCAATCCAGCCATCACTGGAATACAAGTATACAAAAAGCACACATCAATAGTCAACATTTTAATATTGGAATGTCCATAATTATATTTTTTGTGAAATTCTCTCAACTCTACTAAAAAATGCCATAAATCACATAAATAAGTATTTGCAGTAAGGGATTTAATAAAATATCCAAATAAAGAGCAATACCTTCACATTTGTTGTTTGGATCAGACACAGTAGGCCTAAATGGGGCCTTCTCTCACTCATATTGAATTATACCAAATAATACCCCAATTTTAGGATTTTCAATTAATAAAAAATTCATAAATATAATGAGAAATATAATTGCTCATTAACAATTCATAAAGGGTAGATTTGATATTTCCATAAATGTTCAATATTATATAAAGTGATAGGTACATATTCATCTCTGTTATCTAACATCTTTCATTCCAGATAAATGTACTTCATTATCCATGATGACTACCCCGCCCCCTTGTCTGCTTTCATTATTCTCAAGCTAGTATGCTCTCTTATTTCAAACAAGTTTTTCTTTCTTGTTCACTTAAATTATAAAATACATCAATTCCCTTCTTATATAGAACCTTTGTAAAGTCACTTTCACAGCATCTTTCAAAAACTTTTTAAAGCGCTATTCAGAGAGGGATTACAAATAGAAGGTTTAGACATTCTTTTAAATGTATATATTTCATTCAACAAATTCAATTTACATGTAAAATGTTTAAGTTCTATAATACTTTTAATTACATTTGCTCTATAGCTAGGCATAAATTTCAGCCCTAATTTTAAAACATTTAAGTGCATACTATTTAATTCAACACTAGACAAATTTATAGTGTTAGCTTCTGTACTCACGGGTACAGCATGATTTAAAAAGTTGGTTGCTCTTCACATTTTTTCATATTCTGGTTGGTAGAATGAATTCTCCCTTGATGATTTTGATAGTTTTTGGATTTTTTTAAACTTTTTTTTTAGTTATTTTGTTTGGGGAGCAAAGAGGAAATTCAGTTATGCCATCGGCAGAATTCGCCAGCTTACTCTCATCCCCAGCCATCGATGATCTGACATCATCTGTCTTTGAAACCTCTGTATTCTCGGTGGGAGTCCTTAAATTAAAAGTAACAAGTACATTAGAAGTAAATGACTGAAGGTTGTTTTTAGCCTTGAAACGTGTCTCAAAAGGCATGGAATAAGCAGTATTGTTGACATCAGCCAGTTTTTACCTCTGTAATTTTTTAATTTTACTGACTGCCAGACTCTTTTCA
This sequence comes from Protopterus annectens, assembly GCF_019279795.1. Classification (NCBI taxonomy): domain Eukaryota; kingdom Metazoa; phylum Chordata; order Ceratodontiformes; family Protopteridae; genus Protopterus; species Protopterus annectens. The sequence continues at coordinate 477,693,262 of NC_056725.1, read as the reverse complement.
AACTTTTCAGCAGCATGAATAACCTCTTCATATTATCTTCTCAGGTTTGGAGACTGGAGCAACATATCACTAATAACAGAGTCCTTTTCAATTATCTTAGTTTTAATGTTGGACATAATAGCATGGTTGTTCCGAATTAACATCCTTAACAGTTGCAATCCAGTCTTATTAAAAACACTCAATAAGTTCAATGTAAAGTCATCTTCCAGAGACACACCATTGTGGCATTTAAACATTCTGAGCCCTTTCGGTACAATGATTTCTACAATAAGTTTCTCAAAATACATGTTCTTTACCACTAGGGGATGATATTTCTTTAGATACTTTTCAATATCAAATAAATAACCCCTAAAGTCTTTGATGTTAACCTCACCAACATTTACATCATGACACTCATTGAAAGGTTCATAGTTATAATCAAGCAAGGCAGCCACATTGGAAAACATTGACATAACAATTCCCTACCCTGTTTCCAATGACCATTGAGTAGTTTCATCTGCCTCAATTACAGTTCTATCTTTATTTTCGGAACTAATAGATTCACTCGTTCTCAACATACCTCTCTGATAAGATGACCCTTTGTAATGGGAAGTCAAAGATTCCAAGGTTTTATTCATTCCATGAAATATAGAAATAAACAGCTTTAACAAGCTATTGTGCATCTCAGGGATGGAATGTAAAGTCAAATCTAATAGTTCTTCTTCTCCATCTGTAGCCATCAAACACCCAAGAAGATAAAACCAGAACAAAACCACTAGGATGTATGATGAGCAGTATAATAAATAACTCATGAAAAAAATAACACTGATTAACCAGGCAGGAGAACAAAGAGTAGAATTTAAGTTAGAAGTTTTCAACATTATTGCCATGTTTTCAGATAGGGGATATGATCTTGACTATTTGTGTAAAATAGCTGAAGAGATTAGTAAAAAAATGAAAGAATTATTTCATCACATATTATGTAGTGACATAAATTTTAACACCCACCTTAAGGGAGATGTAAGTAAATGAAGTTTGGCATTTGTGTTGGATAGTGGAAGCATTTGGCATATTATAAATTCTAACTGGAAAATAATAGAGGGGAATGCTGATTTGTTGAAACTAGTTGGTGAGAAGCCTAAGTTTGTATATAAGAAGTATAATCAGCTCTGAGCCCTTTCTTATTTGCAATGGTGATAGACAGGTTGACAGAAGAGATCAGACAGGAGTCCCTGTGGACTATGATGTTTGCAGATGACATTGTGATTTGTAGTGAGAGTAGGGAACAGGTGGAGGAGACCCTGGAGAGGTGGAGATATTTTCTAGAGAGAAGAGGAATGAAGGTCAGCAGGACTAAGACAGAATATGTGTGTGTGAATGAGAGGGAGGATAGAGGAATGGTGATGATGCAGGGAGTAGAGGTGCCGAAGGTGGATGAGTTTAAGTACTTGGGATCAACAGTTCAGAGTAATGATGAGTGTGAAAGAGAGGTGAAGAAGAGAGTACAGGCAGAATGGAGTGGGTGGAGAGGAGTGTCAGGAGTGATTTGTGACAGACAAGTACCAGTAAGAGTGAAAGGGAAGGTCTACAAAAGGGTAGTGAGACCAGCTATGTTATATGGGTTGGAAACAGTGGCATTGACAAAAAGGCAGGAGTCCGAGCTTGACGTGGCAGAGTTGAAGATGTTAAGATTTGCACTGGGTGTGACAAGTATTGACAGGATTAGGAATAAGTATATTAGAGGGTCAGCCCAGGTTGGAAGGTTTGGAGATAAAGCCAGAGAGGCAAGATTATGTTGGGTTGGACATGTGCTGAGGAGGGATGCAGTGTATATTGAGAAAAAGATGCTAAGGATGAAGCTGCCAGGTAACAGGAAAAGAGGAAGGCCTAAGATAAGGTTTATGGATGTGGTGAGAGAGGACATGCAAGTGGTTGGTGTGACAGAGCAAGATGCAGAGGACAGGAAAAAATGGAAACAGTTGATCCACTGTGGCGACCCCTAATGGGAGTAGCCGAAAGAGAAGAAGAAGAATAACAGTATTAAAAGTATATTAGAGAGGGACAACACCAATGTCCAATTTCCTTTTACTAATAAAGAATTAGGCATGTACTCTTCTTGCATGTGTAAGGTGTGTGAATACATTTATGTTTCCCCCTTATATTTCCTTACAACATATAGAACATACTATTAAAATTAAAGGTAGATTCAACTGTAAAACAAAGGGTGTGATTTATATTGGGATATGTTCCTGATGCCCCTTTTTTTACATAGGCATGACTACACGCAAATTGGAAGATAGAATCACAGAACATTTGTATTCCATTAAAACAGGGGACATTATTTCAAAATTCTAAAATGTGCAAAAAGTGGAAAAAATATTTATTTGCAGTTATACAACAAATTCCTGAAGGTAAAAGATAGGGGGATTATAAGAACAGAATAGAGATATTACAGATTCAAAGGCAGATAAGGTTAAATGCTGATCGGTATCCTGGATTGAATGAAAGAATTGATATTTATTATACAACGACTGGCCGGAAACATTGTAAAACGAGCATGCTGATTGGCCAGCCCAACCAGCATGCCCATTGAGAATATACAAAGGAAAAAGGTCCAGTCTCCTGGACTTTTTTCCGTTTGATATATTCTTTAATTTTAAGGGTTTTTTTTTTTTTAAAAAAAAGCGTAGCAATGGAGATCTTCTTTTCTCTGTTCCTTACTTTCCCGAGCACTGACGTACTGGCTATGCATGGGAATGCAAGTTCCAAACGCATGTGCAGTACATCAGACAGGGCAAGGAGGAGATAGCCAGAGACGGAAGGACAGCACGGTGCTGTTATACAAGGAAAGTATTTTTTTCATTAAATAATGTCATTGTATAATAGCAATAACCCACGTTTGGGTGTGGGTAATGCTAGATTTACCCACAGTTGTCTTTGTTTGGCCACTCGGGCTTCGCTTTCATGACCAAACCACACAAATCATGGGTAAATCTAACATTACTCACACCCAGACGTGGTTATTGTTTAACTGATTTTTTTGAAAAACAAAAGACGAAAGGTTATTTATTGAAAATAACTTTTTGGTTTGGTTATCAAAGTTCAGTCTGAGTTTTTATGTATCTTAAGTGATTAAACAGAACATAATTGTTTTATTGTTTAATTGTTCAGTGATTTTGATTGGTTAGTAGTTGTTTAAATATAGGGCATATGTTTGTATTTTTGATATGTATTCTGAAGAAGTCCTTGTGGATGAAAGCACATGATTAAAAGCTTTTTACACTAAGTTCATCATGTGATCATTATTATTATTATTCTCCTGCCTGGTTCATCAGTGTTTTATTTTTTCAGGAAACAGGAAAGTATTGAAAAAAGGGAGCAAGCAGGGAGAAAACTATGTGAAAGGAATTCAGGAGTGTGCAGGAAGAGTGTAGGAAAAAAACATAGCTATCCATTTCTTCAACAGTAATAACTGATCACATGTACAGAATCTTAGCTGAATTTGGACTGTCACCTCCAGAGAGAGGGTTGACAACAACATAATTCTGTTGTGAAGCCAGTTGTACCAAATTAAGTGTGTCAAGTAGGCACATGTGTGACACTGAGAGCTATGTAAGGGACAACATTTTTGGGGGATAGGTGCATTTTTTTAAGGATAGAGAGGATTGTTGGGAAAGGGAGACAGGCATGTCTGAGGCAGGCACGTTGGGAAGGTGAGGAAGCATTTGCTGACAGACAAGACATAAGAGTCAGGGTTAGCGAAGAACACAAGAGGTGGTGAACCCTATGGTTTGGGTGGGGGTGGGGAGATTAAGGTCCCAAGGACATCAGGCATAATAACAGTTTTACTCCAGTCCTCACTTAGTGGACTGTCATCACTGTTCCATCACTGCACCACTGGCTGCAGTGGCCAGTGCCTTTGCCTATAGTGGGTATTTTGTACATGGATAGAATGCAGGATCTCCATCTGGCATAGGTGTGTGCCCACTGTCTACTCAGTTCGGGTTATGTGTACCCCCTCTACCTCTGCTACCAGATGGGACCACAGGCCTAGCCACAGGTGCAGAAATACCTGAGGGTCCATGTAGAGCAGGGTCAGCAGGGGAGGTGCTACCAGGCTGCAGCCCAGAAGTGCTGGGCCTTAGTGGTGTAGCCGGTGGAATGAGTGTAAGGGGATCACTGGGAACTGGCCTACCCTGTGCTGTAGTAATAACATTGAAAAATGTAAATACAATAATGAAATAAAACATAAACCAAAAGAAATGGAAACAGTAAAATTTTAAAAATATATTATAAATTATTATAAAATCATAAATAATATAATTATAAACACAATGATACATAATAAATGAAAAATATGTAACTACAAAGCAATAAAAAATTATGCATAATAAAAAATAAGAAAAGTAACCATAAAGAAACAAACAAGAAGGGGTAAGGTAACAGAAAAAAAGGAGAACATTAGTAACTTCACCGTTAATATTCAAAGCTGTATACAATAATTTTACTCTATTCTGTTACATTTTGCTTTAAACACAATCAACTGCTAAGAAATGTCTTTATTACTTTGAATACTAGCTTGTTTCTAACAGATACACACTATAGTACATATCAGATTGCATCTAGCAATCATTCATCGGTGCATATATTGCACATATGCATGTTCCATGTACAGCGATTACACCCGACAGCAGGCCATTCAAGCCACAGGTATATTGATCTGAACTTCAAATGTTATAATGATGAAAACATAACAGTATTTTATATTTAATGATGAAAACCTATAACAGTATTGTAAATAAGTAAGTTTTATATTTGTGAAATATGGTATTTGAACTCACAACCAGTGCATTCTGTCATGCTGTACTTTTTTTTTTGACTACAGCATAATGAATGCATACTTTCCTTTTACACATCATAGATTCATGCTCACTGTTATCTGAGAATGTGCAACTGTTGCTTTGTGATACAGACCATACCTGTCAACCTCTTAGAGCAAGATATCTGGACAGATCATAAATTAATGGGGGTACAATGACCCAAAAATAGGGATAGACTTTAAATATTGCTCTTACAAAGATGGAAAGTTGCATAGGATTTGTGTTAACATACATTTTGACACTCATTATTTACTGACTTTGGTCTCACTTATTTGCCAGAAAACCATAAATTTTATGAGGAACAGACCAAAACAGTGAGTTAAAACTCTAGATATGCACCAAAAATATGGCCATTTGAGAGCTATGCTACAGACTACTGCATGGATACTTGCTTTTACAGCTGAGATATGCATGCTCAATCTTATACAACTGCAAGATATAACAACTAATCTCTCTTTAACTGCTAAGGCTACAATAACAGTACTATATATAACTATGCTTACATACCACGTGTTTCTCTCATCCTTGTCAGTTGCGATGTGTGAGACTTCACATTTGAGGCCCTCTCTTCTGCAGCTGTGGAAAAGAGAAAAAAAAAGGAATTCTGCCATCATGAATAACAGTCTTTACTATAGTCAGCATTAATATTTACAATTAATCAATACAGTTTATACAAACACATCCATGGGGTGTTTCCTGCCTAACATTCCCTGATCCAACAATCAAGGTTATTCCATTTTCTCTTTCAGAGATCATCATAGTGATAGCAGCATTGTGCGTGGGATACCTGTTGCATTGGACAAAGACCTAGCCACATTATTCCAGGCCTCGGACTTGTACTGAGAGCCAGTATAGTCACCCTGCAAGAAGTGAATGCCATGCTCCTTAACCAGGAGCTCAACAAAGACCATGGACTCCTGAACATCCCAGCACTGAGCTTGGAAGTGCACACCCTCTCCAAAGACACCATCCATTCCTACAAAAGATCAAGCTCAATGTCCAATGTGCATTTTCCACAAATTCAACCTTAATTATCATGTTTTCCTCCCAATTGCATGCATTGCACTTACTGAGAGTGTGCACTGTCTACATTTTCATACATTTGAAATAGTTGTGCTCCACTTGCCATCGCACAAACATGATAAGCCAAGTGCATTTGTTTGTACAATGGTAAGCAGAGTGCAGCTTTTTCAAATACATCATAAATTAGACAGTGTGCATTCTCAAGGTTATTTCATATACGGATACTTGCGCAACACTGTTATTCAACTGGGAGAGTAAATATAATGTGACATGGAAAAACAAAGTAATTAAAGTAAAGTAAAATGTGTATGGAATGCACAATATTTCATCCCAGGACCATATGTGCAGTAGTCCTAAACTTACAGGTCTTGCCACAAGAAAGTTGAAACAATACTTGTCTATGTAGCACTTTATTTGTATAATATGCAATGTCACAATAGTATAAGAAAAGCTTGCATACACTGTACTAGAATCCAGGACTATCTGCACTCCAGTCCGAAACATAACACCTGTCACCAGTGGGTTAGTTACATGAGGTCCCGTATATTAGTGTTCATTGTTAACGTCTTGGTATTCGTGCAGTGCAGCCTTGCTTACTGGGTTTGGGAGATCCCCAGCAGTATTAAATGAATGCATTTAGTTTCTATTTTTGAATGTCTGGGTCATGTCTGATACATGGGTGGTCCATTCTTGCAAATGAGGTAAGCATAGATGAAGCCATTTGCAGCCAGCAGCTCTTCATGCAAACCTTGGCAGAAAAAGTAAAAAAAATACAAAATAAAAAAGAAGAGATGATTAAAGAATTACACAAAGCCATAAATAATGGGTGGACAAAAGTCCAAAAACAGAGACAATTCTGACATATTGCACTTACAAACTTAGAAAGTTGATAGACTAACAGGTTTTGCATTTGCATGAATTTTCCATAGTGTATGAATTCTGAATTTCAAATATCTGTGATTTTCTGACTTCAGTCCTCAAAGATTTAGCAATGATTTGCTAGTAAACCACACTTTTATGAGTAACAGGCCAGAAATATGTGGTGGACATTTGGACATTCTGAGAAAGTCTGTACAGTTGAAAGGTATGTGGAAGTGCTTTCCGCATTCATGGAGAGGTTCGTGGCCAGATGCACTGGTGCCTGCTGCAAAACCTTGTTTAAGCATGCAGAGCTTCATTAATATAGACTGTGTGCCACCGCCACAGGCACTACTTCCTGTACATGGTAACACTCTGTGATGGCTCTACATGAACCCTACACAGAGTTTAATGAATCCTGGGGCCTGTCTATTATGATTTTCCCTTGTCTGTTATAACTTTCCTTCCTGTATTTCATGCAAGAAGTGTATGAATTCACCTACATCATTAGCACTTCAGTTTGGTGGTCTATACAGTCCAATGATTGTAATCTGTTCCAGTGGTGTCTTTATTGTCACAGTTCCACAATCTACAGTATTAGTGTTATCATCAAAGATGTAAAAATCACATATCCCATAGACTTCATGCCCTATCAAGACATCACCACCTGATGTTTTGCTAGAATGTTTGTCACAAAATTGATTTTCAGTCATTGTTATTTAACCATATTGCAACATATCAGCCTTAAATGAATGCAGTAAGTTTTCAAAAAAAAAACTTTATTACTACTGCTGCTTGCATTAACAGCTGGCACAGATAAATCACTTTTTTTATCTGTGAACTGCTAAATTTGTGACTTGGCAAAATCATTTTTTGTGATAGTTAAATATTGTACTATATCTGCTGCAAAAATCATCTTCCCATGTTTTGACAAGTGGACACTATCCTATCTAAATACGTGCCCACAATGATGCTTGGATGTCCTAAACATTTCCACTTTTTGAAATGTGCCATGTTTACATATAGGTATTTAACCAAAAATCTTGATAGATGCTTGCCCAAATCTCCTTTCTACATGTGATTTGTGAAAGATGTCTTAACGCTTGTACAAATTATGTTATCTAAGAGGGCTTTAGGTTCTCTACTGACAATGAGTCCTTAAAAATAAGATCATCTGAATTAACACAGATAAAAACAATTCCAGCGTTCCCTACATTAATATATTCTGTAGGTTTGCTCCTGCAAGCATAATGTTGTTTGATGTTCATTTCCTCTATTTAACTGTATCAGTTCCTATAATAATTGAATCTCCATTTACTGGTACATAATTTCTGACTATGTCTGAATAACTTCCCATGTCTAATCCAATGATGTCTGCTCTATCAGTTAGTACAAAAAATAATCATCATCATCAGTGTTATTAATGTCACTGTTTTCACCACCTGCATCATTTGCAAGCATACAGTTCTCATGTAGCTGTCTTTTCACTTCCGTAGACTGAGGCATGGTGTCATATTTATTCTTTCTCTTCCTTTTTCTTGCTCTAATCTTTAATCTTTTCAAGATCAGTTCATGTTTCTTCTTTTTCACACACCCCTTGCCTCTTTTCTATTGTTTCTGTTCATAGGTTTATAGGTAGGTACTAGGCTATTGGCCCTAGGGCCTATATAAGCCTAGTCAAAAAGGTACCCTGGCTTTTGCCACCCAAGAAAATTATTTTCCTGTGCCTCTGTCGAGCAGAGCCACAGAGGTGATCCCCGGGGTGAATTTCCTATTTCCCATCCAATCATCAAGACTTTTCTTGAAGACAGCTAATGAGCAGCTTTGTTTGATATAGATAGGTAGTTTGTTCCAGAGTATCGGAAGTCTCTGGGACAGGTATCTATCCCTCCAGCATGTTCTGTTTATTGTTGTGACAAGGTTTGGGCCCCTAGAGTGTGTAGCTTGGAGGGATTGGGATTTCTTTAAGTGCAGCATATCCAACAGTTCTTGGTTTGACATAGCTTTGTATGTTAGGCAGAGATCACCTCTGAGTAGGCGATATGCGATGGAGTAAAGCTGGAGTTTTTTTGAGACGGTCTGCTTAGGGCATCTGTTTGAGGCCAGTAATCCTTTTTGTGAGGTATTTCTGCGGCCTTTCCAGTTGTTGTAGATGTCTTGTGAGGAACATACCAAAAGGGGCATTGTACTCTATAATGGGTCTAATGAGTGACGAGTAGAGGGGAACAATGGCCTCTTTTTTCCTGGATGAGAAACCTTTTGTGATGAGGTGTGCCATGTAGGAGGATTTCCTGAATACTGTGGCAATGTGATTATCAAGGGAAAGACTACTGTCCACCTGTGTCCCAAGGTCCTTATCACACTTTTGGTGTTAAGTAGGCTACCACCTATGTGGTAGCTCATGGGTACAGAGTTTTTACCAAAGGGGATGAAAATGCACTTTTTGGCATTGAGCTTGAGGCCATGGCTTTGACACCAGGCATCTGTCTCTATGAGGCCCTTTTGTAGGATGTCCACATCGTTAGTAGTTTTGATTATGGCTCCTAGTTTGCAGTCATCTGCAAACTTTGTTAGCCAAAGACCTTCCCTGTTAGCCTGTATTTCAGAAAAGTAGATACCATACAGGAGAGGACCCAGGACTGGACCCTGTGGTATGCCACTTGTCACTGATCTGTAGTCGGATTTGGAGTCTGCTACTTTCCCAGTGTGGGCTGTCAGTGAGCCAGTTGGCAACCCATCTTGTGACATAGGGATTTATACCTAGTTTAGTGAGTTTATCTATAATTCCAGAGTGTGACATGGTGTCAAAAGCCTTGGCAAGATCTAGACAGGCTGTGTGAACCATGTTACCCTCGTCTACGCCTTTGGTGACTGCTTCAAAGAAGGTTTAGGAGACATGATCTACCTTTTACAAACCCAAACTGGGTGGAGTCCAGAGTTTGGAGATTACCAATGTCTTTGTTTATAAGATCCATGATATTACGTTCCATGGCCTTGCAGACCAGGCTTGTATTACCTGAGAGCAGGTCAAACCAAAAGCAAGTGTTTTTGCAGAGACAATCTCCCTGTGTCCTCCATGCAGAGGGCTGCAATCTCCACAACACCTGCTAGTTTTATATATAGATATATATACATATATATATATATATATATATATATATATATATATATATATATATATATATATATATATATATATATATATATATATATATATGTATATATATATATATATATATATATATATATTTATATATATGTGTATATCTATCTATCTATATATATATATATATATATATATATATATATATATATATATATATATATGGATCTAGGACTTATGCATGAATGTGCAAAGTCCCGAATCCATAATCACCAAACATATATTGTCCCCTTCTATAATACACATCACACCAAATGATATTTGAAAACCTTTATTAAATTTCCATAACATAGCTTTGATCACCAACTTTATTAATTACAACTGTTCATGATATAATTGATTCTAAATACAGCATAACATCCTTGTAATTTTAATCAGGGTAGCGTACTTACTCAGCCTGCCTCAGTAATCAGCGTCCATACCTCTACTCACTTACTTTACTTACGAAGCAGCATCCCATCTCACTTCATACACCATTCATTGTAATGTTAATCAGGGCAGCGTACCAACTCACCCTGTTCAACAAGCAGGGTCCATACCTCTGCTCACTTACTTTACTTATGAAGCAGCATCCCAACTCACTTCATACACCATTCATTGAATTACCTTCCACCAAATAAACACCATCCTTACCTCAGCTTGCTTATCTATTCAGCAAGCTTCCTCCAACTACTCATTTCCTTTCCCCAGATCCTTGAAATGAACGTCCAGACATCAGAGGGGGAACAGAAGAGGGCAAGCCTATCCCTTTTTTCCGCCTACCCACACTGATAAATAACCCTACTCCCCACCGAGGGAAAGAGGGTGGGTGGGTGGAAAGTTCATGCCAAAATGTGATTGCTTAACCCAACTACACCAGACTAATCCTCTTAAGCCCTTCCCCATCATTATCTCATTTCCTCCCAACTATCCCTGCCTCCACTTAACCCTTTCACCTCCCCAACCCATTTAACTCCCCCTAATATTAACCTAACCCCCCATGAAGATGTCCCGGGACAACTTAGTTTGTTGCCAAACTTCATTTGTCCCAGTCCCCTTCAATAATACACATCACACCAAATGACATTTGACGACCTTTATTAAATTTCCATAACATAGCTTTGATCACCAGTTTTATTAATTACAACTATTCATGATATAATTGATTCTAAATACAGCATAACATCCTTGTAATGTTAATCAGGGCAGCGTACCTGCTCACCCTGCCCCAGTAAGCAGCGTCCATACCTCTACTCACTTACTTTACTTATGAAGAAGCTTCCCATCTCACTTCAATGTTAATCAGGGCAGTGTACCTACTCATCCTGCCCAACAAGCAGGGTCCATACCTCTGCTCCATTACTTTACTTATGAAGCAGCGTCCCAACTCACTTCATGCACCATCCATTGAACTACCTTCCACCAAATAAGTACCATTCTTACCTCAGCTTGCTTATCTGTTGAGCAAGCTTCCTCCAACTACTCATTTCCTTTCCCCAGATCCTTGAAATGAACATCCAGACATCAGTGGGGGGAACAGAAGAGGGCAAGGTTATCCCTCTTCTCCGCCAACCAGCCTGACCAGACTGTTCCCCCTCCCTTCTACCCAAAATTGTTCAATCCACTTCCCATAAAGGGAAGGGTCAAGCCAAACATCATTTGTTCAATCCACTTCCCATAAAGGGAAAGGTCAAGCCAAACATCATTTGGTGTACCCATCATCTGTAAAGCACCTTAGAATCCCGTCATAAACTCTAATCCATGCCATCAATGAAACACACCCCAATGAAACTAAATAAAGTAGAATTACCATCACCCTGTTGTAACACCGGAACATCCACACCAAGAGAACACTTACCCTTTTAGCCCTGTGCCTTCAAAGCTGAAATCATGGCTCAACCTGGATGTATTGACAGCCTATAACCACAACAAAACAACAAACTATACCCTCTTAAACTCAAGACGGCAACCAGTCAAACAACTAGTAGCAATTCTCTCACCCAAAACCTTGTTATCCGTAGCATATCACCTTAATCCACCCACTACCCAGTTCTATATGTGCAACAACTCCATTACTGTAGGGAACAGTCTAATTCCAACTTTAATGCCCTACCTTAGTTAGCAAAACTAGCACCCCTTGATCTAGTTCCTGAAAACCCGCCTATGCTCAGTAACAAAATACTCTACATACCCAGCCATAAACAGCCGTAATTCTCTCATTACCGAACCATTCTTAACCTCTGTTTGGCCCTGGTCTTTCCCCTGGAGAGCTCTTTCCTTATAATACCTATACCACTAGTAGGCAATTAAGTCCTGTCCAACCGCAGCCTTATCCTGCACCCAAACTTCCTTTAAACCTTCTAACTCCCCTGTAACAACGCACCTAGTTTTAAAACTACCCCAACAACTGCCTACCTACCATGCTTCCTAAAACTCTACTCACAAAATTGACAAGAGCCACAGGGCTTTAACCTAATAAGTCCTGTGCTCCTATGAATATTGTGACTCTACTCATCTCCACACTCCACACAAACCGTCCCCCAACTGTTTCTCCTTTGGCCACCCCCACCTACATCTTCCTTACTTGCCCCCTATACCAATGCAATAATCAGCTCTCACTAATTGAACACAGAGCTCTAATATACCTTAATAAGATGATTACTCTGACCCACCTTGTGCCCCATTCCAGTGGAAAAGCATCCTTCCTATCAAAATGATACCTTTCAGATCCCCTTTCCAAGCCACGGCATGATGCCTTCTATCCTTCAGCAATTTCAGTCAGTAACTATTGCCACCTTGTGCTCCCCATGTGTAACCTATTTTCTCGCCACTGCTTCCATCATCTGTGAAGTCCTTGTGTATCACCTCTACTGGTACTCGGCACACCAGCATCTACAAAGAGAAGGACAAGCATAAATCCTCTAATATGTAAAGAGAATGCTCTACCTTATACATACGTATTTCAAATTATAGCAGCAGCATTCCAAAAACCCCCATCTGTAAGAAAGAAAAGACATATAAATCAGACATAACGCACCTTTCAAGACATATGCAAAGACAAACTATCCTGCCAACTCAGGAATGAATGCAACACCGCCACACATCTATGATAAAGCAGCTATAATCAAATGCCTCCCTGCTGGACTGGCTTGCCTTATGCCTAACAGAGAAGTGCTGAGGCTGTAGAAGGGACAACAGATGACATAAAACTACCCACAGCTATGAATCTCCATCCTGCACCATCCCCTTTCTATAGCCATAAGTCATCCCCTGATTAGAGCCAACGCAATGGTCCTACAGAAGCAAAGATCTTGCGATCATCTACACTGCTTCATCATCTGTGACTTCATTGTGTATCACCACACCATCTACAAAGAGAAGGACAGAATAAACCCTCTAATATGTAAAGAAAAAACTCCACCTTACACCCACCTATTCCTAAGTACAGCCACCACATTCCAAGACCGCATATTTCAAATCCCCTTTTCAAGCCACCGCATGATGCCTTCTGGACTCCAGCAATTTCCATCAGTAACTGTTGCCCACTTGTGTTCCCCTTGTGTAACTTCCTCACTCACCACTGCTTCTATCATCTGTGAATTCACTGTATCACCACAACTGGTACTGGGCACACCACCATCTACAAAGAAAAGGACAAAATTAAACCAGAGCAGGCTCCACCTTATACCCACCTATTCCAAATTACAGCTGCAGCGTTCAAAGACCCCATCTGCAAGAAAGAAAAAGACATGTAAAACATCCAAAATACATAACAAACATTCCTAGGCATCTTCAAGGACAACCTATCCTGCCAACCCAGGAAGAAATGTACCACCATCACAGGATCATTGGAGGCTATTAGACTAATGGCCCCAGGGTCCCTACAAGCCTAGCCAAGTTCAACCCGTGTTCCCAAGGGTGTCTGGTTCAAGCAGGCACTAAAATCTGCACCTATTGCCCCTGTCCAAGAGGGACACAGGTGGAACCCCTCCCGGGGTGAATTTCCAGTTACCCATCCAATTGTCCAAATTGCGCTTAAACAGGGCCAATGAGGGCATGCTATCTGTTGTATGTATCCTACCGTACGTTATTTCAACACTGTAATTTTTGTTGATTAGATATAAGTAGAGCTTTTCTCCTTGGGCCTCTGCTGAAAAGGGGCACTAGCCCAATCGGACTATCCCAATCAACAAATGTCAAATCAGTAAATAAATAAAATGAATAGGAAGCTTGTTCTAAAGGTGGGGCAACCTCTGTGAGACAAATCCGCTCTCCAGCAAGTCCTGTCGATGTCACACACCAGATCAAGCATCCTGACAAATTTATATTATTTGGCCCTGTTGTACTGCTTATACTGGGATTTCAAGGTTATCAAACTACTGGGTGGATAAGATGAGGAATATGCCTAACTTTTAGAATGGGGACATCCTCAGGTTTGTCTCTCAAAAACCATAATCTGGTGCAGACCTACTAAAATACATGAAAAAGAATGAACCAGCATACTTCACTATGGGGACCACTGAGAAATATATATTTTATAGGGACATTTGATAGTCAGTACATTGGCAACATCATTTTTTTTTATTCTTTTTGTATATTTTGTGTGGATGTGTAAGGTATTATGCAGTGCTATGCATTTTTAAACTATTTCAGTAAAATAAGTTTTCAAGAAGAAATGGCATGCATCTTGGCCACTTGATTAAATCTCTCTGTAGTATAGAGAATCTCTCTGTGCTTTAAGAAATATCACCAGAGAGCAGCATAGAAAGCAAGTGAAGGAAAGCCTTTAAAATTGTTTGAAAATGATACTCTGAACAGATTTTAGTCATCAATTGTATGATTTGACTAGAACAGATAGACATTTCTGGACTATTAGACCCTACCGACAGCCTTTGTGAGCAAGAAGAAATTTTGCATGTCGCAGCAACTTAAGTTAATTTTCTAATGCTTTTAAAGGTCTGATTTGTAGTGTAATGCCTTTCAAATGGTGAGCAAGCAAGGATGAACTGGCAGCAAACAGCACCATATGCTGTAATCTCAGTCCGAGATAAATGCTGCATTCTGATGATGAACTTTATCTTAAATGCCGAGGTCTAACTCAACAGACTAAGTCTGCATTTCTCTGGTCACTGATATTTGTCCCGGCTTCAACTGTGCCCCACTCTCCCGATGGATCCACGGGGCAGCAACTCAACCTCTCCACAGATGCTCTAGGTCCACCTGAGTGGATCCCAACCATCCGAACACAACCAGCAAAACTACCCACCATAGAGATGCCACAACATCCACCCCATTCCACCTCGAGCAAAAGAAAACAAACTCACCCCACAATGTCCAAACCAGCCGGGCATGCTAGAAGTCAAAAACCACCAACAGCCATCAAAGCATGCATTTGTGGCCAAACCAGCATAACTACCAAAATGATAAACAACTAAACAAAATAAAATAAAACTGTCCTCACCACCCTGTATAGCCAACTAGAAATGCGTGTATACTATCACCGACAGTAACAATCTTTCAAAATCCCCCATTTTCTTGCCGTTTCACAACCGCCTGTAATGTATCGGCACTGGACAACCAAACACAAACAACTTCCCATGGGGGAGGGAGAGCCTGAATGGCTAACCAAGTGCTCATCCACTCAAACAACCAGATCCGGCGACACACAAACACAGTGATAAGTACCATGGGGAATACCTCTCTCTCTGGGAGGGGCTTTGCCCTCAGATTACAAACAAAACAATAAAAGTTGAGTACCAACACATTTATCATAAACAAGAGACAGAGCAACAAAACATAACCAGTAATACATCAGCAACTGACATATCTGCAATGACAGCCAATGTTTAGCACTCCATAGATATAACATGGAAGAGTCTGCAGTCCTACCCGTTAAGTTAATGATATACAACATTGTTTAATTTTTGCTGCCACCACACTAGGACTACAAAATATTTGAAAACCCAATATTAGATGGTGGGGGGATTATATCCTGAACCAATAAATATGTACTTTTTTTTTTTTTTTTTTGACGGAGGGGCAGAGCAAAAACGAGATTAACCGACCCCTACTTTAATCCTCCCCTACGGCTGTTATCGCTACGCGTGCATGTGCAACTGACAACTGTTCCTCATGGGGAAACTCTCGACCCACGAAAACGACACACACTCTCCTCAAGAAACAAAGCAACAGCCAAACTCCCCCATTCGCCACTACACCACCACCAAACAAGATGCGAGAGAGGGCTTTACATGAAACCACCAAGTATCCAAGCATCACGAGTCCTCTTAAACTAACCCAACACCACCAATGAGTGAGTACCAAATCAAAGGTCACCCTGGCCAACAGAAAGAACACAGACAAATTAAATGTAGCTCATGCCTGCCAAAACCCCATGAACCGCCACCACCCAATCACTACCACAACGAACCCATGACCAACAACTGAGCCAAACAAAGTGACTCGCCCCCTCACAACTCCCATGGCTCCCATCTATCAACCACAAGCAATCCCACAGCAAAATACCCATCGCCGCCTAAGAGCACACGCAAAAAAAAAAAAAAAACACATTACCTACATACATTTGACTATGCCTATACCCTAGGCACTCACCTCCTCATGCCCACTACCAAACCAAGGCCTTACCCGACCAAAGAACACACCGGTCATCAGGACGTGAACCTACAGTATAGCAAGTTCATGCCAAAATGTGATTGCTTAACCCAACTACACCAGACTAATCCTCTTAAGCCCCTCCCCATTATTATCTCTTTTCCTCCCAAATATCCCTGCCTCCACTTAACCCTTTCACCTCCCCAACCCACTTAACTCTTCCTAATATTACCTAATCCCCCTATGTAGATGTCCCGGGACAACTTAGTTTGTTGCCAAACTTCATTTAACGAAAGCACTTTCACCAAAAAAGCGCTTTTGTTAATATATGTTAAAAAAAAATAAAAGAAAAAAATCTACGTTTATGCAGGGGGGCTTCACACCCCTGCACCCCCCCCTACTTTAATATTCTCACTCCAAGACTGCACTACAGTGAGGAAAATGGAATGTTCCCGTATCCACACCATAGTGCGTTCTCGCAAACAGGCATACTTGCGTAGAAGTGCTTCTTCGGTGAAAAGCACTTTCGCGCAAGTATGCCAAACCAAAATTAGTTTTGGTGATTTTGTCTTCGGGGATCTGTACGGATCTCATATATATATATATACATACATACATATATATATATATATATATATATATATATATATATATATATACATATATATGTATACTAACTCTGAGATCATATAATCAGATCCTGCAGATAGACTAGTGGTGGACCGTAGCTGGGATAGCTACTAAAGTTCAAAAAAAAAATTGGATATATGAGAACTGAATATGTCACTGATAAAACAGAGCGAAAAAAAAGAAAAAAAAAAACTCCTTTTTTAATCCCACAGAAACCTCACTGCGAATTGGTCAAGATGTTTGTTGAACTAATTGGCTAAAAAGTGTAACAAAGGACTGTTACACACTGATGTTTAGCAGTTCAAAAAAAGCTCAATGGACTATGTTGGTGTTGCCAGGCATATACATTCCTATAACTACTTTTCCAAATGATGCAAAAAAGAGCACACAACTCACAACAGTCTGTGGAGACTACAACAAACATGAAAAGTACCTTGTTTGTACCTTAAAATGATTTTGTATGTTGAGATAAATGTTGTAGAGCCAGAAATGCCTGACTATCGTTTTATTGTCGCATTTAAAACCCAATCCAATACTTTGTAGTTCAAAAACAAGAAAGTTCAGAAAAAACTTACTAGCTCCCTTGGCAAACTCAGGACAGCAGGAAGCAAATGAAGCACTATGTAATGCTAAATATGAAGTTAAACTCATAGTTTGTAAAAGGAAACTCATGGCTGCAAAACAATAAAGTGTTATAGCATTACTTTATTGCAGTTGATGGCATTTGCTGCTTTTTCGGTTGAGCTGCATCAAGTAATTTCGCCGGGACTCTAGGTCTGCGGTCCTGGCCAGTGAATAAAAACTCAGTCTGTTGGAACCAGCAATGGGCTTCTCGGTCTGCACCAGTTGGGTCTTCGCGCTGCCTTTCCAGTTTTGAGATGCTCTATTTAACATGGACTTCTATTGCTTGTATGAGAGGCAGTTTTCTGCAGAGCTGAAGTTGTTGAAGAAACTTCACAATTGTGACTTGACAGGGCTCTACCTAACAGCAGGCGACTCTTAAGCAACCGCAGGGGCATTTCATGTATACATGCAGGTTACACTTGTAATACTGTCATTGAGAGAAGACTCTGGGTCGTGAGCCCAGTGATCATTAACTTCTGTGGCGCTGGACCATAACGTCTTGCCTGACACTCTCCGCTTGGCATCTTCTAGTGATACGGCGCTTCTTTTTTTTCTGTTCGCGGTATTCGGTTCGATCATTCAAAGTGTATTGCTGTATCTACTCTGACGCTTAACAATCCCCATGGAAAGGGAATATTCCTCCACCCAGGGATTGTTGATTTCATGCAGGTGTTGCCACGTGTTTTTGTTGAACAAATGGTGTCAACCAAACAGACATGAACATCGCACACATTCAACAAAAACAAACACACACACACACACACACACACACACACACACACACACACACACACATGTGTGTGTGTGTGTGTATGTATATATATATATATATATATATATATATATATATGTGTGTATATATATATATATATATATATATATATATATATATATATATATATAGTTTCACTTCATAATGTCGAAATGCTGAAATCTCAAATTTCAGCATTCCGAGACCATGAAGCTGAAAATACAGAATGCCAAAAGTGCATAAGAGCGAATTTGAATATCTCGAATCCACACTTATGCATTTCCAGTACGTTGCATGAAGTGTTTGGCTGGTATGGTGTCAGAAATTGAAGATGAGTGAGTGAGTGTGTGTTTTTGTACGTTGTATGTGTGGGTAAGGGGAGGGAGGTGTAAGTATGAGTGTGAGTGTTGGATTTATTGGTGTTTGTGTATGTGTGATGTGTATTTGTGTGCGAGCGAGTGTAGAATGCGATGGTGTGAGTTGTTTTTTTTTTCGTTATGTGCGATCTCGTAGTTGGTATATATAAGTAGGGGGGTGTGGGGGGCATAGTGCAAGGTTGTGTGGTTTGTGTGCTGTGGGTGGAATGGTGCATGTATTATGTGGTGTATGGTGTATGTATGTTCATGATTGTGTGATTTGTGATTGTGGGTTTTAGGATTGTGAATGGTTCGGCTTCATAATTTCGAGATTATGAAGTGAAACCATTTATATATATATATATATATATATATATATATATATATATATATATATATATATTAAGGAAGATACAGTGTGCTGAAGAGTGTCTAAAAATCTCAAACACTGTTTGCACTTTGTTTCATATTATTTATCTCATCAGTTAGGCCATTAATATAGTTAACATTTAAAAATTGCACATCTACAATTATCTTTGGAAAGTCTAGATTTACTATTGATTTTAGAAGGACAATCATCCAACTTTTGACATGAGGAACACAAGTCTCCAATGTTGTCATGAATTACTATTATATATACACAGTGTTTATTTCACTGGACAAGGTACTTACACTTCAGTAAATTGCTAATGACATACTCATTTAAAAAATCCATTCTCAGCTGCAAACAAATAAAGAATTTCAAAATAAACAAAAATATCAAAACACATTCCTCCCAGAATTCACAGAAAATAAAACATCTAGCAATTTAAGACAAATTGTGATAGGAAATCACTACAACAGTATGCAAATAAAATCCCTGAAGCCTATAATGCCTTTTTCGTTTACTTCCTGTTCATATCCATACCTTATGGAGTCCAGAACTTTTCTAAATCTGCCTTCTTTAACTAAGTGACTTAACAGCTAAGAATAGGCAGTATTCGAAAGAGCAAGGAGTTATTAATAAAATTACACTAAGATTGCCAGTATAGGATGTCACACGGCAGAGAAATTAATCTTTGATTGGCAATTATTATTCATATTTTCATATTTGTGCTCATATTATCATAACTGAGAGGCCAATATTTTATTGAGGTGTATGGTGTGAGACAGGACAATTCACTGCTAGTGCTAGTTATATATCACACTATACTTGAAAGATTGCTAGTTGTTTGTTAGTAATAATGAAGATAATATTTCCATATGCTCTTAATACTTCCAAAACCAAGTGGCTCACAGACTGTTGCATGATATCAAGTGAAACCTTAGATGTTAAGAAAAGTGTCATTGATATGTGCACTGTAATTTGAACATCTTGAGAGATATTCAGTATTATTTGTGTTGATAGTTATACCATCATATATATGTTTTTATGTTTCTGCAAATATTTCAATAAACACGCACTTACAGAGGAATTTCTTGTTATCATGTGAAAACAAACATGTTTAACAATATATATCTGGGTTGTATCATTTTCAAAATATGAACATTTTTGTGAATGTTTAGAAAAAATATAATTTGAGGCTGTTGTGCACTATAATATATTACAGACTTTCGGCTTTTCCCAGTTAGGAGTCGCCACAGCAGAACTCCGGTCCACTAATGATTGGCAATGGATTTTTATGGTGCCGTGTTGCCAGCCCAACACCCAACCATCAAAGAAGGCACACCCATTCACACATGCACCTACCTGCAAGTCTTTAGACATCACTCGAATGCTGAGAGGACATGCAGACTCCACACAGAAGGCACTCCAGCCGGGGAATTGAACGGAAGAACCTCTTGCTTTGAGGCAACAACGCTAACCGCTGCACCACCACAGCCTACAGTATAATATATTACAGTATTTATGAAAAATACTATGAATGCAGTGAGTATTATCAGTGTAATAATACAATTTACTGACAACACTGCTATTTGTACAGTTTTAATAGCTTTCATTGTTCAAAAATATTTTCACTTCTTTTATCTTATGCTTTTCAAGTTTATTCTTCAGAAAAATCTCTATAATGTTAGACGTGTGTATGCTGCAAGAGGTGAGACAATCCACACCACGCAGGTGTTAATGAGTAAAGTACACAAGCTAACTCTGTACAGAGGGAAGCATTTCATAAAAAAGCTATTCTGACAGCTGCACCAGTCACACCAAATTGTTCTTTACATAATGTACTATAGTTTGTGCTCACTATTTCTCAAAGCTACAATTCATTTTAACTTTGGATTAACTAGAAAGGCCCCTTGGATGGACTAGAGTGTACATGCCTGCAATCTTTCCCCATTCTTTCATTAAACAGTACAAACTAAATGGGAAAATAAAATATAAATCAAAATAAAGCTTCTAGTGATAATCAGCTACACAATAAATGAATGAATAAATAAAATTAATGAATTTAAGAAATTGAAAGGACTTTATAGTTGATCTAGACTATGACTTACAAAGACTTTGCCTTAAACAGTAACTGACAAAGGAGCATGATAAATCCTGCATCAACAAAAGTTTCCTTCCATTGGAATTAATATAGCCTAATGCATTTATATGGATCCCAGTTCATTCACCGACATTACAGTTAACCAAAACTTAACTTGCTAAGACCACTTACATGAAAAAACAATTCTTCGAAATGTCAGAATGCCATGATGCTGGAAGTGTGAGATGTGCCATGGTATGGAGTTTATGTACCTTCACGTGTACCGTACCAGTGGAGTTCCATGGCGGATATGCCGGTAGTTGACAGATATTAAACAGGTACTCGTAACTTTTAAATAGAGATCTCACTGCAGCATAGAGTGAGAAATATGCCCTTGTTTTCACTGTAGTACGATCTTGGAGTTGGTATATATAATTTGCAGGTGGTGTGGGGGGTACAGGGGGCTTGCCCCCTGCAAAACTTAGGGATATTTGTTATTGTTATTGACAGTTTGAGTTAGGTGTCATGTTGGTGTTTTGTAGATCGGCATTCTGATGTTTTGGAGAAGTGTTTTTTGTGTAACTGGTCTCAGCAATTTAAGTTTTGGTTAACTGTAATTTCAGTGAATGAAAAGGGATATATATATATATATATATATATATATATATATATATATATATATATATATATATTTATACTTATGTTTATCTATATATACATATACATGCACATATACATATGTATATGTATATTTCTCTCTCTCTCTCTCTCTATATATATATATATATATATATATATATATATGCACACACACACATATATATATATATATATATATATATATATATATATATATATATATATATATATATATATATATATATATATATATATATATATATATATATATATATATCTGGGTCTACTTCTTTTGACCTAACTTTCATTTGCCTGACACTCATTTGCCTGACCCCATTTGACTGAAATTTCATTTGCCTGACACTTCATTTGCCTGACACTTCATTTGACTGACAAGTATTATTAGCAAGAAAATAGAATATGCCCCCTTCCCCACTATATTCTAACTCCAGGGTCGCACTACAGTGGGGAAGAGGGCATATTCCATTTTCTTGCTAATAATACTTGTCAGTCAAATGAAGTGTCGGGCAAATGAAGTGTCAGGCAAATGAAATTTCAGTCATTTGGTCTCAGGCAAATGGGTGTCAGGCAAATGGGAGTTAGGTCAAAAGAAGTAGACCCATATATATATATATATATATATATATATATATATATATATATATATATATGTGCATGTATATAGATAAATATAGGTTCCATGCTCATGGTCAAATGTGTGTTTCGTTGGCAGCTATTTAGTCAAGCATATATGATCAGCTAAATAGCTGGTCAACAGATGTCTAAGATCAAACTATTTCTAACCTGGGGAATATGCCTTTTTCCCTTTCCCTGTGTTGGAATGACCTTTGAGTTAGTACATACAATTATCAGGGAGTGGGGGGGATCCTGTGGGGGCTTCACCCTCATGCTAAAAACAAAGTTTTATTTATCTTTTACAACTTAAATGTTGTATGGGCTGAGGCATGCACAGTTGTGTATAGATATGAGCATTTATAGGATTATTTCATCAATGTTTAACGTGTTGATGTTGGCTGACTATCTATTGATACACACACACACACACACACACACACACACACACACACACAGAATACCGAAATTCCACAATCCCTAGACCCTGAATCCCGAGAACCAGAATTTCAAGATTGCGGAATCTCTAAACTTAAAAAAAAAGTAAAACATACAACAAACTATTCTAACTTGTATGCAGGGGGGCAAGCCCTGCCCTGCACCACCAACGCCCCCTGCAACTTAAATATACCAACTCCGAGATTACACTACAGTGGAGTGAATGGCAAAGTTCTCATTCCGCACTGTACGGCAATCCCCATTCACTACGTTCGAGATTCCGCAATCTCGTGATTCTGGTCCTCAGTTTTCAGAATTTCGGGATTTTGGGATTTTGGTATTCTGTAATGATCCTAGATATAGATATATATATATATATATATATATATATATATACATGCATATATATATATATATAGATATATATATATATATATATACACACATTTATATATATATATATATATATATATATATATATATATATATATATATTTTTTTTTTTATGTATGTATTTGTGAATATACACATCTGTGTAAGCACATGTCATGTGCTGAAGCATACTGTTGATTTCTTTTTTTCTCTCACTCATATATGTTAACCATTAAACCTCCTACAAGTGTGTGGTATTTAGTATAATGCACATTTGTCTGTAAACTATGTAATTCATATAGTTGAAATCCCATTTACCTGAATACCCATTTAGTCACATTCCACTTAATGGGAACATCACTAATTAAGAAGCACTCAAAGAAAAACATTTCCAAAAGATATTTTTTCCAAGGGAGCATCCCTCTTGCACCTGCCATGTGGAGGGTTTTGACTCTCACCCTCTTACTTCACTATACTAACTCCATGGTTCCACAGTTGTGAAATATAGAGAAGAAATTTACAAAAGGCAATCCCTGCCAATGCACAATGAGAATCCATGGCAATGATAGGTTGTATAAGTTTACCAATCAACAGTTAAAGCTTCTTCATCAGTTTCTACATGCCTCATGTTATGTATTACAGAACTATGCATAGCTATACCACATTCAACTGCATTGACTTTCAGCAATGTAGTATTCAATTAAATGCATTTTCAGCATTTTGGCTTCAGTCATGTAGAAGTCCAAAAATGGCATTTAACTAAATGTCATGGCATCCCACCACCCACCCTAAGTCTTTTTTGATATTATTACACCCTCTTCTCGCATTAACAGAATATGTTCAAATATTAAAGATTGTTAAGACAAACATAACATAGTTTCAGGAAGTGAAAGCATGCAACAACATTATTTTTCTGTAGCATAAAATGTCTGTAGATAGGAGATTAAGCTGCATACGTTTAGCAGTCAGGCAAAGTTTCTAGAATCATTGTCGGTGTACCATTCAGTGCGATGGGAGTTAAACCAGTCAACAGATAAGTCTGGCAGATTATACATTCTCAGTACTCACTTTTTCCCCACATAAAGTTTTCTCAAAAGTACCTCACTACAGGACTTATTATATGTCAATTTAGACATCCCATTCAAGAATTTGTTGCTGTAGATTTACTTTTGACCCTTGCCTGGAAGTAAAACAGAGGAAATAGATTATCCTCATTAAGAAAGGTGACATTATGAACATATAAAGTAAAGAAAATGTATTAATAAGGGGTTAGACAAAATAACCACTGCTACCATATAGACACGCCTGTCCTCTAAGATGAGCCCATAATGACACCAGTTATGATGTTGTGACCATTTTTTGAAATAACTTTAGATAACTCCATAGATGCTGCAACACATAACATCTTACCCACATAATATAATACTCAGTAACCTTTTTCCTTCACCAGTTGGTGTAACCAAGTCCATTCTGGCTAAAGTTCAAGGTTCTTGTGTGTAACCCAAGCTATCTCATAACTGGTTTAACAAAGACCTTTAGGGTTTGCATCCCACTCCAGATTCCATATGTCTTGGCCATGGCATAATATTCAACCAAACCTGTGCATGATGAGGCGGCTGCTGAAATACAACTGGGGGAAAACAAGGGAGGCACTTCACCACTAGCATAGATGCCATACCATCCCCCCCCCCAACAGCTATGACCTTGGGATTAATTGAGTATTTTGAACAAAGAATATGAATCCACTATTACAAAAATTTTCTACTGAGAAGGCTATATCCAAATTGAGTAAATGAAAACCTAGGCTGTTCACATGCTCACCATCAATGCTAAAAATTTCTTTGTCAGATTTCTCCAAGTCTGGGTGGTTCATCGCCTGGAACACAATTTGCCTTGCTGCCTGGGCTAGTCTGTAGTTAATAAAATGTCTGAAGATCTGGATAGCTCCAGTCCTTATGGCTGCCTTCCCTAGAAAATGTAGCATAACTGAAGATTAAAATAGTAACATTTCAGGATATAATAGATGCAGCCTGTGAAGGTTGGATAGAATTCTTGCTAATAGAATTTTTTTGGAAGCTGTAGTTAGATCTTTCCTCAGATGTGAATAACCAATACTCTAGTCTCTTGTATGATGACAACCAATGTCAAACCTTCCAAAAGCTGAACCAGGATATACTAAAAAACAAAACAATTAAATAGCCAATAATTATGCTCTAAGTATCTGATATGGCCTGCCAAATGAGACAATGCTTGAAGTGCTACTCTTTTAATGGGAGAAGGACATGTGATCCAGATAACTTCTTTCCTTGTAACACAAAAATGTTGCTATTTCCTAATTTAAGAGAAAAAAGGCATCAGGCAGCTACCTTCCCATTCTTTTCAATATCCTGGGAGAATGACCATCCATGGCCAGGTCAAATGTATGCCCTATTCTAAAAGAATGTGAAAAATACCCCTGCAGATTTAATCCTTGAAACAAAAAAGCTCAGATTAATACTGAGTTAGCATCTGCTAGCTTGAATGGTCTGCTGGACACTGCAGTAAATAGAAGGCCTGCTCATGCTGTTAAGAAGGTTATACTGCACAACAGTCTAAACCAATGGACTGGGCAAATAACCAGGGTTGTAAACCTGTCTAGCTGGACTGGCTGTCTCCATCTTGCCTGATCAGTTTTTGACTTGATGCCCATATGAACAAAATCTCCACATCATCACAACATAGACAGATTAACATTTCACTAGCCTGAACAGCCCCAGGATATTGGCAGGTGATTAGGGTTACCTAAATGGTAAAGGTATGAAGATCAGATGAGGAAATAAAAATCCTCCTTGACAACAATGGCTAGGAAGTGGCATTCTATCAGCTTTCCAGGATCCTTCATGACCCCTTTTACATCTTCACATACTTAAACCAGTTTGAGGGTAACCCAATGTGCAGAGCAGTCTTTGAGCCCCATAGAACAAGCTAATCAACCTAGACCTGACAGATGAATCCACAGAGTGTTAGGATAGTCATCTTTGGAGCTTCTGTGTACCATGAATTGTACCACTAAAGGTAATTCCCAGCATCTGTGACTCAGGGTCATGGAGTTATAAAAACTTCCATTTTCTATTAAGGTCTGCTCAAAAGACAAGTAAGCCCTTTTTGTGTTCTAGGCCCAGGAATTGGCCATTATTGATCCAGATATTCTTCTCCAGTTAACAAGACTTCTGGAGGAATGACAGTTTTCATTAGCTCCACATCATGGGCAAACTGATGAAACCTGGTAAATTGGAAATGGGAAAGGCTTTCAGCTATCATATTATTGCAACCTGGTACATAATTGCTAGAAAAAGATAAATTAAATTACAAACTCAGCAACAACTTACAACTGAATGACAGACTGCACCAATTTAGACACAGAAGAGCAATTCTTCAGGGATATTACCACGTCAAGGTAGTCTGAGCAAAAGGAAATCCTGCTATTATACAATCAGTCTTAGCACACCAGAATGTCTACCCAGACAGAGAAGCTCTCAAGGAAGGTGATGTTCCTCCTCTTTTCAGCCGACCAGGTTATGGGCAATCCAGCTGTGAAAAACCTCACCCAAAAATAGCTGCCCATCCCAATGCCTATGGCTGCATCCGTGAAAAGGTTTGACTTAGTAGAAGAGACCCAAGGTGATTGCCAAAGAGAAACTCCATTACATTGGTTGAAGGAGATTAGTAGCATCGCTAAAGTGGGACAAAAAGAGAAACTGCCCAGGGTCAAAGTGTTGGGGGTGTGATCGGCTGATCCCAATCTTTCTTTAATGCAAAGGCCGTGTTATTTGCATTTGTGGTCAAATCTGAGAGCTGTAGCATCCTGTGCATCATCTAAATAAACCAACTGCTGCCTTCATTATAGCCAGCAGTTTGCTACAGCTTAAAAGTAAAAAAGAAAAAAAATATATATGAACTAAAACCTGAGCTCTTTAGTGCTCTGTGCAGGAAGAGTATACACTGTAGCAACTGTTTGCTACATTTATAGCAAGCAGTTTGCTATAGTTTAATAAGAAGAAATATATTTAACTAAAACTAGAGTGCTGGAGCACTTTGTGCAAGTAGGATATAATCTGTAGCAACTGTTTGCTACAGTTTAAAAGAGAATTTATTTAAACAAAATATATTGAAGGAGGGCTGGTGGTAGAACACAGAAATGGGACCTGAATTGCAGGGTCAGGAAGGAGGTGGAAGGGTGCATCATGCATCTGGCCACCTGGTTGGTGTGCCAGTAGAAGGCTCATCAGAGTGTTTTTTTTTTCTTTTTTTGCTTTTCAATGGAAGAGCTGGAGGTAAAGGTAAAGGTAAAGGAAGTAGATCTACCTGTAATAAATGTAATAAGCTTACAGTGTAGCGATCAGCTCATTACAGTGAAATGCTTTTTTTGTTTTGAAAACTAAGGAGGAGGGACAGCGGTTCATTGTACTGGCTCGGGGAACTGGTGAGTGAGCTACACTTCTGAAGAAGGTGTACCATAGGTGGAGGTCCTGGACTCTACATGTTAGTCAGACCCTGTAGTGTTTGGGTCTATTACCCTTCAATAAATCTGTGATGTCCTCAGAAAAGTCCTACCCAGCACATGAAGCTGTATGATGTTTCCTATGTGGGCCTTTAGTATTCCCAGGAACATCTGAAATTGTGAGTCTGAGATGCTCGAGTTTGCCTGTCAGGATTTTAAAAGCTCTCACTGGCACATCAACTGTAAAACCCAGGAACATCAGCTCCTGGCTTGGCCCTTCTGACTTGTCCACCACCAAAGGTAACTCCAAAGAAGTGCAGATGTTGATGAAAACAGACATCCCTTAAACAACCGCTACCTTGCTTTCCCCCACTATCAAAAATCATTTAGGTATTGAACTGCTGATTGTTGAGGTGGTCTTTACTTCCAACATCAATTTAATGCCATGCTAAAAAGTTTGAAGGTAGTGCAGGCCAATGAGCACTCCATGGACATTGCCATATTAAAAACAGCTGACAATTTAAGTGAAATCCCAATAATAACCAGCCCTCCTGCCTGATGGGAAGCAAAAGGAAAGCAAATCAGATGTCTAGCTTATATATATATATATATATATATATATATATATATATGTGTGTGTGTGTGTGTGTGTGTGTGTGTGTGTGTGTGTGTGTGTGTGTGTGTGTGTGTGTGTGTGTGTGTGTGTGTTATTAATTAGCTTCCTTCCCTTTCTTCACGCCCCGCTTTTTTTTGTTTTGAATGACTGTGCAGTTATTTCCTAAAGTGCTGAATTGCCCACCATTAAACAATTTGTAGCCAGCCTGCATAGTGAAATTTTTTCATAAGAATGTCCCTAGGCAAGAAAAAGTGTGTTACTGAAGTCCTGTTAGAAAGCCCAGCTGATACTTGAAACAGTAATGCTGGTATGCCTCTTCCACCTTCCAGAAACAAGTTGCCCAGGCATACTGGGTGAATCTAAATCTGTAGAAATCAAAAAAGGGGAAGAAAAAAATCATTGCTTAAACCTTCTAACAGCCCAGACTGACACAGTGGTAGGACACACCAGGAAACATGGACCATTCAAAGCCCTGGCTCACGATAGCCTTACTTCACAGCTACCAGCACAGCCACATTGAGGATTTTTGGTTTAATCTAAGGAAGCTACATAGCAAATAATGCTAAACATCTATGTACCTTTTTTTAATAATGTTCAACCAAAAAATACAGAGCACACATTCTGGCACTAGGACCTATCAACTTGTTCACTGATGAATGGCTCCATTGTATGTCTGATCTTTTGCCCTCCTGAACCCTTAGTCCTATGAGCTGCTGCCAAATTTCACCACTCAAGGAGAGAACTAGCTTTAAGTAGAAGAGCAGCTCACTGCTCCTCTGCTGCTCATCTCAGCAGACAAACATGGTGACTGGTAAGCATTCCTTATATATTAAAATATACATCAGTTTAATGTGGAATGTCTCTTTAAAAACAGAATAATTAATATTGCTGAAATGTATACATTTATGACAAGCAGTGGTGCATTTGGCAAACCATATCCAGTGCTAGTTCAGGAAGTCTCCATCATTGGGCTTTTATTTATTTATTTATTCATTTATTTTTACAATGTTATCATACAATAATTACAATAATGCAAAAATCAGAAGAACACTGCAAGCAGTATGGCCAGGAGAAGACTACGTTAAAGGAGCTATATTCATGAATTATAGAAAAGTGAAAACATCTGAAAGAGGAAAGTGAATGAGAAGGAAGCTAATCAAGTATTTTTTATCAGATGTGTGTATGAAAAAAGTAGTCTGAGATGCTACAAAAAGGAAATTGAAAATGGGCCATTGTCAGCTGACTATAAGGACTTAATCTAGGTAAAAGTTCCATATGTATAGGAGTCAGTGTTCCCCCATATTAGCAATGATATAATATAGTCCCTGGTATTCATAAACATAGTGTACCAATGTCATATGCACTCTGTTAAGTATGCCAGCAAGGGCTACTGGTATGCACAGAGATGAATTACTGTATTCTCCGGTGGTGTACAGTTGCCTTCCCATTTTACTGAATGGGTACACAAAATCCTTCTGCTCAGGTTGGTAGGCCCTATTGTGTAGTGTTACGGTGGTACATATTACAGTGATGTAAGACAGTGCAGCTATTTCTCATGGCATACTGTACCATAAATAACTGCCTTACACCAACAGGATGTGCTCCACCATCATGACCAACTGTGATTCATAAAGCAGTCCTAGCCATTGGGCATAAGGGTACACCACAGATCAGTAGTATATTAGGAAAATCATGGGATCTGGTACTTTGTGAGAACCCATTGTTGGGAGCTCAAAAACATCACCATTTTGACACAGGATAGTGTAGCAAGTAGTGGCAGGTTTTCTTGAAATATGAGGAACTCTGCTTACTGGCAGGGCTTGTCCTGACATTCAACAAAATTGACATTTTATTACTCTATTTATTTATTTTACTGTGCTAGTGCCATAGCAGGTACATGGTTTCTGACTCACTGGATACCCTGCTTGGAAATACTTGTACCGCAGTGGACCTGGTTCTTTAAATCCCTTGCTGTCAGGATGGGAGTGCTTTCCACACATACTCAGTCCATGCAGTACAATGCTAACACAACATGGCAAGACGAGTTCAGGCACCTAGGCAGCGAAACATTTTCCTGTGGTACATTTTGGCTGGGGACACATGGCTGAAGTGACATTCAGCTGCAGAGAAATATGGCTGTTTGTAAATTCCCTGTGGGCAAAGAGAAGCATATACTGCCATGCCCACAGCTTTAATAACCAAATGCATGGAGGCAGAAGAAGTAATGATTGTTGTGCTTAGTGTACAGTACATACTTGTGTGACTAAGTCATGTAGAAGTGTGCTACAGCATGCAGAAAATCCTGCCTGGTTCTGTAGTCACATTTATGCTCTAGTATGCATTTTAGGTAATGTTCCCTAGACACTGTGAAGAGGGTAGTGGTCCACACACACTGATTATAAAGGCACTGCCCATTGTGCACTGCATTTTTACTGCCACTGACATGCCCTCTGGCTAGCCTGCCGCTTATGCCTGCCATATTGCCTGCTGTCTCATGTTCCCTTGGGGACCATGGACGTTGTTTTCCCCCTGTGCATTTGGTTATTGAAGTTGTAGGTATGGCAACAAATTCTTCTCTTTGCCCAGAGGGAATTTGCAAACAGCCATATTTCTCTGCAGCTGAATGTAATTTCAGCCATTTGTTGGCAGTCAAATGTACCACAGGGGAAATGTCTCGCTCCCTAGGTGCCTGAACCCTGGCAAGCCAACGCCTTGTGATTTTGCCCATTTGTGTACTCATCTTTCTGCATTAGTATGAGCTTGTTAAGCAGATTTACAGTAGAGCAGCCCTTTTTTGTTTATGAATAGTACCATTAAGTGAGTTTGTAGGTACAATTTTATTGTACATAAAATATATGCATGTAATTCATTTAATTAATGAGTAAGAACTGATATATAGGTTTAAGAGTTGGAATAGGGAATAAAATCAGAGATAAAATGATATTAGGAAGTAACATCTGGTTGTATATTGAATAAAGTAGGCAGAAAAGTAGTGTTCTTTGAAATTAAGGATAACAACAGTTTAAAATGATAGACAAATGGCATGGGGACAATGCTAAAGTCAGAATGCACATTGGAGAATTGCACAATTATTGTCTGTAAATTAAAGAGAATGCTTCAAAGCTATTGTTGAAATAAGTTAGTCTGAGTAACTGATTCAAGTTTAAATTATAATGATATAATTTGTTCCAGTCCTTGGCCAAAAATTCAGTTTTAATATTTTCTCACAGTTCTAATATTAACAAGTTAAATGTAAAACAAGTGAGAATTTGCAGTGTTGCTGATTCATTGGAAACAATATCCAGAACAGAACAGCTGAAACAGCATCAAATACAGTGACTTGTAAAAAAACATGTTTATTTTGCATTGTATACATTTGAGTAGGCTGTCCAATATTGTTCCCTTTTGTCTAAATACTTAAATGTTATTCATAGATTTGAGGTAACATTGTACTAATGCCAAACCACTCTTTCTTGGATAAGGATATGATTCGGCTGCAAAAGGTCCCGTAGCATTCATACTGCAAACTTCTTATTTTTCATATTATTATGTTTCAATTATGTTTCAGAAGGTATAGTATTGCAAAACATAATTTGCATTAGTTTTTGTAAACTTTTCCGAGAATTTCACTCTTATTTTATTCTACTCAACATCTTTTTGTTTAGTAATGGTAAGCAACAGACAGCTATATGATTCTAATTATATAATATGAAAAACAATGACAAGATCCATTTTAAATGTTAGAGTGAATTCATTATTGCATGACTGTGTTAACAGAAGATCCATTCATTCTCTAAATCTCTTTTTGAATAATAATGCAGTAACAGCCAATTCATCAGAACAGAACAGACTTCCTTCTTTATTTTTTCAAGGTTATTTTTACCCTCTAGGACTGCCAGTTATGGAGTCTGCTCCTATCAGACTAGAATCCATTTATTTCCTTGAGGTGAGGAACTTTTTCTCCCTTAGATTTCCTAAGATAAGAGCTATTTGGGGGGACTCATACAGGCAAGCTTCATGGAATTAATGCTCTCAGTGGCATCCTAGCCAAGGGCATGTTTTATATGGATGGCTCTAACCCTTTTCCTTGGGTGATGACATGTGAACTTATATAACTGTAGGGACCATCTGTGTTTCTCCAACAATTTATATCATGCTGTCATGAGTGTGACTGTCAAGAGCTGTTGCCACAGGCTTAGGTTGCCACACTCACATCATCCCTGCACTGCCCCACTTTTATGTCTTTGTCCTTACTTACCTGCAGGTATCTTGTCAGGGAGGGTGGGTAAGACCAGTTGGGAGTCACTGTCATCACCCCAAGGTTGGGCATTTCTTACCACCCACCATTTTGTTCTCAAGTACCTGAGCAATTATTCAAACATGGGTCATCATGGTTGTAGGCTGGGACTTATCCCGCGGTGGCCCTGGTGTATCTTACACCGGATTTTCTTCCCCACAGCAACAGTCTGCAACTCAACTAGTGGGATCTTTAGTTATTCCTGGGCATTATGGGATATGTAACCCCTACAAAGTGTTATGGGTCTGCTTGAGGACAATACCTAGTACACCACACCTGAAGAGAATTCCTAGGGCATTTTACTCTCAAAAGATTTATCATAAACCAAAAAATTTTAGCTATACCTCAAGATGGTCAAAGAATGGAGAAATCTTCACAATATTGCAGAGTGCAAGTCTAGCTACTCTGTGAAATAACTTCATTTCTGGTGCTGTAGCTATGATTTTTACCTATAGATTACCAATTAAAACTCATGATAAAACACAGTGATGGTGACATATTAACCAGTAACCTGAGATCTTCATACCTGGACTCACTTGCAATTTCAACCGCACATTCTATTTCTATACCAATGTCCATAGTATAAATTCAGATAAAGCTTCTCCTACCATGCAGTTATACAATAAATACTCCTTCACATAGCCTTTGCCTTCACACTCACATGCCACTAGAATTCCACTCATTTCCAGAACAGGACTCTATTTGCTGATTTGAAGATGCTGACTTTCATTCCATCTGATTCATGTTCAGCAGGGAACCACTCCAGTGCAGTCCTACTAGGCTAAGGGGACAACTCTGACATTAATAAAGAGCATAGTGTGTAGTACCATTGGCATTGCTCACAAAGGAGTGAATCCTATGTTTCATTCCATTCAGTGTCAGATACAGAGTGACATGACTCCCCTCTCCCACTTCCCTGTTTGAAGCAGGAAAGATCTATGCATTAAATGAAATCCTGCTCTAACCTGAGATGACCCACAAGATTTAGGAATAAATAATTGGGTGCCTTAACTGGTTTCACAGTTGGTGGTTGACAAGGGGGATTTGGTGCATGTCAGCATGGTGAAAGATGTACGGGGCATGAGTACACTTTGTGGGTGATGCTATCCATCACTGCACTCAATGTGGTTGCTTTCTAAGTCAAAAAAGTGTGACTTCCCTATCACCTTTTGTAGCCAGAAGGAAAATAACAGAATTCCAGAGCTGGCATCCAATAACAAAAATGGAGTGAAGGTTTCTCTTCCTGGTACTCGAAATTTAAACACTATGGTGTGCAGCCTTATAGATTTTCTGATGTTGGAGTGTAAGGCAGATTACACATTCAGAGAAAGTTAGTTTAAGGACCCTTCAGGTATCCTCATATTCCAGGATGCAATGCAGTCCAGTCAGTAAGACCTGTAAATTTTGCAAGGATGAGAAAAATAATATGCACCCACATGGCCATCAAAAACACAAATTAGCATGTAGTTGAATATTATAGATCACACTACTTGTAACCTAAATTCATGAGAAATTTCTTGCTAACACTGAAAATTAGTTAAAAATAACATAGTCATTAGAGGATACTTCAGTTACTCTACAAATGAAGAGGCCAGCTTTTCCACTAATAGCAATTATGTGCACACCTGCTTAGTTCCAAATGCCTCAGACATCTAGTGAACAATATTACCAGAGATTTATATTTCTAAGATATTGTCCTTACAAACATAATATCATTATGTACATTCCTTCATATCATGCCTTCTCTTGTCACATCAGACCCTGACAGAGTTGTGATCCATTGAAACAAAGGTTAGTCACACAAATCTTTCATATTTAGAGATTTGTGCACATTAAAGTAGATAGTGGTCTCAAAATACTGCATGATATCTTACGCCAAACGAATCCAGATTGTCAGGCATGGACACTTAGTACCTGTTTAGCATGCTGGGTAGCCACTTCTTAAGTTTTGTGCTAGTTAAGCTTAAATACATTGGGAGACTGCAAAATGCAAGCACTAGGAATGAAATACAAAATAAACAAGTGATATAACAAAAACCCTACTCAACTCATAAACATTTCCCAGTTCCGGAATATGAAACCAAATTGCATTAAACCAAAAACAATTAACAAGAACTAGGTACAAAATAATGTTCTCCTGTGAGCTAATATTCACTACTAAAACTTAAAGAAGTAGCAAAGATTTCTGCATTTTAATAAATGCAATTAGAGGCAGTACTCAAGAATGTAGGACTAAGGTAAAAAGTAAAATATACTCCAAACCACAAAGTATAATACAAACATTCATGCAACAAAATGTAATACCAGTTTCAACACCCAGTAAGTAGAACCACTACTTTATTACATGAAGAGGCTCATTCCCAAATGCATCTTGTGGTCAAATTAGAGCAGCTCAAGAACAGTACCACATAACCAAATAACAGAGCTGGAGTCAGTCAAGAACTCTGGCTACACCCTTGTTTTGGAGGTCTATAGTGTGGAAAGGGTTTCTGTTCTGGACTCCCTTTCCACACCGCAGATCTCCAAAACAAGGGTGTAGCCAGAGTTCTTGACTGACTCCAGCCCTGTTATCTGGTTATTTGGTACTCTTTTAGGCTTTTTCATAGATATTTGTGGAAAGCTTTGGAATTATATTTCTAGGTCACTCCTGAAAGAGGCATTTTTGACTAATAGGAAAATAAATAAATAAACAACATAGTGCCAAAAAACACCAGTTCCATGATTTCAGATAATACTGCTGGCATTAAGTGTTTTTAGAAGTAGCCCCTCATCATCCTAGTAAACAAATGTCACTTTATGGGGTTCATTATCAGGATATGGCTGAATGCCTTTTTGGTCCGTTTTCATGGCAGTGGATGTACAGCCAGTTCTTTGAAGTACTGAGCAATCTCACCAGTATTCTGTACAATGTTATGGAGACCATCATTGTGGAATTAGTTCACAGGAACAGAGAGAACCTCCTGGTTATGGATATAAATCCATGTAGAACTATGAAGTGCATGTGTACCAAATATGGTTTACTTTTTGAGGTAGCACAGTCCCCTGGGATTGTCTGTTCACACAGTCTACTTATAGCTTGTAAAACATTTCACAGTATCTCACATTCAAAGATTCAGCTAGATTGGTAACAGGCTACAAAATAGAATCTGACTGGAAAGAGTGGGTCAACTCCAAACTGAGATGACAAGTGGAGTACCACAGGGCTCCAAATTTAAGCCATTATTTTTGGAATATTTTTTTCTCTCATATACAGGTATAAGACAAAAGTCTTTAGCCCACTACTTTTGTAGATGGCTGCAAAGTAGGGATCATTGTTTTCTCTGTCTGGATAATACCTCTCAACCTCTTAACACAAGAGATCTGGACAAAGTCTAAAACAATGGGGGGACAAAGACCCAAAGATAGGGACATATTTTAAATATTGCTCTCATAAACTTAGAAAGCTGCTAGAATAACATGATTTGTGTATGCATTCATTTTCTGAAGGAAATAAAGCCCAAAACTCAAATATATGTCATTATTTTCTCATAATTTAGGGACTTCAGTCCTCAGTGATTTAGCAGAAAACCACAGATTTTATGAGTAACAGACCAAATATTTGAGGCAAAAATCTAGATATTCTCTGAAAATCTGCACAGTTGATAGAAGTGGTCCAAATGCTCTGATTATCCAGGCAGGGCCAGTCCCAATTTACAACTGGTGTAAGAGGTAAATCAGTCACACCACTCCATTTTGTAACAAGTAGTCTCTAACAAATGCAGCACTGACAGAAATGCCACCAAAAATAGCTTGTTTTATAAAAGACCTCACAACAATTATAGATAAAAGCCAGGATGTCTCAGTCCCTGGGGTGCAATGGTAATAAACTAGGACTTCAGTGCAATCCACAAGATATAAAGAGATATTAAAAGCTAGTACATGGACTTCATTGTCCTCCTATATACTTCACTTGTTTGACCAATAACAACAAGTCTTCTAGCTTCATTCTCCTGAAAAAAAACACCTGGTTCAGCTAGAAAGAGTGTAAATATAACTCTCTGGGAGGACAGAAGGACTTGCTAACATTCTGCTCAGACATACTGAAAGAGCTGCCCACTCATCTTAGTGTAATTTCATATCTTAAGTGGGATTTGTGTCTTGTTTTTTTGGACCATGTGAGACTGTCTATGCTTTGAGGCTGTTTATTTAGAATGAGGCAGTAGAAGGGTGACATGGTTGAAAATAAAGTCAGCATTTAGGGCTCCATAGGTAGCAGTTACAAAAACATGGTAGATTTACAGTCAAACACCTCTTTCTCCCCAAGAATAAAAACATCATCTTGAAAGAATGCCATTTCCTTCGCAGATTTAAAAGGGAGCTCAGTGAAAACATGGGGAGACATACATGTAAGCACAACATAACAGTAATAAAACTTTTTGAGGGACCCAAGGCATTAAACATGTCAAAAAGGTATGGACCAAGGAACCAACAAACATGAATTAAAATAAATAGAAATGCAGCTCCTGCATTCCATTTTAATTTCTCTCCAGATCTTGTCTGCACTTGTATATCCACTTTATGAAATGTAAAAAAAATGCCTTGCTGGAGTCCTTTGCCCAGCTTGCATGAAGCTCATTTAACACTGTGAATCCAGGCACAATTCTTCCTCCTCAAACACGGAGCAGGTACATACTAGCACCCTGGGATATCACAGTGCTACAATATCACCCAGAAAACATATCAAGATCTGCTGACTTGTGCTTTCAAAAGGTCTACACACAACAGACAGTAATGACATTTTCTCATGTCCCACTAATATCTGTACAAGGACAATGAGTTATTTCACTGTTTCACGGCTAGGGTGGAATTTGCATTACTTCTCCTGAATAAGATACATGAGTATTGGATGATCCAAGTATGTGTTGTAGGCTTTCTATGACCCCTGTACCAGTGGAGCATAGCTTCCTCTTTCCCTTTTGAAAAATGGGGACTAGAATCACAATTTGGCATTATGAGGTACTATCCCAGTCTGTCATGGAATGTTTAAATAGCATGGCAACAATTACTCCATAACAATGCCTGACTTTTTCAGCCTTGTGACAACAAACTGTTTAGAAATCACAGTGACCACATCCAAAGGAATGGATCCAATGCCTTCAGTTGCCTCTGCAGACTGAAGAACATGCTCATTAGATTTTTGAGTTCCTCAAAATGTTTCTTCTACCTTTAAAAAATGTCCACATGTGAAGTCAACATTTCTGCACCCTTAATGAGAACAACCTGCCAGTGTCCCATCTCCCACTTATGAATCACCAGAAGGTTTTCCACAGCTACTTTGAGGCCATTTGAAAATCAGTACTCATGGCCTGATCAGACTAGTCTACCTAATATGTCTTCTGCTGCAACTGCTGTTTTCCTGGCTTGTCACTACTACAAGTCATATCTGCAGACACCCCCAGCTATCTTTCCATGGAAGGCTTTTTTTAACTTTTTTTTTTGTAATATGATTTTTATTGCAATTTTCAGTATACAATACAGATACAGATAAAAGAAGAACAAACAATGAAAGAAAGAACTTTACATTCACTTAAAATATTTGTTTGTTGACAGGTACATTCAATAATAAACTTCAGGATATATGATTAACATTTACTAAGTGAGTACTTACAATTAAACATAAGATCATAAAAGGAAGTGTTTGCAATTGCACAAACTGAATTATCTCATAGAATAATATGAACCCATACATCTAAACCTAGTCTAATCAACTATATATATATATATATATATATATATATATACTCGGTTGTCACTGATAAAAGATAATCAACATAGAGAAATTGAATATTACTACTACCAGTAGGGGTAGAGGGTGTGGTGATAAGTATATATTATATCCCTTTATGGATTGGTTGGAGGTTAACATCCTTGACTGGTAAAGTTAAAAACAGAAGGTAAAGCGTTTTAAGAGTGAGACTATTTAAGTGAGGAAAAGAGAGAGGGAAAAAGCAAAGGAAGAGAAAAAAAATTAAGATAAATAAGGGTCGAGCTAAGAGCTTCTATAAGGTTACTCCAGTATTTCTGGAAGTACTTTATTTTCTTTTTGCTTATTGTACTTAGTTTGCTCGCAATAACATATTTGGTAGCCATTGATTTAAACTCTTTCCAAGATGTTTTAGATCTATCTAGCCAGCTAAGTGTAATATAGGTTTTGAGTAATGCACAAAGTGTTACAATAATATGGTTAGACTCAAGAGTTGTAGGAACTAGGAAATATGTTCAAAATTGTCATTTCTCACGAAAGGGTATATCCCATTTTCTTGAGTTGTGCTCTCAAAGAGCACCAGAGTTTGTAAACGTTTTTACAGGACCAAAATATATGTAAAGCATTGTCTACTGAATTGGGACAAGTAGGGCAGAGAGGTGAGATGTTTGAATTAATTTTACTCAGAAATAAAGGCATATGATAAGGATTGTTGTTTATCATAAACTGAGTATAGATACATTTTTTGAAGGGAGTTAGTTTTAGTGTTATGTCAATCACCTCAAGCTTTTGGTCCAAAGTTATTTCCTTGTTTTGGCTCTCCCAGTACTTGGAATATAGAATTTTGTCATGGTGTTTTATTTTTGTTATTAATCTGTAAGCGTTTGAAAGCATTTTAGACCTTAACAGAAACTGAGTTATTAATTGCTGATAGAGTTAGAAATCTAATGGAGTCACTTTGATATTTTCTGTAACCAGGATTACTAGGTAAATTATTTGTTTGACAATTATGTAATATTTTTGTTGACTGCCATGGATGCTATAATAGATTCAAATGGGAGATCTTTGATTTTATAAAAGTCCTAGACTATACAATTCTTGATGAGAGGAAATTTATCTAGATTTAACATATTGTTGTTTAATTTGAAGTTAGGTATTAAGTGAATTGGTTGGGCCATCATTAAGGAATTTTTTGAGTCATGAGATGTTATAAGTTTTTGAAACCCTACAATATTTTTTATTAATGTAGGGTGAATCTTAAAGTCTTTGAGTGTTTTGGTATTAAGGAAAAGGGTTGTTTTAGGATTGAGCTTGGATGTCATTAGGTGTGAATGGTATATTTTTAGCCTTAGGGGATTCCAAACTTTATTTGAAGGATCGTAGTTAGTTATCTGTATAATATGACTAGCATTTATTATATAATAGTTTTTGTTTTTCGGCTTTTTCCCGGTAAGGGGTCGCCACAACAGCACTCCGGTCCTCTAATGATTGGCAGTAGATTTTTTACGAAACCCCGAGGTGCCAGCTCGACGCCCAACCTTCAACCTTAAATTTGCCTAGTGTAGTTTCCATTTTCAAGAAAAAGCTGTTTGGAATGTTCTGGTTGAGGGCATAGAAATGGAAAAGAATTTTGGGGAGTATATTCATTTTTATAATAGCTGTCTTAAAAAGGAGGGGGAGATTCAAATTTTTCCATCTTGAGATCTTGAGAGATCATCCATGATTTTAGACCATGTTTTATAGAGATTATTTTTAATTAGTTCCTGTTGGGGCTGGGTAAAGGTTATGCCCAAATATTTGAGTGAATAATTAACTTTGATCTTTGTTTCTGGCATGAAGAATTCTTTGTATCCAAGGGGGTTTAATGGATAAATTGTTGATTTATCTGGGTTGATGGCATAATTTGAGATTCGTGAAAACTTGTTGATGGCACTTAAGATCTTTTCTAGGTCAGTCGAGGGAAATTCAAAGTAGATATTTAAATCATCTGCAAAGGCAGTATATTTCACTGGAACTTTAGAGATGTAAACAGAGTGATGGAATGTTTTTTTTCTTATTTTCAACAAAAAAACTTCAAGATAGAGGTTAAATAAGTAAGGTGAGAGTGGGCACCCCTGCCTTGCACTATTTATTATTTGAACTGGGTTTGAGTTCTTTTTATTTATATTTAGTGTGGTGGATGCCTTGTTATAGAGAGTTGTGACCATATTGATATATTTGTCAGGGAAGGCAAAGAGCTTCATAATCTTGAAAAGAAAGTGTAAGTTTACCCTATCAAATGCTTTTTGAGCATCTACTGAGAGCGCATACTTGGGTGATTTGTCATTCAATGTCATATTGGTTATGGCTTCTATAGTCAGAGTGTTGTCTCACACATGTCTATTATTCATGAATCCTAATTGGTTGTGAGATATGATGTGTGGTAGTACATTTTTGAATCTATATGCAAGAACTGATGATAGAATTTTTATGTCTAGATTGATTAAAGCAATTGGACTGTAGTGGTTTGGGCTGAAATTAGTGTCATTAGATTTTTATATAAAAATAGTCTTGGAATTATTTATGTATAAATTGGAGATGCCAAATTGGATTATATAATTGTACACTTTGAGTTAAAGGGGAGCTAAGAGTTGCTTGAAGGATTTATAAAATTCTGCAACATAACCATCCAGACCTGGGGCTTTTCCTGGTTTCAATTTGTTTATGACTAGAAGGATTTCGTCAACTGATATAAGAGCCTTGAGAGATTGTCTATGGGTGTCATTTATTGCTGGAAATTGTAAGTCATGTATGAAAAGGTCAGTGAAGGCCTCCCCATCAAGTAATTGAGGTCCATAAACTTCTTTATACACCCTTCAAAGACATGAATGATTTCCTTGTCTGTGAAAAAGGACTTGCCATTATGGTTAATTTGTTTTATTCTAGTAGGTGGGGGTTTGATATTTATTATCCTGGCCAGAAACCTTGAAGGGGTTTGGGCCCATTCAGCATATCTATGAAGGAGTCTATGTTCCATGAGAGAGTGTTGTTTTAGGTGTACTTCATGTAATTGCTTTTGCAGGGAGATCATCTGTTTTTCGACATCTATAGAGAATTTAGTTTGCAGTTCTGACTCTAGTCTTTTTAGTTCGGCTTCTAATGTTGATACGTGCAATTTAACTTGTTTTTTGTTTAGAGATGCTTTTTGAATAAGGATACCTCTGAGCGTAGCTTTAGCTGCAGCCCAATGGGTGTCATGGGAAATATCTGAATTGTTAAAGGAATTTGTTGTATGGGATCAGAATTCCTGGATTTCTTGACAGAGAGTCTTATTATTTAAGAGATTTAAGTTAAAGGACCAGCTTGATGGGATTTGTTCATCAGAGTTTGGACTAGAGTTATTTATGTTAAGATTCATTTTGACATGATCAGAAAGAGCTCTAGGGTCGCTTCTGTAAGTTATTTTATAAGTTGAGAAAAATGTTGAGATTAGACAAAAGTCTATCCTAGACCAGGATTTATGATATGCTGAGAAAGATGTATATTTACTAACTGAAGGGTCCTTTCTGAAAGATTCAAATAGATCACACAGATTAAACTCATCTATTATATCGCCTAGGAGGTTGGTAAGGCCTGCAGGTTGTTTGTTAGCTTTGTATGTCCTGTCAAGCTCAGGTCTGTTAAGCATGTTCCAGTCCCCACCCAGGATCAGTAGATGGTTATGAAATTTTTCAAGGAGTAAGTAAATTTCATATAAGAAAGAGGATTGGTATAAACAGAGCACATATACTTTTAATATAAGGATTTCTTTATTGCAGAAGGGAATAGAGCATGTTAGGTAAAACCATCTTCCATTAGGATCCCACCCACTTGCTATTAATGAGCCTTTAAAAGAGTTTTTAACAATTATGGCTACTCCTTTAGAATTCGTGCAGTTTCCAGCAGCTATTATTTATTTAATTCATTTCTTTTTGGCATCCTTTTCCCATTGTTCTTTTGTCATGTGGGTTTCTTGAATAAGAGTTATCTTGAAGGTAGATTTGTATATTAAATGTAACACTAGGTTATTTTTCTTATTATTTTGCAAACCCTTGACATTCCATGATTGCAACGATATCATTAGGGAGTAACTTTGGTGATCCGACAGTTTTACTAAAATTAGAGTGAAACAAGAAGGTATGATTGAATTATATAGGAAAATATAACCAAGGTAGCAGTAGTTAAAAGCATTTTTAGATAGGTCAAAGATATAGTGATAGTAAGAGACAGAGACAACCCCCCTTTCAGACCCCCCCCCCCCCCGTGTTTATCCACATCCTACTATTATCTAAAAGAGATAAAGGAAAACTATTTACATATCTAAGTATTGTACAAAAAGTTTCAATCGTTCCAAGATCCATCTGACTACACACTCTAAAACTTCCTGCTCTGTGTTGACTTTAACTAATTAAAGCAGAATGTAAGCATTCACATGCACTAGCTTAATAGAATGAAGTAACAAAACCCTCTTAATATTGATAACTGAGATATTTTAAATAAAAATTTTCAAAAGCAGTCAGATTTCGTAGAAGAATATTACTTTTTCCAGTACCCAGTGGATGACACCTTCGTTTAGAGCATATGGTAAGCAAGTATAGCATTATGATTCCTGATTATATATTTAAACAGTTTACTTGTATTAGTTGTTAGTTACTATTACAAACTGAATAGTTTTAAATATCAGTAAATATACAGTGAAGGTCAAACTGTAAATTGAACGCAGATCAATAGTTTATTAAACAATTTTGGAACAGTTTATGATTTGTAACAGTCTTATGACCTTTCCATAGAGAGAGATTATTATAACATGGCCCAGTTATGGTTTCTAGGGAAAAGGAAGACAAGACATTGATCATAGGGTGATTATAGAACTTCCAGCAACACTTCTAATACAACACTTTATGCTTAGCTGTACAATTTACAATTTGGCATTGCTTATGTACTGAGCAACATATAGATGATATAGCATCACATAAAGCAGAAGGATAGCCCATTTTTATTACAATTCCATGTAACTGCCCTTATGAGTTGAGTGGAAGTTTACCTATAACTAAACTATATAATATTATCCCCTTATAGATGTGACTAAGTGTGCATATGTATGTGTGTTTCTATTTGTGTGCGAGTACATCTATATGAGCGCGTTTGTGCGTGTGTGTAAATAAGCGCTTGTATGTATAAATGTGTATATATATATATATATATATATATATATATATATATATATATATATATATATATATATGGATCTAGGAGTTTGCTCGACTGAGCAAATGACCGAAATCCAAATGGCCGGGCATAATTACACGAAAGTGCTTTTCACAGAAGAAGCACTTTTGCGTAAGTATTACTGTTGCTGAGGCTGTACTATGGTGCAGGTAAGGGAAATTTCCCTTTTCTCCACTGTAGTGTGATCTTGGAGGGAGAATACTAAAGTAGGGGTGTGTGGGAGGTACAGGGGGGATGAAGCCCCCCTGATAAAATGTAAATGTAGTGTTTTTTTTTTTTGTCACATGCTTTAATGAAAGCGCTTTTTCAATAAAAACACTTTTGTTAAAGTGTGTTTGGGTTTTATGGATTCGGACGTTTGCTCAGTCGAGCAAACGTCCTAGATCCATATAAATATATATATATATATATATATATATATATATATATATATATATATATATATATATATATGTAAACATCTAGTTGTAGAACCACACATATAACTATACACATCCACACCCACATAATTAGAATAACACAAGTATGTAGGTAAAATGGGATGAAGGGGGACAATGGACATACCACTGCTACCCATGGTATTGGCACAAAATTGCCAAGGTTATTACACAATAAGACTTGGGACTATAATTGTGGCAAACCAATCAGTATTAAATGGAGGAGACAGGTAGCCTACTGCAGACAATAACTTAGGCAGTTACATCTGAAGAAACGGCTATCACATCCTACTATTTGTATATGTATTACAACTGAAGAAACGGCTATCACATCCTACTATTTGTATATGTACACTACTTGGTTCGTTCAGTCTATCTGGTTGAATGTTAAGCTGATCAATAGATTTTCTTGTTGTTCTGTCAAGTATGAGCGTTAACTGGTATGCAATATGAACAGTGAGCATGATTAATTATTAAACTAAGGACACATCTCAGCAAGATATGCTAACCC
Organism: Protopterus annectens; assembly: GCF_019279795.1. Classification (NCBI taxonomy): domain Eukaryota; kingdom Metazoa; phylum Chordata; order Ceratodontiformes; family Protopteridae; genus Protopterus; species Protopterus annectens. The sequence continues at coordinate 477,648,547 of NC_056725.1, read as the reverse complement.
CAAAATAAGTTGCAAGCATAAACCACAATATAAAGACACTGCAACAGCTTAGATACAATGATAAAAAATGCCAATATAAGATCTAAAGACAAAATGTAAATATAAGAGTTAAAGACTGTTTTCTTTTTTTTTTTCTTTCTTCCTTCCTTTCTCCTTTCCCCTTTTCCTTTTCCTTTGCTCCCTCCTTCTTTCTTCTACTTTCAGATGATAACATTACAGACAATAGTTAAGCAGAAAACAGTCACAATACTATATATCAGCAGCTTAAAGACCTGTAGGACAGTGCAGTACTGGAGTAAGATACCATACATTTACAAGAACAGAATGCATAGATCAAAAGTACTTTATGAAGTCAGTCATTTGCGGTATGAATAAATAATCAACTTTTAACCAGACATCATTTAGAACTAACCATTAGCGAATTCTTCTTCAATTTAGAACTCATGAGAGGAGAGTAGAAGGCAACCGTTGATTTCTACTTACAATAGTTCTTTTGACACCAAAGTCCGGATAAAAAACTGGAGCTACAGATATTGTCCTCTGTTCGTGCTTGTGCTGAGTGTGTAAGTGATAGAATGTTATCCGGGATGTAGCAGAATGACTCCTTTAGGGCATCCATCACTTTTCCTCTTCTTTTCTTCCCTCCCCTTTTCCTTTTTCATTTTTTTGCTTGTAAACCCCCCCAAACCTGCTTGAGAAGATCAGGAGATAAGGCGGAGCCGACCTTGTATGATGTGATGTACAAAGCGCGTTTTTGAACTATAACCTTAATAAGCAGTAGTTCTTCCTGAAAGAAAGACCAGAAGATGATTTTTGCAGGTCGGGGGCACTAAACAGCTGCATGGATCGGCTTTGCAGCCTGCACATAGAACGCCAAGATGGAGAGAAATTGGGAATGGATTTTACTTGAAGTAGTAATCTTGGCACAGAAAATTAGAGATAAAAAAAGATTTCACCTAAACTGCAAGGCTGTAGGAGAGTTTCCATCACCATTTTACATCCATTTGGGATTAGACCCGCTTCTGGAGCTTAAAAAGCATGTAAGTGCATCATTTTGTTGAGACATATCTATTTGTTCAGGATCAAGACTAATATTTATGTTGTGTGTATCTTTTTGTTATTTGTTCACCTTGAGGTAGTCGGCACTTCACCAAATGCTTTCTGAAATACAGATTCTGCTTTTTGAAGGTTTTTGATAAGAGTATGTGGCACTTCTGTGTTGAAAAGAAAGACTTGCTGGGTATTTCATCTGGATTCCAAGATGGCTGCTAACTAGGAAACACTAACTTCTGTAAGCTCTTACTACCATCAGCCAATCTGCTTAAATCACCTGCTACTGCTGCATCCAAACCTACAAAAAAGATCTTACAAGACACAGCTAACTAAACTACATTTACCTGTAGAAAAAGTTTTTGGTTTTAAAGCACCAAAAGGTTAGCTGATCTCTCTTTCCAGCAGTAGTGTAGTGCATACCTCCCAACCGTACCAAATTACTCATTTTTTTGAGTTTTGGGGTCCAAATAATGGGGTGCCACAATTCCCAAGTGGCACCCCTGTATTTCCGATATTTTTTCAGCATTGTGCAGCTGTTTTTTAATTTTTTTTCTTTTTGCACTTCTGAGCTGATGTCATCACGTGCGCGATGACATCAGCTCCATCAGCCTGTTGGAATTGAGCTCAAGGGCTCACGTGCATGCATTTCCAGCTGCTGTTTTGAATGGATCTGCGAGCATGAAACGCGTGCTGTTGGTGAACTTTTAGGTATTCTGATGGTGAAGAGTACGGAAATGATGCTTTCTACTGGATTTCATACTGCTGTGCAGCAGCGTTATCTGCACATAATTGATTCAGTTTGCTGGGAAGGAAACAAGTTATCTGCTTAATGGAGCGCAGGTATAGATAGCATTTTCACTAGGTGAAGTTAACTCTTAAGGAACTCCTTAATGTATTTGCTATCTGCATTCTGCATCTGCTTAACAAGGTAACATATTGAAGGAAACGATCCTGTCACTAATTTGGGTTAGCTGCTGTCTGCTTAAAGTTTTTGCTTTGTATGTGTGGAAATGATCCCATCACTGCAGCTGTGTGTTTGCAGTTCGAGTTGGCTATCTGCTTATAGGGCTTCACTAGGTGTATTTGCTATCTGCTTAACATATTGAAGAAGTGGTGTGTGTGAATGGATCTGTGAGCATGGAAATGAGTGCTGCTGCTGGGCTGTTTTCTGCTGGTGAACTTTTAGATATTTTGATGATGAAGAGCACAGGAAACAAGTTATCTGCTTAATGGAGCGCAGGTATAGCATTTTCACTAGGTGTAAACACCTTAACGTATTTGCTATCTGCTTAACAGACAGCTTAATAAGTTAACATATTGAAGGAAATGATGCTGTCTCTAATTTGAGTTAGCTATCTGCTTAACGTTTTTGCAGAAACTATCCCGCTGTCACTGCAGCTGTGTGTTTGAGTGCTGGGCTGTTTTCTGCTGGATTTAGTACTACTGCACAGCAGAGTTATCTGCATGGAGTTATCAGCTTAATAGAGTGCAGGTATAGCGTTTTCACTCGCTTAACACAACGTTTTTGCGGAAGTGTATTTGCTGTGCTTAACATATTGAAGGAAGTGTACGTGTGTGTGTGTGTGTGTGTGTGTGTGTGTGTGTGTGTGTGTGTGTGTGTTGACTTTTAATCAGTTAAAAAAGTTCAGTGGCTTTGGAAAGAACACTAGGGAATATATCTAGTTGGCTGATTAGCTGGCTAGAGAAGAGGAACAGGAGTTATTATGATTTGCACATTTTCAGAAAACGGCCTGAAGTATTAATAGTAAATGGGTCAGTCGAACTAATCAGATTTGAAGAACACTGTTTGTAAACAGTCAAATAAATCTTTTGGTCGGTAACACCAAACAGCTATGTTCCAAGTGGGTTGTTACAGCGATTTGTTCTAACTTGCTGCTTAGGATTTTAACCTGAAGTTGAGACTTGATACCTTTATTAATGCTTCCAGCTACTGATAGCCACAAAAAGTGTGAAAAGCAATACAGTGAAGATCAAATATTATTGATTGTGGCAAACTGATTATGGCTCAAGGAAAGATAGTGTTAGTGAAGCTGGTCATAAAGTGTTCTAATCTGAAACATAATTTTGTCTTATTTTATTATTGGACTTATCTATCTTGTTTTCTTGCTTGTCATAGTTAATAACCACTTTATGAAACTGTATTATTTGGATGGTTTTACATAGTGGCATACATATTTGGCATACTTGAACATAGTTTACACTGAATAAATGTTGATTAAATCATTCAAAATACGACAGCTGTCTACTATTTAGACATAATGATACTGCTAGCTTTTCTTGGGACTATGGGCTTCTCGTTTGGATTCGAACACACCGGTTGCACTGATTTTATCTTTTTGTACTTGCACTACTGATTTTTTGTGTCATGTATCACAAGTACTGTTACTTATTGGAAGAAGGAGGTTGCATAGTGAATGCTCGGCATGCTCCCATGGTTACTCACACCAATAATTTGATTCTCCGGTATAGGTATAGACCTGTAACTGCAAGTGGCATCAGGATTTTTAAATACAAAACAGACATGCTAAAGGTATTCTTAGAATGCATACTGGCTGCATGAAAAAGGAAATGAATAGGGCAATAAGTGGCAGAAGTTGTGCATAAATAGACTGACTCACAACCTGAGTTGGGAGGGCATTATTGTATTATGTGCCCCACTATAGCAGCAAATGACAACCCGCAAAGTTTTTTCACAAAATAAGCAATTGATGTGCAGTTTCCATTGAGCTGGTAAGTAGGGAAGAATACTAAATGGCTATGGATTGGAGAAGTGTTTTGTTACAATGGGGAATATATACACACTCATACTCAACACACATCTGATGTTAGTTGTTTGTATAAATGTATTTTAGTTGCTGCTTAGTAATAAGCGCTTACCTTGTTTTTGCTAAAACATTGAATATTTATTATACGTGTACACAGTACACACTGTCATTCTCTTTGTACCATTCCTTTCATACTTGGGTCTTCTGCAGTTATTTTTTTATTTTTCTGTCTTTTCTTGCTGCTTCTTTCTATTAATGCAGTCACCCACTTTCATTGTTGCATTTACCTGCATTCTCTTTCCTTTGCTTTCCATTGTTTTAGTTTATCCATTCATTCCATTGGCTCCTATCTCCTCAGAAATATCCTTTCCCACTCTGTTTTTGTATGAATGCAATCCTTTTATTCTAGTAATCAGTCCCTTCTACAATATATAAAATGTAAAAATAAAATCCAAATAATCATTGTAGAAGTAAAGCAGTATGCACACATTACTGTTTATGGTAAATGGGGCAAAATAGCTAGGTAATGGGACACTGGAATAGCTGCAGGGGACTCTGGTGCCATATTTTGGTTATCTGTTCTTCAGTCTGCGTTTGAAAGTTGGTATCCCACAATTCTACTGGAGTGGGTGGGGTTATGTAATTATGTATGCAAAGTAGATGTTAATCAGCATACAAATTTGTACCTATTTTTCATGGGCCTTGTCCAGATTTTTGATATTTCCAGGATGAGAGGTATGGTGTAGAGGCATATCCAGCCACATGTGCTCAGGCCTAACAGCATTGCAAAGATTCTATACAAGCAAATAAACAAAAACATCCTATCAAGATGGAACAAATGGAGTCACAATCCTCGAAGACTATATTGTCATTAATTTCATCTCCAGAGAAAGAACTTCCTACGAAAAGACAAAAAAAAACATCTAAAGCACAGCCGGAAGCTCCTAAGCAATCCCTGAAAAATAAATCTGAGCAACCCTTTCCTATGGAGGAACTCAAAGCAGCATTAACTCCACTTCAGTCTGAAATTCAAGCCTTCTCTTCAAAACTAAACTAATTTGGAAACAACGTGGAACAAATTATTTCTAGACTGGACCAAAATGAAGGAAAAATTATGGGCAACAAGATTAAAATACAGGAACTCCAAAAAAAATCTCCACAAATGAAACCTTCATAAAAGACATGCAACAAAAAATAACAGATCTTGAAGCAACAGTGAGACGTAACAATGTGTTGATCAAAGGTATACCAGAGAAGTTTGAACAGCCACAACTCCCCAACATTGCAAAGGAAATCTTTGAACTTTTCACAGAAAATAAAGAACTAGCACAGTCATTTACAATTGAGAGAATACATCGGGCTTTGAGAAAATCACAATCTCTGGATGCACCAAGACAAGTCTACACAAGATTATTAAATGTTCCCAAACTCAATCAATTTTGTTGTCTGCAATAAAACAGAACTTTATAACATGGAAAGGAAATAAAATCACAATTGCCCAATATTTACCACTTTCCATAAAGCAGCCTAGACAAACTCTCTCACCCTTCTGCAAGTTCCTGATAAACAAAAACATTAAATTCCAGATGAAATATTCGGCTTTTCTAACTTGATCTATTCCCTCACTGTTGGTATAAAACAACAAGTCCTAGGATTAGTGTCATGACAAGCAATGATCACCTTTCAGCCACAGTTGTTTTGCCACCACCTCAGCAATTAAGATCCTGAACAGAGTCCAAGCAGACTTCATATCTTTGATATCATCAGCTACATGAGAGAATCTTTTATAGTGTGAGAGAGATTAACTCATCCTGTAAATATAAAAGTGAACTAAGCATTCCCTGGAAACTGGCACTCACACATAATATAAATTTAAACTGAGTCCCATTAAAAAAAGATAACTGTGACTTGAGGTTTCTAGGCTATGTCAAATTATGCAAAGCCCTTTGGCCTGATTAGTTTAAGGTAGCTCGGTAAATGTTTTTTGGGCATACACATCCTGCACACTAAAACATAACCTGGCATAGTCCCCCCAAAAAGAAGGGAGAAAAGAAAAAGGAAGCATTTATAGCTCTTCTACCCATGTACACTCATGTGTAATATTTCTTCTCTAATTTAACCAAACAGCAGATAAATAAGACTGCAAAAACATGTACTTCAGACAAAGTTCCTCTTAAAAACCCACTTTGCATAATTAGTTGTGTAATGCACTGCTTTTACTAAATTATAATTTTGTCATTTTAATAAATCATGACGACCTTCATAGCAGACCTGTTAAAAAACAGCTTTAATGTATAAAGGGCTATTGATCTGAAACTTATTATTCTGTCCATAATAATACTGGACTGCAAACTGTGACTTTAAACTTTTAGTAGCACTACATTTATCTGTAGTTTTGTTATCTTCTAGCATTTTAGAAACCAAGGATTGTACAATGTTTCAATGATTTCCTCCACATTAATTAATGTAATTAATATTAATTGTCATAGGAACGAGGAGGACTGGGACACCTGTCCTGGACAACATAAGTGGCTACAAATCTTTGAAATACAGCTTGACATTGACAAGCTGTCATTCACTATTCATCATCATGATTGTCTATAAAGAGCTTGTAAACTGACTTTCAAACTGTTCTTGTTCTTTAAAGGTAGCTTACAAGGTGTCTATCTTAAAAACGACAGTTTAACAGCTAGTTTACAAACTGTATATAAATGATCACAGCCACTTATTGTGAACTCTCAAACTTTTTTGTTTATCTGAGAGTTTGCAAGATTGTGGTCATGATCAGATTATAACTAATAGATAGTGGAGTGGTGGTGGTAGTACTGGTGAGGTCTATGTTTAATGGTTGAATGGCATGTTCATCGAATGAGTGGTCATTGTAGAAAGACCATCAAAACTTCCTTCCCTTGAAAAACCATATGATCATAAATGATTTCACTGAAAGATCATAGATGGCCAATATAAACAAAATGCACAGCGGTACATACTTATCAGTATGGCAGGGATAAGGAAATCTGCCCTTTCCCACTGCAATGCGATCTCAGAGTTGGCATATATATAATAAGCGGGGGGTTGAGGAGGATTTGGTGAGCACTGGAGTCTCCTTATGTTGGGAGTTGTACCAACCACACTCCTGCTAATTATATGTACCAGCTCTGAGACTGTACTACAGTCGGGAAAGGGCAGATTTACTAGATCACACTACAGTGGGAAAAGGGCAGATTTCCTTATCGCTGTCATACCAATAAGTATGTACTACAGTGTGTTTTGTTTATGATGACCAGCTATGATCGTTCAATGTAATTATTTACGATCATGTGGCCTTTCAAGGGAAGGAAGTTTTGATACTATTTGGATAATGAATGGCCATTCAACCATTAAACATACACGCAGTGGTGGGGAGGGCATGTTGCATATGGTGCTAAATTCCCTTGCTACAGCTCTCTAAGGGAGATTAGTTCATGTTGTAAGATTTGCTCCATTAGCTATTTATAGTAGTCCAAAAGGGTTTGATTATTTACTGGGCATCAGCAAAGGAGGCTTATTTGAAGTCTTTAACTTTTAGCTTGCTATTGTTGTTCTGTTTTCAATAAAAATGCAAGGTGACTGGTGAATGAGACCAGCTTTGTGGAATCAGTTCCAAGTGGATTCTTACCAACATCTCAGACTTCAACTCAGCTGTCATGGGGTGAATTTAATTTTAGAAGTAATACAAGGACATGATTCCTTTGACGAAACAGGATTACTCCCACTTTGAAGTGACTGGCTATACCTCTGAAAGTTAACAATTTTTAGGAACTGGGGAAAAGTAACTCACCTAACACAACATTCCTTTTACAAACACGGTTTTAGTTACAGAACTTACACAAAAGTCTTATTTTGCCAAAGTAAAAAATCGATGTCTGCCATCAATAACCAAAATAAAGTACAATACAGTACCTTATAACAACCTCATGTGTTAGATGCAACTAAAAAACACAGAGTCTCTGCTTCTGGTCTTTGTCTAGGCAAATGGATTTCAGGTCTCCTTTCCTTGTCAAACAGTTATTGCAAAATGTTCTTTCTCCAGAGCTATTGCTGTGGGTCTCCAATCAGCTTTTCAAGGGTGACAATTCTCTTAGAGCATTTCCTGACTCCCCTGGTTCTCCATTGACTTTTGGCTTGGGCTGTACAGTGCCTTGTTTTATACACTTCACTAAAACATGTGTTTAACTGTTAACCATGCCTTATATTTCAGTTAAAGGGGTATTTGCTATGTACACAGTCATCATAATAATATTAGTTCTGAACCTATGGAAACTGCCACCATGCTGGGTCATAGCATCTTAACATGAGTTTCTTGTGAGCCTGATGGGTCTGCAGAGATATGCCTATGAAGCAAAAGCAGGGGTATCCGCTATTGCAACTGATAGCTTAGACCTGCAGAAGACCTAATGGCAATGACAGTGCAGTGGCAGGAATTTTATGCTATAAAAAATAAAGTCTCTGGTGTTATAACTTCAGAGTCAAACATGAACGTGATTAAAACAGATATAGCCAATGTTATTGGTACCAAAAGCAGAAACCCTTGACCACAACATTAGAAGAGTGGAAGATGCTAAGATGATGACCATGTAACAGGGCCTTCATAATGGCAGCAATGAGAGAAGGAACATCCTTAACACCACTATCATCTGCTCAATCAAAAACATATTCAATTAAACTGGTTTCAGTGGTCTTTATCTGTAGTAGAAATCTTCGGGTCTATATCACAACGTGGAAGTGTCAAAACTTTGAATGCGATAACATTGAACCCAAAACCACGAAAGCTGAAAACCTCGAAGACTGAGAACAGCGATTTTTTTTTTCCCCCTGGGAAAAAAAATCACTGTTCCAGTACAAAATGCGAAACACACGGACACTACAAATTGCCTCTAGAAGCCCCCCACACCCCCCTACTTAAATATACCAACTCAGAGATCGCACCACAGTGGAGGAAATAGCAAAGCCGCAGAAACAGCCCACATAATTCTTTCCATGGGAAAGAATTTGATGTTCCGCTGTTTCAAAATTTTCAGTCTTCGAGGTTTCCATTTCGAGGTTTTGGTATTCAAACTTTTCAGCGTTCGAGTTTTTGATATACACCCAAAAATCTTCTAACATTTCTGAATAGGATTCAGTAACTTTTTGAAGTTGAGCTTTAAATACACACATTACAAATGAACCCAAACATTTTTACAAGCAACACTGTCAAACCCTAAGGTTGCTAAATCCCAAAGAGAAGCACTACCTGCAAATGTTAAGAACTTGCCACAATGGCAGCTTCATTCTCCAGATGACAACTTGTATGAAATATAAATAAGACAAACATTTTCCAGAAAATATGGGAAGTTGTGCTGGAAAAAGTTTCTATTCAAGAGTTTCAACAGTTCTTCTCTAGTGCTTTAGAACAGACAGAAACTGAAATTGCAAAACAGATTATTTTTAAAAGTAACATCAACTACACAAGCCAATAGCAACAATTATAATTCAATTATTGGCTGAAATCATTAGAATGGATCTGGCTAATGTAAATAATAATGCACCTGATATCAAAGCTGGCATTACAGCAAAACTAAATAAATAAATAAATACATATATAAATAATAAAAGTAATATTCTTTCTTCCATGTTCGAAGCTGAAAATAGAATCAACAGGCTTAAACATAAACAAAGGAATCATAAATTGTCAATTTACATAAAGTAAACTTCATACATTAAAAACAATATTACTTATGTCAAAGCATGTTTTAGAAAAAAATGTGTTTATAAGGAGACTTGCAGAGGATGTAAATGAAGACAAACTTCAACTATCTCCACAGGAGACTTTTCTAGAGCTGGGAAATCTTCCCGGTTCTATAAACTAAACAAAATGGGGCTAAATAAAGGAAGTTTGACTTTACCTGTAGGATTCAGGAAAAATATTACAACTCCTGCTAATTACCCAATGCAAGTTGGTCAATTACTGTAATGGTAAGAAAATGTAATTCAGAGACAGCTTTGGCAGCAGTGAGAACAACTTCATTATTGTCTCATTAGCATATCTATGAATCATGCAGACCACATTACAGTTTGCACTAGCAGCAAATGCATCATGATGGCCTTAACGAGCAGATTGCTGGAGATTTATAAGACAGGTGCTTCGAAGGGCCGATATGTAGGTAGGCTTTGGTCAGTCCTTCACTATGAGCATACATCAAAGTGTACTACATTGCACAGTAATGGGACGTAAACATTACTTTCTTGATACTTCTTTTAAGGAGAAACAAGTGCTTGGCTCCAACCTAGATTCCACATATAAAATACCCCAGTATGACAGACCACTCCCATCTTGGCCAGTGAGTGACAACAAAATCTCCTTGACCATAGTAAAACACTTTTTTATTGGCGGTATACTCCCTGTGATGGACGTCTATTTAATATCCCATGCCTTTTTCTTTAAACAGAGTGCCATATCAGTAATGCTTTATTGCACCTGTGGTAGATACCTAGTAAGCCCACACACAGGATTCGCATTTTGCACTCACCCCACCCAAATATGTTCCCAGTAATGTTTGTATATGGCACTTTTGTGCAGGAGGTGCATGCCATGCATACAAAGATCCTGAAGTAGCATTGTTTCTCCTGGCCAGTGAACTTTTCAAAGAGTTGCCTCCACAGATGGCCATACCAATATTTGCTCATCTATGAGGAAAAACATGTCAGCCACTGGGTATGCATCGTACTCTGTGTATCCATGGCCACAACCTCCCTTATTGTTCTCCTTTTTATCAGTTGCAGTTAGTAATGTCCATAGCCTCCCAATATGCATTGTTGGACAGCTATGTTATCTGTTCCGAGTTATACATATAGAAAACATCTTCCTCACTCTTTCTCTGACATCCATCACAGAGATGGCTATTATTGCTGAGATATCTAACCAGGTAGGACTTCTTCTTTACCTTTGGGAAGATCTGTATCTAAAATGTTTTTACTGAATTTTTGTCTATTTTGGGATTGTTCAGTTGTTAGTAGTGATGCACAAAATGGTGCATACAATTAAATCATACAAACAAAAGGCAGTTAGTGAGGCATTTGCACTAATGAGGCATTTAGCACCACTGTCTCTGAATTATTGCCAGTGCAGACTGTGCTACACCTACATGTCAGCTAGAGTCATGCACATCAAGGTGAACACAAAGCAAGTGATCTGTATAGTCTTTCAGCAGCAACAGTGCAGCATGAAGAACATACCATATCATCAAAGGTGCAGTGCTACAACAATGTCCTAGTGCTGCATTGTGCAACATGCGATTCAGAAATGTACATCCATGGAGATTAAGCTACCATTGTTTTCCTTAACTGGACCTGATTACATGTCCACGACTAATTCAGTCGATGGGAAGTACAGAGGTTCAGTTTGTTGTACTAGGGACAGTAGGACTTTCCTGTTCTTCCAACACAGGAAGTTCAGGGAACACCTACTTGTGCATCATGATAGCCCATTATAGAAAATGGATGCCTGGCTTGAACTGGAAAAAATGCTAAACAGTGCCTTTGGCATCAGCCATTCAATATTGTCACACCAACTTTAAGCAGCAGCCCCCTAACCTATTTCAGCAGAGGGAGGCAGATGCTCATGATAAGAAGACAAAAATGCACTGTAAACATTTTAATAGCACTGTCTTCTTCAATCTTAACTGTTGTACATGTATGCTTAAAAACACATAATTTATTTCTATAAACAGAGGAGCAATAGCTGAATATGGTTGGTTGCCACAACATGTCCAAATACTTCTTCGGTCAGCTGGGTGTGTATATATTGTATGATAGCCCTCTTCATATCGGTACTTCTGTTATTCTCATATATGCCTGCTGAGCTTTCCTCATTCTGTCATCCTTCCTGGGGACCAGTTCTTAAAAAAATCAAGAGGAAGAGTGCTCAGCTTGCTTCTGTCAGTTGCTACTCCTGCCACTGGTCACATGTGACCACCAGGTCTGGCCTCTTACTGGGGATAGGGCAGTAGTGGGGGTGAAGCTCCTCTGCCTGAAGTGATTTTGGAGGAGTCACTGGTCCTCTTTGCATCTGTCTTAGTGGAGTGGAGGTCAAGGCTCCTCTCCAGCTGTTGAAAGGAGTATCCTGGCATGAAGTGCCAAATCTGATTGATGCTGAGGATGTCAGCAGATGGATGACCACATATGTAACATGGAGCACATTTTGCTGTGGCTGGTTATCTTGAGTGACCAGTAACCCCTGGCAAATAAGACTCCAGAGGAAGAACAATCTCATACAACTGGCCACCTAGCTGGCCCAGGAACCAGCCATGATATGATCCCACTTTACCCCCTCCTTCTGTGATTCTACATGCCATTCCTCATTCTTTGTTTGCTTTCCAACCCTCTCCATCATGGCTTGTCCACCCTCTGCATATTTGTGGCCATACACTGTCCTCCTCAGCTTGTGTGCACATGTATACATACTGCTCCTCTATGTCTGTGTCTTCTACATTTGTCTGTCTGCCCCAGCTATCGACCCCTCTCCTCTGTGTTCCATTCTGAGTTTCAGGACAGAGATCCAGAACTACCTTCTGCACTAACATTTCTTTGTAAAACTAACAAAAGAGACTCTTTTCCCACAAAAATTACCCTTCCTTCCCCTGAACCTTCAAACCTTTTGGATTCTTTTCTGTCGTCACTTCTGCTAGCTATTTTCTCCTTTCCTGTTCTACTATCTGACAATTTTCCTTCCTATTTACATACGGAACAGGGCTGCCACTGTACTGTGAATACCCACATTGGTGTGCCATTAGGATGCTAATGGTAGCTGTACATTGCTACACTGCATGTGTGAGTATACATTTATAGCCTTTTCAAGACTGCGCTCAAATTCCACTTAAATTTGCACTGGCTTTGTCCTTGTTCTTATCCAGACTAACACCCCCACCCTTACCCCCCACACTTAGACTCTTAACCCAACTATACTACCGCCACTACTAACCACAGTCAGAAATAGCTAATTGTCTTTACATACTTTAACATCTTGTCTGACAAGAAACTACCTTAACTTGCAACATTTACTGTATATACTGTTGATAATCAATATCTTGTTATTGTATTAAAGCCAACAACCTGTAATGTTGTTTATTATTGCAACTTTGTATCTCTATTTATCATGTACATGATGTGGAGCTTTTCTTCCCAGGCATTTGCTGAAAAAGGACCTGCGTTTAGTCAGAATTTCCCGGTAAACAAATGTAAATAAATAAATTTATTAGGCTGTGCTAGGTGTCCTAGCTGTGACATCCATCATGTTAACCACACAAGCCTTTCTTTTACTGCTTGCTCTTACTACAGTCTAGAATTCTCTGTTGTGTTACTGCTGAGCCTCTTTTTTGTATGCAGTCCTTTGTTCAGTATGCTGGTGCCATCCACTGACTAATACATGTCCGAATAGCTTGGCTGGCCTTCATGCAGTAACCTTGAGTATTAGCACCATGCACTCCCACAGCATTTGTACAAGAGGCCCAGTTTTCATCTTTATCTATGAATACACTATCATAGCTATTAACTTCGACTTTCCAGTATCTCATGTTGATATCTTTTACAAGATCTCTGATGTGTATGAAAATAATGAATAAATATATATGAAATTGAAGTACCTTTTTAAATTTTCATCAACAATACAATATTTCAGAATTTGAGCCTGGTGTACGCTGGTATGGCATGTACCTTTTCTTTATTATGCTGAACTAACTGAATCAAATGAATGCTGCCTAGATTAACATTAATTTACATTTAAAAGCATGCAGTCCTTTGCGGCGCTTTCCTTATTATATTAAGAGCCCAAGCTGCTGAGTGTCCCTGGCCCCTAGCATCTTTAACTGCCGTAAGTACAACTGCATATATTGTACCTTTCTTGTTCAGTACTGCCATTGTAATTGCTTGGAAGTGAGAATCCTTCTTTCTTGTTTTAACTGTTGCTTGGAATTTGTGACTTAGTGTTTTCACTTAATTGCCTTTATGCTACATGGTTTTTAACATGAGATATATCTAGTCGATTGCATGCTTTCTCAAATACCCACGTGGAATCTCATTAGGTCTCCTTTGTGGGAACGCCATTTTAATTTGTTTGTTTTTGCCTGTGCGTTGCTTAGGTAGTATCCTTAAGTTAGTTCCTACTACCTCAGAGCCTAACTATAGGTTCACATATAGTAACGCTATCTACGCTCTATAAGCTGACCATATTTTTACGTTTTCACTAAGTTTCCCACGCAGGTAAAGTCGACCAATGCTAGCTGAGCAACATGGCTACTTTTCATGATAATTAACGATAATATCATACACTTTATCCTAAAGTTACGCCTATACAGGTCATACATATATTTGTATAAATGGAAATTCCTATCCCTACATTGTGTATAGTTTCACTGTGTATCACTGTACTAAAGGTAAATCCTATGCCTACATTGTGTATAGTATGTAGACTACTGTGCTACTGTTTCAACTTGTCTTTGATTATCTTGCGGATAAACAACTGGCCACTACCATAGAATTTCTGGGATTTGAGAATAGCTTTGTGCTTCAACCTCTCTCGCTCAAGATAGCCATTTTGTGCTGCCATAGCTGCTGATTAGTCTATGTTTCCATAGTGGAACTAATATTGGCCAGTGTCTTACCCCTTCTGTGATTGGTCCTTTTTCTGCTGCCATAGCTGCTGATTAGTCTATATTTTCCCAGTGGAACTATCATTTGCCAGTGTCTTAACTCCTCTGTAATTGGTGCAGAAACATAGTGCATCACGCTCACTTGCCTAATGTCTCCCTCGTGGTGCTAACATTGACTGGTGCCCTATCTCTGCTATGATTTGTGCTGAAGCATAGTGCTTCATTCCTCTCTTGCTCATTGCAACCCTCACCCAGTGGCACAGCCTCAAAGGTAACTACGTTTCCCTCGTGGAAGCGACATTGGCCACTGCCTTAACCTTTTCTGTTCCTCGCAATTAGCGCCAATATAAACTTTCAGTAGTAGAACATTATACTCTATAATTGGAAACGCTACCGATACATCATTTTATTAGGTAGACTACAGCCATAACCCTTACAAAGTTTAAACTTATTTACCGACAGTAGTTAAATGAAAAAATACTGCTAGGAACCACCACGATAAAATAAAAGTCTGGTTTTATTTTATAAAAAACAAGCGCTTTCACGCACAAAGGCGCTTCATCAGGTTACCGACAGTAGTTAAGGGATCATATAGTACATATGTATACCCAAGTCACTTTATGCGTGATAGGCTTAATATATGTTGTCTACTGTCTTGATTGACTAACTGTATTAATATTGATGGAACCTATCTGCCTAAAGATCCCTTTGTAGTAAGCTTTTTTTAAAATTACTGCATTACTCTTACTGATAGTTTTTCATTTTTACTGTACCAATGATGTCTGTAGCTTTTTTACCTTCCCACCTGCTAAGATTTGTAAAGATTATTAACCTATATTGTGGTTTGCAGTCAATGTGTTGTTAGGAAATGTGCATTTATCTGCTTGGTATATGTTGCTTACTATTGCCATACTAAAGTCATTTTTCTCCTTTGTACCTATTTTTTTCTCCTTTGCTTTCCATACCATCTAGTACCTAGCTCTCTAATCTCAATAACCTGCCTTTGGACACTGACTCCTCTTTCCTGAAGACTAAGGACCCTCTACTACCAGTTGCTTCATCCCAGTGACTCCTACCCTTGTTCCCTAATAGTAATAAGGGAAGCAAGAAAGTATGTTATGTTCCTAAATTTTCTGAAAAGTATAGAGCTGTACCAAGAACTTGTAGGTGGTTTAAAGGTCGCTTCTAAGCCAGGACAGCCAGCAGCCATACCTTTTAGCCTGTATATTATTCCTCATTATTATTTCTAATAAAGTCCATAAATAGCCTTTCCCACCTTCCCTTGACCAGACTTCCCCCTCTTATAATTTCCCTCTGTAATTACTGACTTTGTCCACTAGGTGGCACCCTTACCCAGCTCTACCAATCCCACTACCCTAAAGCATAACCTCACAGAATTCTTTGTCCACTTCTTTGCTTCTCTTCAGTTCACTTTATTTTTATTTATACTTTTAGCACCTTCCTATCCTCTCACCATACCTCCCACCAACCACTCTGCCTACCTCTCTTTGTACTTATAACATTACTTTCCTTCCTTCAAAGCACTTTTTCTCTGATTGTTCTTCATATGCTTCTTCCTTCTCTTGTCCCTACCTGCTCCGTTCGCCCTGCGGCCTCACTCCACTCCCCTACCCTACCCCCAGATCCACACACCCCCAGTTGCCCTTGACTTATACTTCTAAACCACACCCTCCTTCCCATGCAAAAAATCAGAAGGTCCCACCATCCTAGATAATTGAACCACACCTTTTCTTCACATAACCATAGTCTAACTCCAATTATTTACAATCATAACTCCAACTTATACCTCTCTTTCTGTCCTAGGCCTTTACTACCTACCTAATATTTTCCTGAACCAATTCTACCTTCTTGTCTACCACAACTACCTCAACACTAGTTAAATTACTACTCTGTGCCATACTCATATATGTTCTAACCTCAGCATACCTGTTAACCTCCTATGAACACCAAAATAATTCTCAATTTAACCATCCAAAAAAACAAACAGCCATATATACTCTCACTTTCACCCATAATAATATAACTATTACATCCACACCTAAATACCTTCTAGCTAAACACCAAAGACTGGCCCACATTAAATACAATAACCTAATAACCAGGAAATTCCGCTATCAAATTAGTAACATACATTATCTTTTGCTTTCACTAAAAAAGCATTCCTTACATGATGGAGACATCCATCCTAATCCTGGCCCACCTAATGTCCTATCCACTGAACATCTTACCAACACACCCTCTATTCCTGTCATCCCCAACAAACACCCCGACTCTCTCCTCATAGTACATCTCAATATTCAAAGTGTGAATAACAACGTTCCCCTGCTCCATGCACTCCTTGATGAACAGTCTTCTGATATTTTATGTTTGACAGAGACTTGGTTAAAACCTAGAACACAAGACAATGAAATTATCCCACCAGGATATAACATATTGAGACTTGACTGTAAAAAGAGAAAGGAAGGGAGGGGGGTAGCACTTCTTTTTAAGAATGGACTACAATTCACCTCTTTACCCTATAACCCACCAAAGGACAACAATGCTGAAGTCCTTATTTCCAAATTACAGCTTAACTCTAGTAAATGCTTATATATCTTCTGTATCTATCTACCTCCTGGAAATAATATCAGTATACTAGAGGATATTCTTAGCTGGGTCTCATCAACATTCCCACAATAAACTATTATCCTAGGTGATTTCAATATAGACTGGAAGTGCATCAGTGCTGAACATCCTACCTCTCATATTAACCTTCATGGCTTCTCTCAGATGATTATCTCCCCAACAGGAATTAACAAACCAAACAAAAAAAGAGATCACTTTGGATCGGATCCTTATTAATAATTACCAACAAACTTATAAAGTTGGTATCCTCCCTGAAGATGTAAGTGACCAGTCCTTGACCTACATAATCAGGCAAAAGTTTGATACCTCTCACCTAGCATCATATATGACTATATGGTCCAACAAGCAATTTAACCAAGGGCTATTCCAGAGTGAACTCATTGCCTGTGATTGGTCTCAACTAAAAACCCTCCCACTTGAAGAGGCTGTCAAATATTTTAACTCTAAGTTCTTAGAAATCCTAGACCAGCATGCACCTAAACTAGGTCTAGACCTGCTGCCTGGCTTATTTATGAAACCAGGAAAAAAATCCTCCTCAGAAATAAAGCCTGGACTAGGTGGCGAACTACCAAAAATACATCAGATCAACAAATCTTTAGACAAATGAGAAACATGACAAAAAAAGCAATACTCTCAGACAAAAAAAAAACTTTTACTGTAAAATGCAGCAAACACACCAAAACATTCCTCAAAGATTCTGGGCAAGTATCAGTAGACTCCTACACCCAGGTCATTCCAGTACACCAACCCCAACAGATGCAACACATGAGACTCCTATCCAAACTGCCAATGCCTTCAATTCCTTCTTCACAGACGCTATCCAATCACTAGCCAGTCAGCTATCTCCTGACAGATCCAGTCTTAACTCTTCTCCTAGTTCTCTTCCTACCTTCCGATTACAGCCCACCTCAACTAAATTTATCTACAAACTCATTCAAAAACTTAAGCCTTGTACGCCTTCTGCCGACCAGATCCCAGCCAAATACCTGCAAAAAGCAGCTAAAGAAGTAGCTTACCCGATATCCATCCTGATTAATAGAACCACTAATGAGGAAGCATCCCTGACATATGGCAAATCTCACACATTATCCCCCTACATAAAGGTGGCAACTCTAATGATTACTCTAACTATCGACCCATAGCCCTACTATCCCCCTTAGCAAAAATAATGGAAAAATGCATTCACCATCAGCTTCTAAACCATTTAATTCAACATAACATACTAGCTGAAAGCTAACATGGCTTTAGGCCATTCCACAGTACTACTACAGCTCTCTTATCTTTTACTGATACTATTAACAGAAACCGCAATAACAGTGTTCTGTCTTCCACTCTATTTATTGATCTCTCAAAAGTACTTGATATGGTGAACCACTCTTTACATATAAATATTCTGAAATCACTCTCTCTTGATACTCTGGCTGTACAATGGTTTAGTTCCTACCTCAGCAATAGGCAACAGGCTATGATCTGGGAGAATAAACTATCATCCCACCTGCCAGTCTCACTGAGTGTCCCTCAGGGCTCCATTCTACGCCCTCTCTTATTCTCTATATTTATCAATGATCTATACTTAGCTATTCCTCAAACAACTTGTATACAATATGCAGATAATTCAACTTTAATCTGCACAGCTAAATCTTCATCTGAACTATAATCCCTAACTCAGAAGATGTTTAACATAGTAGAGACTTGGTTCTTAAAATGTTGCCTCCTCTTAAATCCCCAAAAAAACAAAGCTCCTTCTCTTTACGCCTACCAGTAAATCCATGCCTTTAGACTTCTCTGTTATTTCTAACAATTTTACCCTCATATCCCCTGACTCTACCACCAAACTACTAGGTTACAATAACCTTAACTTCGATACCCATATTAATAACACTATAAAAACAGTCAACAGAAAAATGGTCTCCCTATACAGGATCAAATACTTTCTCACTCCAATAGCCAGAACTACTATTGCCCACTCCCATCTAATCTCAACACTTCTCTATGCCTCATCAATATACACCAACCTATCAAAGCATAATCTTCTCAAACTAACTACCTCTTCTAATAACATTGCCAGATTTGCAACTGGTAATCCCTTTAGAACTCATCACTGTCTGAATCTAAAACAGCTAAGATGGCCTAAACTGCAAAATCAGCTTAATTTTAACCAATTTACCATTGCCCATAAGATCCTCAACCAGCTTAACAACACTCCAATACTCTCAAACCTCATAACTCCTTATAACAATCTTAATACCTTACGCTCAGCTAATAAACTTCTACTTAGCATTAGTAAGTCTAACAACATGGCAGGTAACTCTCTTTTCTCAAACACAACTGGGAAATACTGGAACATTCTACCTAGTGAACTTACTTGACTTCCTTCCCTACCCCACTTCAAACAAAAAACTCAAAATATACATTAAAACATACTGGTTATGCCCTTGCATCAACCCTGACTAACCTGCCACCTCTGTTAGTATTTTTTCTCCTAACGCCACTCTGACTTTTGATTCAATGTTCTTTACTGCAAGCAATGCAGGAATTGTAAACCTGCATACAGTTATGATCTGCCTCATGTGGAAATCTTGTTCTATATTTTTGTAAATATTTTTCTGCAATGTACTGTAAAATGTTTTGAAACATCTGCTATGTTAACTTGATTGTAACCTTCTATATACTGTTTTAAATTGTAATCTTATACATTTGGTATAACGTATCTGTCTTGGAGCTTTTCTCCCCGGGCCTCTACTGAAAATGGACATATATCTAGTTGAACTAGCCCGGTCAGCAAATGTAAAATAAAATAAAATAAATAAATATTTGAATCTGATCAATCAAAAGAAGTCAGTTATCTTCAAAACAAAGAGACTGATACTTGGCATATTTATTTTGCCATTTTAAAGAAGTTTATTTGGCTAAGGCAAAAAAATGGAGGAAGGTGTTTTAATTGGAGTTAATCAGGACGGCCAATATTTAACTGATGGAGTGGAACACAAGGTCTGATGAATGCACTTCGGATGTTGTCAATAAAAGATCTCCCTGACTTTTCTAGGCAGGAGTTTGAATTGCTTTCATAATTATTTTGGATATGTGTTATGCTGGGTGAAGTTTACTCTTCATTTCTCAAAATGCCAGTAGGTAACTGCTGGGCTTGAATAGGCTTCCATGGAAACCCATAGCAGTGATCTACTCAATAAATCAACTTTTCACTGCTGAGGCATAAGTGAGCACAGATGAACATTAAGAAAAGCAAACCTTCCATTTTTAATGACTCATGCTTATACTGAATTGCAAGCCTAGGTTTGTTAAGGTGTGAATGACATTTATATAGCCGATGACATCATTTTTTAATCAAAGAGGGATGAGAGTAGAGCTATAAAGGAAATTTTATAAATGGTGTACACAGTCTTTGAAATGAAGATAATTTTAAATCTTGTTAGGCTTTGCTGTAAATGGTTGAAAAGTTGTGACCAGTGTGCCTGTGGGTTATATCATCCAGTCATGCTTAGAAAATGAAGTGACATCAGTTCTTGCAAACTGCTAGATAGGTTGATCTTATGTGATACCAAATATGGACAGCAGATTTTCTAAAAGGGAGAAAGTGAAGGTCGATGCTAAAGATTTTTAATCTTTTAAATAATAACCTGATTGAAAAAGGAGACATTGTTTAAAAAAAAAGTTAATGGATGCTTCTGAATAAGCAAAAAAAGTTGGGATATCATCTAAAAAAATAGACTTTTATTTTATTCCATTATATAGGTTAAAATCTTAGAGTAGCCTTTTTAGTTAATATTTTGTGTTTATGTTTCTATGTCTAATTCAAAAAAGAAAGGGGGGTAGTGGGAAACTTTGTTCTGTAGTTAAACTGACAAAAAAGGACTCAAGAGATGCATATTGTTATCTTAACCACTGCAGCAGAATTATTAAATCCTGAGACAGGATCATTACATTGTTAAGAAAATCTAAAAGTCTGTTATCAGAAATCACAGTCAGGGGGATTCAATAAAGCTTACATGATCATTTTTACTGTGTGCAAGGTGCAAAAACTTTTAGATTCAATAAACACCACATAGCAGTGCATAGCGGCACGGACTCATATGCAAATACGAAAATGCTCATAGCATGCAAATTACACCATAAGCAGCTGAATTTTAAGCTAATGAAGCAAATCAACATGTTGGAATGATTCACCAACCTGTAAAACAACTGTGTAGACTTTGTGTTCGTGTTGACCGTGTGTTCAAAAACTTTCTGAATACAGCCATGGAAATGAGTCTACACAGAAACAAGAGCAAGTAAAAGCTCTTACATTTGTACAGAACTACCCTTAACATGTAAAACTACACATATTCTGACCCAATTACACAGGGTGGATACTAGAAAATCAGTTTAACAATCATAATAATTCCATTTTAAGTGCCATGACATAAATGCAGGTTTGCTCTCTACCCTCAAAGAATATAATTGTAAGTAATGCAGCCTACTAAAATGTGTAAACCTCCATGAAACAGAGTATTATACTGTAATGTAAGCATATGCAGGATGCAGCTGATGGATTACAGTATTTTTCTGTTACAACACTGGGCTCCTTTGCAGTTTTCCTGCCTACAAGGCTACTAACTGTGTGGATTCTGGGCTGTCAGAATGTTGAAGATGTAAATGAGGTCAAAACTCATTAGAATTGTTTAATTACAAAAATGAGCAACCATGTAGGGATGTTCTCTTTGTGTAGGCACTTCCACAGTGTTCATGTTGAATGCATGGCAACAGTGAATGCTGACGTCAGGTGGTTGTGTCAGGTTACACTTGCAGGGGTCAACATGTAGGGCTGTGAAGGGTGAAAGTGCATGTAAGCAGTGCTCAATTCCTAAGTTCTTTGGCATCCACTTTATTGTTCGTTAAAATGTATTGGATCTGTCTGCATTAGTTTAAAATATTTTTTTAATTTTTGCCCTTGTTTGCGCAATGCAGCACTTAGCACAACCAAGAGAAATAGAGGAATGAATGTCAGGTTTCTCAATGCTGTTATGCAACTATTCCTGTGGCAGCACATGTATGTGTTAGGGCTGAAATACAGATGGTACTAGTTTTGACTCCAGTGTGTGTAACCTTTTCTTCACCTTTTTATGGTCTATGTTTGTGTGATATCCCGAGAACAGATGAAATATCAGTTTTGCCTGTGCTTATCTTATTTATGTGAAGGTGCTCAGAAGTGTGTGGAGGTATGCATAGCTGCCCATAGCGAATTAATGAGCAAGCAACAGGTGCATTTAATAGATGCTGTTTATAGCATAAGCAGGTGAATTGCATGTTAATCAACCAATCCAACATGGTGGAACTATTCAACAATGTATAAAGTATCCATGTAGCCTCCATTCTGTTTTTTTCCTTTATCCCTCCATACCACTGGAGTAGAGACAAGGAAATTTTAACTGACACAATGCTAGGGGCTGCTGCAGCTATTCTACATCAGCATGTGCTAGAAGCTGAAGCAAAACCTGCTGTACTCCTGACAATAGACCTAAGCCAAGAAGGAGAAGACTGTTGAGGCCTAAAGTAACTTTCCAGGGGCTACATGAGCTGGAGATTGTAGAGTGCTGCAGACTGGACAGGAACACACTACAAGAACTCTGTGAGCTCTGCCACCCTCAGCTTAGAGCCAGAGCTAACCGAGGGGAACACATACCAGTGGAAAGTAAGGTATGTGAAGCCCTGAGAATATTATTTACTGGAACTTTTCAAAGACCAACTGGGTACATGATGGGTATGTCACAGACATCAGCCTCCAGGATCCTCCACCAATATCTGGTTGTTATGTTCATACATGCCAGTGAGCACATATTTATTGCCCATAGCTCTGAAGAGAGGACCAGCAATATGCAACTGTTTCACCATGTAAAGCACTACCCTGAAGTACTAGGTGCCATAGATTGCACTCATGTACATATTAAGACACCACCTGGTGAGCAGGGTAAAATCTAAATTAACCACAAGGGATACCACAACATCAACTGCCATGTGCAATATCCACAGAATTATCTTGCATGTGTGCTGGCAACCCTGGCAATTATCATGACTCCATATCTAGCACACATCACAAATGTACCAGATGTTTACAAGAGGGGACATCCCACAAGACATTTATTGGGGGATACTGGCTATCCCCTGGAACCATGGCTGATGACACCCATCAGAAGTGCACACACACCCACTGAAGAATACCATAATGAGGCACACTCCATAACTAAAAGCATCATAGAGCATGTGTTTGGACTTCTGAAGTCATAGTTCCAGTGTCTAGATATATCCATTGGAGCCCTGCAGTATAAGCCATGCACATGTACACAAATAATCACAGTATGTGCTATGCTTAACAATCTGATCCTGTGGAAACAGCTGCAGCAGGATCAGCAAGGGGAAGGGACACACATCCCCCAACAAAACCTAGGTCACCACAGCCAAAGTCAGAGGAGGACTTGGAGGAGGAATCCCCAGCTGTTGTCCTTGTAGGCAGATGTAGGTGTGCTCAGTATGCCTTTGCTTTGGCTAAGAGACAACACATAGCACATTCACTGACCACCTAGGGACTTAATACCTTTCTGCTACTCACATGCATGTAGTAAAATTGAAACCAGGCAACTCATGCAACCTTTACCTACCATGTAATGGTTGTGTACTGCTTGCATCAGACAGAGTCAGCCCTGAACTAAAGATGTGTCAACTGCTGCATATGCAAAGCAAGTCTTGAACCTAGAGTGTATTCTTTAATAATATTATGTCATATCCTTGTATTTCCTAACTTGGTACAGTAAGCAAGCAAATAGCAGTGAATTTGCACAGAAAGTACCTTAACATGTGACACCAGACACTTATATTAATTATATTTGCCTATTAGTAATTAGTAGGCCTCAGGCATGAACCATTTATACAGTCATACCTCTGAAGAGTTCTGATGTTCCCTGCATGGCATCAATTTAGCACCATAGCTTTGTACTGGTAAATCCTTGAAGACAGAAGTTAGAAAGTGATGATACACATTGCAGTTTCAGACTTCAAACCTGTTTGTGTCATAACAGCAGCTGTGCTTTGTTCCCCTCCCCCAAAAGAGGAGTATACCCTTTTTCCTGCACTAACAGTAACTCATCTATGTTACGTCCAAAAGAACAGTATATGTGTGTTTGTGCCATCTAACTTGGACTTCATTTGTTGGCAAATGCGTACCATATTATTCCCAGTTAATATCCTGTCACATGTTAAGGCCAATGATATAGAATGGCTTACACATTGCATGTGTTAGATAACTGATAAATGATCAAGAAACAAACACAAAAAGGTAACGCAGAGCTGTATATTTTTAAACATAATTATGACAGACTGTGTGATCACTTACTGCTCTATGTTCAAATATAGTAAAGATAATTAAATGTACAAATTACAGCTGATGGTTTGCTAGCATTGTACATTCTTGTGCAGTTGGTTGTGTGAAGAATGACTTTCTATTTTGTTGATGCAAAGCTGTTGAGTGACAAAGAGGACTAAGACATCTCTTCTGTTTTCTTAAGCTGTATTGGTGTGAGGGTTCAAATCCTGACATATGTAAACATTTGTGACGTGTATTATCAAGTTTTACTGTGCTTGTACAGATTTTGTGTATGTCTTCATTAGTTTTAACATCTTTTCCTATTTGTCTTCTTTTAATTCCAGTTTTGTGTGATGAGCCGCATCCAGAAAAAAAAAAAAAACATTTGGCTAAGTTTATCTTCTTTGCATGATGTGCAACATTGTGGAAACAGGGGAAAACCAGATTTCTTAGAAATCAGACACCAAAAAATAGAAAATGGATACATTCAGTTAATGCTCTCACCTATTGTGAAAAGCTGACCTGGAATGCAGATGGGACCAGAGTATAATAGCAAGCATTATCAGTGCACCTTACGTTTGTGCACACAAACAGGCCTAGCTCACATGTGCATACACTTTGTTAACCATTGCACAAATGCAATGCTCATTGCTCTATGGAATTGTATTTATGATATTTTCTTATTGCTGTTTATTGCCCAGTTCCTTTGCATGGCATAAAGCTACATGTGCAAACATTGCAAAATAAGGGCACAATATACTATAATATTATATACTATTATATAATATATATATATATATATATATATATATATATATATATATATATTATAACAATAATAGTAATAATAATGATATATGTTATTTACAATGCATTCATTTCCCCCCCAAACCACCCTAAACAAGCACTACAACCCTGGGGTCTCATTACCTTTTTCACACATTTATCAACCACAGTACAACATGCCGTACATAACAAGGCAACTTGCTGGTGCTCACAGCCATGTTCTGCAAAACTCAAAAACCCAAGTATGCTCATTCAGGGTACTTGTGTTGTTACACAGCTAGGCTTCCAAACAGCCTAATGCTATTAAGCTACTAGCCTCAGATGACACTATGAAATGATGTAGCTATGCAGGCCTCCCAACCTCTTGTCTCCTATATGACCCACTGATGTCATCTATTATAAGTTCACCAGCAGTCCTAACCAAATCAGACTTGTGTCGTGGTGTGTGCAATAAGTACTGTGTTGTAAGGGTTCTATTCTTACTGCAGTGTGTGTGTGTGTGTGTGTGTGTGTGTGTGTGTGTGTGTGTGTGTGTGTGTGTGTGTGTGTGTGTGTGTGTGTGTGTGTGTGTGTGTGTGTGTGTGTGTGTGTGTGTGTGTGTTTGTGTTTGTATGTATGTCTACACAGAGGAAAAGAAGTATGTATCCCACAGTTACCCCTTCAATGGCATGGCTTGTCATTTTTTTGAGACTTGCAGAAGCCTACACATCCATTTCATGCAGGCCTCCCAACCTCTTTTTTACCCACATGGCATGCCATTGTCATCTACTATAAGTTAACCTGCAGTCCTGATCAAGCCAGACTCATGGTGTGGCATGTGCGATAAGTTCTGTAGTCTGTGTACTTAAATAGTTAGGAGTTCTATCCTCACTGCAGTCAAATCAGGGGGTTTGGTTTGTGTGTGAGCTGTTGCTGGACTTCATAATGAGCCTTTTACAACAGTCTGTGGGACACTGTTATCCTGTCCTGGACAGACATATCTGTCATTACTAGAACCCAGAACTAGAAGACCACCGTACTCAGTCTAAGCAAGCAAATAAGACAACTTGAGCAATCTCTAACCCCAACCCTTATTTATATATATATTTTTTGTTATTTTTTTCTTCTGTCTTTTGCCCACAGCACAGTAGAATATGCCTGGTCCATGGGATCCACCTATCCCCATTCTACTGACTATGGCACCAAGGCCCAGCATGTCTGAGATGCAACTTGTGCTGCCCCTGCACTATCTGGTCCCTCAGGCACTTCTGTCCTGGAGAACAGGCCTGTAGTTCCCTCTGGGAGCAGTGGCAGAGTGGCTGATTTTAGTACCCAAGAAGAACTGCCGGGGATGGTGCATAGGATTGTGTGCTACACTGTGGCTGTATGCCTATGCCAGATGGAGACACTGCATGCCATCATTGTACTGAATAACACAAGAAGATGCAGATGCCAGACACTGCAGCCATTGGCACTGTGAGGTGGCAGTGATGACAGTCCAGTGGGTGAGGACTCCATTCTCACTGTCAACCAGTTTGACATCCATGGGTTTTCAAGGTCCACATCTTTACTCCAACCATGTTGTTTGCCCACCTCTTGTGTCCTTCACTGTCCCTGTCTCTTGTATTGTATGTCCTGTCTGTCAGCAATTACTTCCTCACCTTGCCAAATTACCTGCCTCAGACATACCTGTGTCCCTTCCCCAACATTCATCTCTCTCTTCAAAAGTCATTCACCACAGCATGGACTATGACAGAGTCATGACGGTACTTGTTGACAGACTTGAGTGATGTTTGATCTGACAGACCCTGGCACCTGTCAGACAGCTGTTTATACAGGCCATTTGTGTACACCTTTGTATTGCAATCATTGCTGACAGTGGCATCGGGGGGTTTGCAACTCTTTATGGCATCAGTCTGGAGCCTGTAGTTTGCTTTGGAGAAGTGTTTCATCCTTTGTGTTCTTCAGGGAGTGTCAGGTATGATTGTGAATATGAATGAGACTGATTTGTGATCTGACCAGAACCATGGGGCCAACACATAGGGGTTAGTGCAGAGAATCAATATGTTGGTCAGTACTAAGTCTAGGACATTCAAGCCACTTGTGGGAGTGCAGACTATCTATTACACAGCATGTGTATTAAAGTCTAGGAACCTTAGGTTGAGTGTGTTTGTGCACATATATGACTCCAAATCGATGGAAGGACAGCTGAAATCACACATGACCAAGATGGTTGGCTGTCTAGTGAGTGACTCAATTAAGTCCAAGTAGGCAAAGTGGTCAGTGTGGTTCAGGGTGGGAGAACTATAGCTATCAATGATATGGAAGGGGGGTTTACATATAGTTAGTTGAACTTGGAGTAGTGCTACAGAGTTGTACTCTTTCACCAGTATTGTGGTATATTTGTCTTTAATGAAGATGTATACACCTTCACCGTTAGTTCATAGGTGCATAGATTCATAGATTAGTACTAGGTTAACTGCCTATGTGGACAATTTTAAGCCTAGTTGAATACCCCATGTGAGAATCAAACCCTGCATCTTGTGTCTGTAATGTAAACACCTTAACCATTATGCCATCCTCACACTAATTGGAGCCATGCATGGTAGAGGTGGCAGTTCATCATTGTCACCCCTGACCATGGGAACTGGCTCTACCTTCATGGGAATGCCCAAGACCATGACCGCATGGTCCACCATGTCTGGGTGTTTCATGTTCATTCTGATGTGTGAACATGTGGAAGGCATTGAACCCCTGCATGGCCAGGGTGCCCTCTGCAGCCTTAAACCATGTCTGTGTGACTGCACAGACATGGGCATCTGCCAGGGTAAGGAGTTCTTCCAGTGAGTGCAGTTTCTGATTTACACTCCATGCATTAAGCAGCATAACCTTCAGTTTGTCTGTGGTTGATTCTTTTACATTGAATTTACTTCTAACATTACCTAAGAAGGCCACTATGGGGGAAGAAAACACCTTCATATAGTGAGGTACATCTCCAGTCATTCACTGCAGCATGGACTGTGACAGAGTCATGATAGTACTTCTTGAGAGACTTGAGTGATGCGTGATCTGATGGACCATGTCACCTGTAAGGCAGCTGACTGTGAGCTTCTCCTTGTTCATCCTGGAGAGGTGGACATCTGTGTGTCTCTATGGAGTTACTTATGAACAAGACATTTGGTTTTAAGGTGTTTTGCCTGAGGTGTTTATTGGTTGAGACACTGGTGTGTGCATTATTAAGTGTAGTGGATTCTGTTGGGTCTGCACTGGGTGCAGTAAGTTTGCACCTGGGAGGTCTCTGATCTTAGTTCACTTTCTAGTGAGTACCTCCACATATGTGGGGTTATGTGCTGTAAACTTATGTGTAACAGCTGAATTGTGTGTGTTGACAGCATGTTTAATATCTGGTTTGTTGTTATGTGAGATAAGTGATTCCAAATTCTTAGTATAGATACAACTCTCACATGTTGTATTAGTTTGTTTTAGCAGTAACTGACTGTCAGTATACATGAGGCAATTGTCCTGTTGCCTCAGGATGTCCATGTCCATCAGGCTGCCTGGAGATATGGTGGGAAATGTCCATCTATTATGGAAGGTATATACTGTACTAACTAGTGGGGAGTAGGTAGATGGGCCAGGTTTTGGTGTATGAGTAACAAAATGTGTCTATTCTATGGAGGGCTAGGGTTACAAAAAAGTGTCGATGTTTCACAATGCACAACTTACTTGCTCACAGGGCAGCAGTGCAAGGTCTGAGCAGCTACAGTAAAATGAGTGCAAACACCCCAAAACACAATGCTGGAATACAAGTGATGTTAAACTATTTTAAACAAGCGAAACAAGGAGAAGGCCAGCAGTGAGCCTTATTCCAGCAACCCCCAAGTCAGGTGGGTTCTTGGCTGCACAGTTTTGCCACAAAGGTGCAGCCTTCTTAATGCAATAGGGCTGGGTTTAGTGCTCCAGTGATACCAAGCAATATAGATTCAGCAAGCCTGAATCAAGCCTATACTATAAAATGCAGAAGTCCTAGAAATCCAAAGTGCAGAAAATTGAAATCACAACAGAAGAACAAACATTTTAAATAAAGCAGTAACCCAGTACAGTACTCCAACAAGAGTGTAGACAGTAAATTTTCCAGGGTGAAATAAGTGGTCTGGAACACAAGTGCTTAAAACAGAACTAAGACACATTTAGAATAACAGACATAACATGTCTTCAACTAGCAATTCCCAGCTCAGAAGGGCAGAGGTTACCCTCTCCTCCCAAGAGAATGTAGACTATAAACCTTCCTAATGTAAAACTACTGGCCTGAAGCCCAAGTGCTCAAACCAAAAGTAATAGGCTTTGAATCATGCTTACAATGTAAGGCAATACCAGACAGATGACAGTAACATGTCTGTTAATCTGCCCGTATACATCATGTCATGGTTAGTAGGCTCTGTGTTATCTTGATGAGAAAGCCCTGTGGTCTATCCAGCTACTGCATGTGTCTGGTGAGGTTCCTGCAAAAGAGACAATTATACTGTATTATGGTTCTGATGAGTTTGACTACAATGCTGTTACACAATCTTGAAATCTGCATGTGATGGCATGTCTTATGATGTGCACCATACGTATCTACTGGAAAACATTAAAGATAAAGGTTATAAAGTAATGACACACATTGCAGTTCCTGACTTCACAACCCTTGTAAGAGAATACACTAGAAAGTACTGTCATGTTGATGCTATCCACTGTATCATTTGGCAAGGCAAATATAATTGACAGCTACAATTATCAGTTCAACAACACAAATGCAGATATACTAAGCACTAATGTAGCTATGCACCCTGTGCATCAGACACAAATGTTTTTGCATTCCTGAATCCAAAAGAAAGAAAACAGGGATGCAACACAGTTATCATCAGTCACACAGGGTGCTAGGAGGGCAGGAGGCCTAGGCTGACACAAAATGTTGGTGAGGATGTTGTGGCTGACCTACGTTCATGAGTTTGGTGTTCCACTCCTAGCAGACTTTCCATCCCAGACCCTGCTCATTCCATGATGGATATCCTTCAGTCCATTACAGACATCACTCATTCAAACGTGTCATTCATCCAGTCCAGGAAATCAGAGAAAATCATGCATGTCAGATTGTGTCACATCCACAACCCTGAGCATTTGTCTGGAGAGCCTTTCTTAATGTGTCTGTGCCTCCATGACGGCCCTAAACATATGCTGAGTGACATGGGAAGAGACACCTGCAGCAGGTGGAGGAGGGAAAGAAGGCCTCCTATGAGTACCCCTATCAACCATCCTGCGTGGCACCTTGCCAACACTTTGGCTATGGCCAGACTCAACAGCCACTGAAGCTGCAGTAGCCACACATCCCTGCTCAATGTCATTGCCTTCAACATGTCCTATATCTGTGGGCTCAGTGGACTGGGCAGGTGTAGGCCTACTAGCTATGACTGGGGAAAAAGAAGGGGGTGGCTCGATGCCAAACACTATAACAGATTCAACCTGTGCACCACCTGACTGTTCCTCAGTGTCACCACCATCATCATTGTCAGTGTCTGATAAGACAGTGACATCAGGTGGCACAGGGCCCACACTCCCAATGTCATGATCACCTGTGATGAAAATGGAGAAACACTGGCATACATTAATACCTGCACAACTATGGTACAATACATGCTAAACAACTAACAGTGATATAACTATTACAGACAGTATAGTAATATATGCAATAGGTATAAACCGACCCATTAGATTACTAGAAATTTATTTGCAGTACTGAAATAACTTGATTTGTCTTACTACATGCAGGAGGCCTATGGTGCTGGATTCCTGATGGTCCTGAAAGAATTTAAGCAAGAGGTAAAGCCAACATCATCACATTTAACAGTAAGAGAGGTGATACTATATGTACTCCTCCCAGTCAGAATGATGTTTTCCTTTAACAAATATGTGGCTGAAAACTGCAAACTGAGCTTATCACTGTACTAATATTCAATCCCCCCCACAAAAACACAAGTGACACAGAATAGACTTTTATTTCAATTGTTTTATTATAGAGCAGATATAACAAAACCTTCTTGGAAGCTCTTCCTGGGACTGAGGAGGAGTTGCACCCACATCAATGACATATTGTAGGCCACTCTGCTGTGAGATGTTCTGTGTCAGGAGATTTGCCAGGAATTCCTCATTGGGATTGAGAGGTGGTTCTGCAGCAGGCCCATCACCAGTTACCCTCTGGTCTCAGGCAACAGCAGCTGCACACCTCAGTGCAGATCTGAGTATGTCAGTGGCCCTGTGGTACACCTGCTCATAAGTATGGCCATGGCCGCCCACTGCATTTATGTTATCATTGATTTGCTGCCATGTCCTCAGCCTGTCTGGCATACTGGGATGACCCCTTCCAAGAAGGAGAACACCGTCTTGATGTAGCTCATCCATTATTATGGTATCTGAGCCTCAGTGACATTTTCAGTCCTAAAAGACAACAGAATGATAATACACATATGTATCACATAACTACAAAGTAACTGTTACCAGATAAAACAGTTAAGGTAGGCAGTCAATAGTACCCACTGGAAAAAAACATAATACATATGACATATGAATTAATAACAACAGGCAGGATACAAAACAAGGAGAGTAGCAAGGGCAAAATATTTTTGTATGTGCCATAGTAGTAACTCAACTGTGCCACCCCCCCCAAAAGAACAGTTAATTCTAGTTTGTGACATAACAGTAACTTGTCTTTGCTTCCCTCACCCACTAAAGAACAAGAATATGAACCATTTTGCTAATAAAACACACTGGAAATGCTAAACATGCATTCAAAGGACCTGTCCCTGAAACATTTGTATATATGTATCACTGCATGTCTCTGAGTACTGATCAGATAACTGATGAATAACCAAGAAACACAGAAAGGTAGGACACAGCTGTATGTTTGCAAGGAATAATCATTTGCAGGTTTTGTTACCGGTAAGTGCACCACATCCACATATATTACATAGAATACTTTTACAAATATCAGGTCATGCCTTGATATCAGTGTACATTCAGTTGCACTTGTTGTTTGAGGAATTATGTCATGTATTTGCTGCAAATATTTTTGTGGGGCAAAGATGGATAAGTCCCCTTCCTGTTTTGTGACAGTGTATTTCAGTGAGAGTTGGGATCCAGACCTATGTAGTCATATCTCATATATACTAATAGTTTCTACTGGGTATGCCATAGATTGATTTTCCACATTTCAACTAATTCTTCATTTTTTTATACTTTTTTCTGTTTTTTGTTTACCACTGTTTGTGCAATGCACTGCTTAGCATGAACTGCTTTGGCTATGTGCATTTCATTTGTAAATTGAGTGGCAGTGCACAACCCGCTTGAATGGGCCACCCATGTAGCAGACAGGACACAGACAGCCACACAAATACACTGGATGCATTTGATTAATAGTATTGCTCATCATGCAAACACATTCCCCGGCAGCACACACTATCGCTCAATGTGTTTGTGTGATGGTAAGCAATGCACACTTTCAAATTTTGCAAATCCAGAAAGGGCACACTCCCAGTAAGCACAATACCTTCAATTGGTGGGAAAACATTATTCTACATTGCTCTTCATCTGTGATAGGCATGGCTGGTGTTCCTGGAGAGGATTTCAGTTTCTGTGCTCAAAGATGGGGTGTCCAGGAGTCCAAAGTGCTTGTTGGATTCCTAGTCAATGAATATGGGCATAGGTTGTTGCAGATGGACTATTGTGGTTTGGATTAAAAGACAGAGGCACATAATAGTCTAGCTTGGGCTCTGACCAGTACTACAGGTATCCCCTGCACTGGTGATCAACATAGGAACCACTACAGAGACCTCAGTATGAGGAAGAGGGATACTTTCCACCACTGGATAAAGGACTATAGTACTGGAGCACCTCACAGATGTGTAAGTGACACTACTGAGACTAATTGTCAGAGCTAAAAGCTGGATATCATCATGATTGGCATGCTTAATGGTATTCTGTTGTGTTCTGTTGTTTCTGTAGCCGTCACAGACTGGGCACTGAATGAATGAACCCATGCTGCTATATTGGCACAGATGCAAGACATATGTGGTTTCTATGCATTCCATGCAGTGGCACTATTTTAGCATTAAAAATTACAACACATTTATTTGTTAAACAGTTGTATCAAATTGAGCATTCATTTCTTAACTGTAATAGGGAAGTATGCATGCATTACTCTGGAGGGCAAAACAACAGTTCATTATTACAAAGTAGTCATAGGTTGTGCCTTTAAAAGCCACACTTTCCAAATATAATAAATATGTATAATATATTATTTTTTTTTTATTTCATCAATATTGCAATGTAACATCAGAGCTGTAAAGCAGTATCACCACTGGTTTGCTGTAATATCTAATCAGTATATTTGGACCATGCATATGTGCAATGTATGCACACACCAAGGATTACTTACTGCAGTCTGTAGCATATTATGCATCTGTTAGAACAACAATATTGATTTGCAGTTTGTAGTGTTAAAAGTAAAGGCAACAGAATAGAGTAAAATAATTGTATGCTTTGTATATCACAAATGAAGTTACTAATGTTCTCCTTTTTGTTTGGTTCATTAGTTATCTTCGTTGTGTTTACTTTTTTATTTTTTTTGTTTTTCCCACAGCACAGCAGAGTAGGACTGTCTAACAGGATCTGACTGCCCTCCCCCCACTCCACTGACTACAGAATTGCTGCCCTGCATGTTTGGTGCAGTAACTGGTAGCACCTCTTCTGCTAACCCTGTACTACTTAGCCCCCAGGTAGTTCTGTCCAGAAGGCAGGACTGTGGCTCCCTCTGGGCTCAGTGGCAATGGGGTAAGTTTATCATCCATGATGAATTGCCAGGGATGGTGCATAGGATTGTGGACTATTCTGTTGGTACACACCTATGCAGAATGAAGAAATTGCTCTCTGTCATTGTTTTAAATAGCCCAACTTGATTTTCATGGGTTCACAACATCCCCACCCTCACCCCATCCATGGTTCTTACCACCTCATTTGTCCTTCACCATACCTATCTCTTGTCTTGTTTGTCTTGTCTGTAAGCAATTGCTTCCTTACCTGCCCAACTTACCTCATCCAGACATTCCTACAGCCCTTCCCCAATATTCCTATCTCTCTCTCAAAAATAAAGGGGCACCTGTCCCACAAAAAATGTCATCCCATGCATAGCTCTCCATTTTGCACATGTGTCTTCATGATGCACATGATTCTATCTAATTCTGCATACAATTCTCTATACAACAGATTGTCTTGTGGCTACCTTTCTGTCTGGGGGTGATAGTCCAACTTCAGCCAAATTTGTACATTTTGTTCTGGAAAAATTGATAGCTATGGTTCTTTTCTACATCCATTCTGCACATTCCTGCCTAGCATCCCCCTGCTTGCCCCATTTCATCATTTTACTGTCTTCTCCATTTCTTTTCTTTAAAGAAATATGGAGTGATGGTGTGCATCTCACATTGATGTGTGGCTATGGCAAAACAAGTTCTAAGTATTATGTAGTTTTATTGTAAACCAGCACCATCTAGCCATATTTTAGACACTCCATAACAACTATCACACTTCAGAATTTGGATTTACACTTGGAAAATTATTTGACACTATTAACATGCACTTGGATTCAAGCCAAGTAGGATATAAATTTAAAAAAAATACATGTATCACTGCATTATCAGATGGTGCAGCAGATTTAGTTGAATAGCAGGTGTATTTTAGAGACTGTATAGTAAATTGCAGATTTAATTCTGCTGTATACACCTGCTAGTTAACTGAATCTCTGGCTACAGGAATTAATGTACCTAATGCAGTGATAAGTTCCTTTTTGGGGCAAATGGTTTAGCTATAGGTAATACATTAAAGAATTGTGTTGATAGCATTGCTCACTGATGTTGCATAATGTGTAGAATGGCTCAACATCAAGCACTACTGCTGTAAATGAGTATTGCACAATAATGCTTTATAAAACTTTACAGGGGATCACACAATGTTACTTCATAGAAATTTAATGAAGAAGATATGATATTAATGATATGGGAAGAAATCACAGGGAAGTACAAATGGAAATCTTTCCTAAACCGTGTCACTTACTATGAAATGTATTAAATACATCCACTATCAAACTGACTTTGTGGAAGCAAGTGTTAATTCAGTGTTGTTGAAGGCAGATACATACATTCAAACAAATATTTCAAGCACAGGCATTAATGCTGTTCTGTCTCACCAATATACTAAAACATGTGTTCCTATAATAAATGTCCAGGTTGTTCTTAAAAATATCTAAACTAGTACTTGCTTTAATGTAATTTGGTAGTCTGTTCCATGCATCAGCTACTCTATCAGAGAACCAGTTAGTATACTTCTCATTTTGATATCCCAAACATTCACAGAGATAGCTGTCTCTAAATGTTCTATATACCTGAATAAGATCTCCTCTTAGGTATCTATAAGAGACACTGTACAAGCTCAGATATTTTAGTCTTCCATAATAATTAAAATTTTTACATCCGTGGATACCCATGGTATATTTTCACTGTACTCTTTCCAGTTTATTCATGGTTATTTTCTTATAGGGTTTCCATATTGTTATTCCGTACTCAAGTTTTGGTATAATGAGTTCATCATTTTTGATTTCCTAGTCTTCATAAATCTTTTTATAAAACCTATAGTTCTATGACTATCATTAGCCAATTGGTTGATATGATTAGAAAAACTCATAGCTGGATCTGCCCATACACCCAGGTCCTTAAATGAGTCTACAGTTTCAATCACTGTGTGCTGTAGTCAATATTCACATTTCAACAGATGTCTCCCAAACAGTGATGGGAGTAATATATTACAATATGTAATACATTACTGTAATATATTACAATTTCTAGTAACTAGTAATATAACTAGTTACTTTTTCAAAATAGTAACTAGTAATAGTAATATATTGCTTTTTATAGTAACTAGTAACTTAAATGTGAGTTAGCCTCCTAAAGCATGGTGGAAAACTTCTGGGGCCCCTGTATAGTATGGATAGTAATCAGATGTTAGGAGGTAATAGACACTTTGGACTGGCAATTTGCATAAAAGAATTACAAGATAATGCTGGCAAAACTCATAGCATGTAGCATTCATAATATATCATTAGAAATAGTCTGAAGCAAAATTTACTTCATTTTTTTTAGCACTGCAAGGAGGTGAAAGCTAATGATGACCTGACTCCGTTCCTGCCCTGGTACTGTGGGACTATCACCCACTAAAACATCCCCTAACACTGTAACAATCCTAGCCTGCTAGTGATCATATCCTTACCTTGCAGTATAATAAATGGCATTGGTTCTTCATACCACCATCAGTCAGAATCACTCATCAGCTGAGCACCCAATGCCTCAACCCACTGCACGAAGCAGGACTCTTCAAGTGGATCTATGATTAACCAACATTTGTCTTGACAACTTTTTGTTACGTTCTATTTAAAATTCTTTTTGGGTTTCAATTTTTAGTTGTTGAAAATAGACAAATGGCTGGTTTGCTTTAATTATTATCTGTGACACTCTAGCTATAAAGACTAGTCTTCTTCTTCTCCTTTCAGCTCTGCCCGTTAGAGATCACCATGGTGGATCATCAGTCTGCAGAACAAGTGGCAGTGGAGTTTTACATTGTCGAGTTTCCAGCCCAGTGCCCAACCTTCTTCAGGAGGTACACACATGCACACATTCACACCTAAGGCCAATTTAGAATGTCTAATCCACCTGCAGCATTTCTTGGGAATGTGGGAGGAAACCAGAACACCCTGAGGAAACCCACTCGAACACAGGGAGTGTAGATCATAGTGTGTGTTTTGTACTTTTAAAGCCACTGTAAGTCATGGGCACATGCATAAAAAGTACTGAGCACGTGCAAGCAGAGTGCCATTTTGTGTAAGCAGCTGGAATGAAAGCATGTATGTGTGTAGCAGTCAGTCAGTTAGCTAGTTCGCTTAAGTTTTATGTTCCAGTCATCTATACTGATATGTTTGTGTGTAGTAAATATCTTAAACGAACACCCAAGCCTCATCATCTTATTTGAATAGACAAGATGAGTGATGTGTTGTTAAAATGGGATCCAAAATCAAAACTTCTTAAAACTATGAGGTGCACAGCCAGAAATGGAGGAATATACAAGTGTGGCTCAAATGACTCGCAAACAACTCATAAGCAGGTCAGAAAATATTTCCAGGTTCTCAAACTCATTTAAATTATTTTTCCTCAGTGAAAATAATGCAAAGCATTCTAAACCAATTACTGAATGAACAAAATGTTCAAAATTGTGACATATTGAAAAAAGTACTTGAAATAATTTTGAAAAGATTTGAAACAATATCCAAATCATATAAAATGTTCAAAAAAGAGAAAACAGCTGTATTTTTTGCAATGTACTACTTTTTTGCATTAACTAAAGCTATTCAAAGTATCTAAAGTGTGCAAAGTGCTGGCAGTGTGTGCAGTATTACAGTATCGTCTTTTCAAAGAGTACAGTTATTTCAAAGAGTCTGTTGTAGAGTTGAATATAATTACAAGTACCTGGTGTGTGTTTGACACTTATTTTGCATAGCAGAGGGATTTCCCAGACCTGGTCTGCTTGTGTTTGATAATAATATTGCTAAGACGTGGAGAGTGTTGGTGCAAGAATATGATATTTTCATACAGGCTGCTTTTTCTGATAAAGGCACATGCACAAAAGCATTTATTCTGCTCAATTTAGCTGGTTCAGAAGCCATTGAGAGACAACATTCATTTGTGCATGCACCTGCTGTTTATGCAGAGAAAGGGGAAGACTGCAATATTGTGGTACTGGCTGAAATGGGGGAAGACTCTGAGTGCTTAAAACGTAAATTTAGAGAAATGTGCAACCCTTAAACAAATATTACAGTGGAAAGGCACATATGAGATCAAAAATCTGGTGAAAATTTTGCAGCATATATAACTGACTTGAGAAACAAGGCAAAAATGTGCAGATTTGGTGATCTGAGAGATGAGTTGATAAAAGACAAGCTTGTGTGTGGTGTTAATAATGATGCAGTGAGAAAGATTTTGCTTTAAAATAGTGGTTTAACTTTAAGCAAAACCACAGAGATTTGTCAGATATATGAGCTTATAGAAAAGTACATGGATATGCTTACGAATAAGAAGAACATGCTTGCAGCTTCTTCCAGCACGGATGTTGATAGTATGCAGCATAAGGTTAGGAGGCATAGGCCAAAGGCTGCGGCTCCCACAATGAAACCCAGGTCAGCTTTAGTAAAACCCAAGCCACACACAGCAAAACTGAGGGGTGATTTAGCAAAACCCATGGTAAGCCTCATAGTCAACTGTTGTAATTGCGGAGGCAGTCATGAACCTAAATGAGAAAAGTGCTTAGCTTTTGGTCAGCAATGCCAATGATGTAAAAAGTAGAATAATTTCACAAAGCTTTGTACATCTAAAGAGCCACATTCTTTTATTAAGAGAGAGCATTCCAAGAAGCAAGTTGATCAAATAGAAAGCTGTGGCCCTACTTTTTATGTTGATGGTGCCTCTGTGCTTGAGGAAAAGGTTAATGCAGTAGATTTGTTAGCAAAGAATGAAGTAGTTTGTACTGTAGTGATTAATGGGAGACCTGTAGAGCTCAAAGTTGATACTGGTTAAAAGTGCTGTTATGTCAGTAGAAATATTTGCTAAGGTAAAAACAGCTGAAAAACTTTATTTGGCAAAGTGTATGAAACTTGTTGCTTATGATGGTGAAGAGATTCAAACTGAAGGCTCAGTAGTGCTTTCATGCTATTCTGCTGGAACAGCCATGACTTGCAGTTTTACATAGTCAAAAGACACATGCAGTCATTGTTAGGCCTCAAAGATAGTTTG
Organism: Protopterus annectens; assembly: GCF_019279795.1. Lineage (NCBI taxonomy): Eukaryota > Metazoa > Chordata > Ceratodontiformes > Protopteridae > Protopterus > Protopterus annectens. Next base: position 477,609,360 of record NC_056725.1, on the reverse strand, counting down.
AAAATGGGACTGATTATATTTAATAAGGCAGTCCACCATGTAAACATCAACAACAACAAAGCTTTCACACAGAATATTTTTTTCTGAATATGCTGATATTTTCAAAGATGTATTTGGCAAACTCCCAGTTGTGTACTCCATGAAATTAGACCACTAGGTAAGCCCAGTGGTCAGACCAGCATGGGAGGTTCAAGTAGCAATGCACGGCAAAGGAAAAACAGAGCTAGACAGAATGGCACATTTAGGAGTAATTTTTCCACTTATAATCTACCCAGTCATTTCTTTGAATGGAGTTTTAGTGTCATTTCAATAAGTGTAAGTTTCAAAGGCAGAGATATTTAGATGGTCATGCTAAATCTATTTTCACTGTGAGACTGTATTGTTTGTTTAGCAAATGGTTACCAGTGTTTGTGTTCTTTTATTTCAATATCTGTAATCATTTTAGAAGCAAGAAAGAAGGCAATATGCACACTGACAGGTTTGAACACTGTTTATCGTAACTGGGGAAAAATATCCAAGTAGTGGAACACTAGAATTGCTGGGTATGGGGGTGCTTTTGGGGGAAGGAAGTTACCACAGGAGGGGCTGCTCTGAGGTGGACTTTGATGCCAATTGGCAGTAATTGCATTTTATGGACCAATTAAAAGCTGTGTAACAGAGCCAAAGGTGTTCAATGCAGAAAAGCAGACCAGTGGATTCATTTAAGGTTGAATGGAGAGCGCTCCACATAAGACAGGACTTCATTTTTTTGCTAAAATAAAAGCTTACTCTTGCAGCATTTCAGTTGTTTATGCTGTTCCATATAGTATTTAGGTGTTTCAGATATAAAAGTATTTTATTCATCTATTAAAAAAAAAAACTGCAGGTTCATGCTTTCAAAAACAAAAGTTTTATACAGTTAACTTTAACTTTTTTTTTGTATTTCTGGCAGTCCCTTTATTTTAAGCTTCAGCCAGTCAGAGTCACATTTTGACAGAGGCTTCAGCTAAGAAAGATTAAACATAGTGTCCATTTGCAATATATATATTCCAGGTGCATCCATTTATTTTTCTGCTTAGTGCTTTCACTCAGAAATGAAAAGTCAAAGTTCATTTGAACGATCCATGTACACAGAATTTTTTGACCTAATTACGAATGATGGAAAAAACATTGATGTGAAATGTAAGCTATGTCTGCCGACAAAGAATCCCTGCAGAACTTCAGTAAGTAGTGCGTCAAATTTAAAAAAAGCATCTTCAGACATCGCATCCTATTGCAACTGGAAAGCTAAATAATCTGAAGAGGAAAGCAATTTATTCAGCTGCTGACAAGTTGAACAAGAAATCAGTGATACAATCATCTATAGCAGCAGTCATTGGTTCTGGTCATGTCACGCAGTCCATGGTGTATAGTTTGATCATTGATTTCGTGATGAATGACATGCATTGTTGAACAGCCATCCTTCATCAACCTTGTAACTGGCCTGCAGCCAGGAAAGGTGGTCACGAGCAGGAAAACTCTCATTGAACGAATGGAGAAACAGTTCAGTGATATGAAAGAGAATCTGATAAAAACTTTAGCAAGCATTTCAACTGTTTGTACTACAGCTGACATTTGGACCCATCAGAATTATAGTTTCTTTGGTGCCATCGCTCACTGGATTGACTATGACACACTTCAAAGAAAGTCAGCTGCTTTGTCATGTTGCACATTACAGGGGATATATACATATGATCTCATAGCATCAACTCTTGACAGCATTCCCATCAAGGACAAGTCAGATCAAAAGATGTGTGCAACAATTACTGACAATGGCAGCAATTTTGTAAAGGCTTTCACTGTCTTCTTGGAATGTGAGAGATCTGAAACTACAAGCATTCTGTCCCAAGATGAGGATGATGATGTTGAAGTGATTTACAACAGTATGACAGCCATGCTGAGTCAGTCAGGGCAAAGCAAGAACACCTATTCACTGCCTCCCCATCTGAGATGTGCAGAACATACATTGAATCTAGTTGCCGTACACGATGCTGAATCTGCTTGTAATGATGCACAGTATAAAAAGATCATGCAAAGCACCATAGCCAAATGCTATGCTGCCTGGAACAAGGCTAGTCGCAGCACCCAAGCTGCTGAGGTGGTTCAAAATAAGTGTGATCTGGCATTGATTGTTCCCAATGCGAGGCGATGGAGTTCCACTTTCTACAGGATGGAGAGAATTCACCGTATTTCAACTCAGGGTGAAGGTTTGCTGAATGAGATATGTGAACAGATTGGAATTGCCAGCTTCAGGTCTACAGAAATTACTGTTGTTGCTGAGTTTGTGCAAACAATGCAGCCCCTGGCAAAATTACTGGATATCCTGCAGTCAGAGCTGAAAATCTTCATGGGAATCCTGATCCCCACCGTAACTTGCCTGAAAAACAAGTTGTCCAAAGTCAGGCAGTCTGTGAAACTTGCTGTGCAGCTAGTTGATGCTCTTCTTAAAGGCATTGAGGCACAGTTCAGTCATCTTCTGGAGAGTGAAGAGCTCATTCTGGCTAGCATAGTGCATCCATAGTTCCATTTGCGATGGATGGACAGTGAAGAGCAGAAACTCAGAGGCAAGGCTCTGCTCCTTGATGCCATGAAGAAACTGAATGAACCTGCATGTCAGTCATCTGAAGCTTCTTCATTAAGTCCTGAAGACAGCTTTTTCAGCTTCAAAGTGTCGACGCCAGCCAGTGTCAGCATATCTTCTCAGATGGACATGTATTTGGCTGACCCTTCCAGAGAATTATCTTCTCTCAACAATTACCCTATCATCAAGATATTTCTAAACACTAATATCTCTGCCATCTAGTGTACCCATTGAATGTCTATTCAGTCTTGGTGGACAAGTGCTGACTGCAAGAAGAAATAGATTCACTGATGAACACTGAAAAGTTGCTCCTTCTTCAAACCAACAGAAATGTGCAGTCATTGTATAGTCATTGTGAACAGTTATATAGTGATATTTTGGTTGACTTTGTTGTGTTAACAGTCACATTAGACCCATATGACATTTTCTGTAAGCATTTTTGCATCCTTAGCATTAGTTTTAGCAGATTAGCCTAATGTATGTTGTTGAAAATTTGATGGGTTGGAACTTGTTATGGGTCTTGTGTTACTGGCTGTGCGTACTTTGGTTTAAGTATTAAATTGTGACTCTCTGACTATAAAGACTAGTCTCTGGGACTTTGTAAACTATAAAATGCTATTCATCATTATTGTAACACTGTGTATACAACTTTAATATACTTGTATTTATGTGCAGTAAGAATGTATTCTTCACACACAAGTACTGTGTGAGTAAATCTGAATATGAGAATTGATAAACTAATTATATAAAAGTAACTCAACAGTAACTAGTTACTTTAGTTAGTAACTAGTAATAATAATATATTACTTTTTTAGAAAAGTAATAAGTAATAGTAATATATTACTTTCACTTAAAAGTAAATAATAATAGTCACTTATTATTTTTATAAGTAACTAGCATCACACTGCTCCCAAATTTCATATGCTTAGTTTTTGATGTATTTATCAGCATATTATTCTCCTGTGCCCAAATGGTCAATTTAGGCAAGTTATTTTGCAAATATGCCTTATCTGTAACACATGTAATCAGTTTACCCAATTTCAGGTCTTCTGCATATAAACTGTCGAATACCTCAGATGAAAAAGTTAGGTCTAAAAGATGCAATCTATCTAGGACAGAGCCCTGTGGGACACCCTGATGATAACTAAGAATTTCACCTGTCCAGTTGCTGTATTATACTTGTCATGTCCTATCTGTAAGCCATTCAACTATCCATCTTATAAAGAGTACATCAATACCTAGTTGTTCTAATTTATTGATCAGTGTTTTGTGTATGACCCTGTAAAATGCTGAAGTTGATTCTATATAAATTACATCACAGCACAATTTTTCGTTCATAGCTCTTATTATATTTTTATAGAATATCATATTACAGGTGATAATAGATCTATTTTCAACATATGCATGTTGATATATAGTTGCAATTCTCAACCTATCCAGTTCTTACACTAACTTATCCAATATTACTTACTCCATTACTTTTCTACAACATGAAAGTAGACTTAGGGGTCTATATGACTCTGTTTGTCATACTCCCCTTTCCCTTAAAGACAGGTTTAATAAGCACGTCTCCAATCTTGAGGAATCTCCCCATATTTATATGACCTAGTGAATAATACATATAATGGTACCAAAAGTTCATGCTGATGTGTTCTCAGATCATTTTGGTTAATTCTGTCTCCTCCCTGTACTTTGCTTGGATCCAGTTTGTGCAGTTCTTTTTGAATATACTCTAATTTGATTCCAGTATCTGAGGTTACCTGGATGTCACTAGGACAACTTATCACCCCTTTTGTGGACCCACATTGTTCTGCATATAATTTTGTAAATATATCTGTAATTTGTTGTGTCTGAGAATAAATTTTATAATCTAGACACAGTTTATCAAATTTTCTGTCTTTACTCCTCCACATCTTATGTATCTATAAAAAAATGTTTCCTATTATGCTCAGTATCTTTATATAAATTTTCTTCAATTTTATTTCTCGATCTTGTCTCACACTATGCTTAATCTGTTTGTCCGGCTTGTTTATTTCAGCTTTCAAAGTTGTAGTTCGACTCTCTTATATTTCTTATATTTTTTGTCTCTCACCTTAATGAGGTATCTTGTTGTTATGGAAACATATCCCCCTGATGTTGTATGCCTAGATCCTGATGTCAAATATATTTTTTTATTTTTTGCACTCAAAAGAATTCTCTTTCAAAACTTTTCACATTCCATCTGCAGTTTTTTCCTCTGAACACCTCACTCCAGTTAGTTTTACATGACTATTTTGCTTCCTATAATCTGTAATTAACTTCTGTGCATCAATATAGATTTCAGTTTGACAGAATTATCTAGCAACAAATTAACTTTAAAACCCCATGATCATGGCACATCAACTGTGGTAAAACTTGATTTGAAGTAACAGTGATTTCTTTAGGAACACAAACAATGTCTGGTATGTTTCACCCCTGGTAGTTTTTTTTTTACAACCTGAAGCAATTGTTGTTCCTGAATATGCATTGTGAATAATTTCCTTACTAGTGTTGTTGAATCAATATTATTCCAGTCTGTTTCTGGTAAATTTAAGTCCCCAGCCAATATTATTCTTCCCTCCTGTGTTTCATGCAAGAAATGTATTAAGTCCTCTAGGTCATCTGCACTTGACTTTGGTGGTCTACACCCTACAACAATTGTTATATGTTCCAGGGTTGTCTTTATTGTCACAGTTATGCAGTCTATAGTACTGGTATTATTACCAAACATGTAATAATCACAGGTCTCATAACTATCCCTATCATAACACCTCCAGCTGATTTTTGTTGGAATGTGTATTACAGTACAAACAGTTACATTCTGACAGAACTGATTTCTAGTCATTGTTCTTTAACCATGTTTCACAAACAATAACAACATCAATCTTGTGGGAACGTAGCAAATTTTCAATAAAAAAACTTTATTATTAATGCTCCTAGCATTAACAACCATCAGAGATACATCAGGTGTATCTAATATATAATCACATATAGAACTTCAATGGATTTTGAGGCTTGGGGCACATAGGGGGCTTGGGCTAAATAACTCGGTCCCCTTGAAACCAGTGCTGAAATCCAGGAGGCTAAGATGAGTTATTATTGTCTTTTGTTATATTTCTTTAATTGCAATGAGCTTAATTAACTGCATGTCTAATTTTGGAGTGCTTTTTGGGAAGTTTGATTGGTTGCAGTGAATTTTATATGGTTACATATACTGTTCTTCTCTTTTGAATTTTATGTCAGATGAAGGGGTGTTTAACAGTGAAAGTGTTCCCATTTTATAATAAATCTGTTTTTTTTTTTTTTTTTATAAAAGCTACAAGAGATTTTTTGTCTTCTGCTACACTCTGGGATTTGTATGTTATACATTGGTTTTGAGGATTTCCTTGCTGTTTTTTTTTTTTTTTCTCATAGTGCTACGTTTACAACAGCGAGGATGGAGGCAGGCACTAATTCAGCTGATGATAGACAATTACAGTGCAATGGTGTGGACAATTGTTTATTCAATTTTTTTTATCTGGACAACAAAATCCACTGCTGATAGGTGGCTTCCAGTGGTAACAAATGACTTGTCTCAATCTAATGGCTCTGACTTGAAGGTGAATGATCTTAAAACATAGCATTGAAAATGATTTCTACAAATTTAAAAGGCTTCAGATCCAACTATACCATTTAGAAGTCTGCATAAATTTAAATATTGTGCCTAGGGGGCTGAGGGTACTGAATATGCCTATATATGGCAAAACTTACCCCAGTCTCCTGGCTCAATGGCAGAGAATTAATCTAGAGAGGAGTAGAGCACATCTACAATTGCTTAGTGACTTCTTTAAGCCTGCGGAGTAGGAATTGTATGACAAGATATGCCAGCAACAAAATGAACTTTTAAACCTAGCTGGGGATGAGTTCGCCGACCTATTTCTTGATGAACTTATCGAAAAGGTTATGGCGTATGAGAAGAGATTAATCTTACAAAAGAAAAAGAAACTTGCATGGGACATTGATGATTTTCAAAACCATCGTGTTTTTACCTGGCCTAGAGCCCATGAGAGGAAAGACCAATGACCAATCCTAGAGGAGGATTTGCAGACACAGCCAATAGACAGGCTGTAGACATAGCGTTGACTAATCAACAAGTATCAGGAACTGTTTTGTCTCCCCAACCCACTACCTCAGTTTATTCTACACCATTGGTGGATCCTCCATTGCAGACTAACTCTGACTCTTCTTTGGCTGCCCTGATACAGGATCAGCAGTACAGCAGAAAATTATCCCTATGCAGAAGGAACAGGTTTTTCCCCTTCTGCCATTACCGTTTTGGAACTTCAGAAGAAAGTCGGTGGAACAGGAAATTCAGCATGGAGGTTAGAAATGGAAAGAACCACCGGCAAGCAATCAAATGAGATTGTTGAAAAAGATGTAGGGCTTGGACCTCGAGGATTAGTATGGAGCATCTCGAGGTATGTGCTAAAACCAGATGAACATTCACTTTCAATGAAAGGTTTAGGCTTCATACCCTCTATAAAAATGGACATTGGAGATTTTCTGACTGATGTGCGCTTGTTTTCGCACAATATTGCATTAAAACTGATATTTGGCAATAGTAACTGTCCAGATAAGTTGTGTTATAAGAAAAATAGTGTTTATGTACCACCTTTACCTCCAAATGACATTTTTTGCAAGCTTGTGAAAATTATGTTTATAGTAATATACATAACCAGAAAAGTTTGAATAAGAAGAGTAATTTGTCTAGAGATGAACAGCAAGCATCGCATGAGTTACGACATAATTGTGAGATTGTTATTCATCCCTCTGATAAGGGTGGACACATAGTGGTGATGCACTCTGAGTATTACTATGAAGGAATGCATAGTATGTTGTTAGATCCAACATTGTATAGTAATGTTCAACCTGACTTTGTTAAAATAAAGGAAGATGTTATTAGTGCCTTATATGAGAGTATGTGTATGGGTCTGATAGATAAAGAATTGTTTGAATTCTTTAAGGTAGAGGAGCCATCAATTCCTCAATTGCATGGTCTCCCTAAGATACATAAAAATCCCACCCACCCCACTTTTCAACCTATTGTGGTGGGGCTGGATGGCTAACTGAGCCACTTTTGATTTATTTGGACCATCGACTTAAGGAGGCCTTAAGTGTTCATTCTACAGTGTTAAGAGACACGGAACATTTCTTGCGTGACCTATACTGCATTACAACAGGGTCCACAGGAGTTAAGATTAATGTACTAGTAACATTGAATGTGGTTTCAATTTTTACTTGCATCCTTAGTCAGGAAGGGATTAATATGGTGAGGACTAATCTAGTCAGGCAAGGTAGATTATCAGGGCAACATATTGATTTTCTTTGTATGTTGTTGGAATTAGTTCATGAACACAGTGTCTTTGTTTTTGATGGTAAGTGCTATTGGCAAAAATCTGGAGTGGCGATGGGCACTAGTTGCGACAACTCTTATGCCAATTTAGTTATGGTCAAATGGAAGCAGCAGCATATATTAGGTTTGAATGACACCCGCATTCTTTTTTATTGATGGTTTGTCAATGATCTTTTTATTGGATGGGGAGGTGATAAACAGGCTATACTAGTATTTGTACAGTATTTGAACAGTACTAGTAAGTTCCTTCACTTTACTGTGAATACTTCTACTCACAGTATTAATTATCTGGATGTGACTGTTTTTGGAAAAGGGGATTCATTTTCCACTAAGTTACATAGAAAGGAGTGCTATCACCCAACATTCCTTCATAAGGAGAGTATGCACCCTAAGCATATTTTTACTAACATAGTGAAGGGACAGGCTATGAGGATCTCACGCCTATCCTATGAGGAATCTGATTACACACAAGGCCTTCAAGGGTTAAGGAAAGAGTTTGCTGAGAGAGGCTACAATCAGGATGAAATAAACCAAGCTTATGCTAAGGTAATTGAAGAGAGGGGAAGGTGTGCTAGACCCTACTTCTCCGATCAGATGAGAAGCAAGGATGGCAAACTACTATCCAATCAATCAATAACACTAGTTATTTCCTAAACACAGGATACTAATGGTCTTAAAGATATTGTTCATAATAATTGGCATATTCTACTGGTGGATGAGAAAACCTGCCAGTTGGTTGGTACACAACCTAGATTTATCCACAAGAATAGATGAAATTTGAAACAGTATTTGTGTTACCCTAAGATTAGAACAGTGATGGGTGAGACATTAACATGTACACGGATATGTGGGGGTTGTACTTATTGTGACTACATGAGTCAGGCTACTTTAAACATCCTGAGTCAGGTCAGCTATGGAAATTGAGAGCTAAGGCCAACTGTAATACCAAAGATGCAGTCTACGTGGCACCTTGCGTAACCTGTTTTAAATTCTGTGTAGGAAAACCAATCGTCATCTTAAAGAGAGGATAAGGGATCACATCTACTGCACAAGGATGGGACATGGCTATAGTACCTTGCTAAACATACTTTGTCAGTGGGTGAACACCATATATTTTTATTTCAGGTACTACATGTCCAGGATCAAACTATTCGACTAGGGGACCTTGTCAATAGAATAGAAAATGTAGAACTTCAATGGATTTTGAGGCTAAGGGCACATAGGGGGGTTGGATAAATGACTCAGTCCCCTTGAAACCAGTGCTGAAATCCAGGAGGCTAAGATAAGTTATTATTGTCTTTTATTATATTTCTTTAATTGCAATGAGCTTAATTAGCTGTCTCTCTAATTTTGGAAGGCTTTTTGGGAAGTTTGATTGGTTGTAGTGAATTTTATATGGTTATATATACTGTTCTTATCTTTTGAATTTTATGCCTCATGAAGCAGTGTTGAACACTGTGAAACCACTCACACTTTATAATAAATCTGTTGGTTTTATTTATAAAAAGTATGAGAGTTTTTTTACCTTCTGCTACAGTCTGGGATTTGTAATTTAAGAAGTGCTGTTTTTGAACCCACAACTGATGACTACACTAAAGTACTGTACTGTTTTTTAGTCCAACAGACTACTGCATGCATACTTTTCCTTTTACAGTTTACAAATCCATGCCTACTGTTATTGGAGAATATGGCACCATTGCTTTGGACTACAGACTACAGCGTGCATGATTTCTTTTATAGTTGGGATATGCATGCTCAATTTGATACAACCATATTAAATATGAACTAAATGGTCCTTAACTTTTAATGTAGCAAAATTACTATAAAATTATTATTTTTATTAAAATATTATTTAGACAGTACTGTTTTGAGGTATGCATCCCACATTACATATTTCTCACATCCTTAGTAGATGCGCGGCATGGGATCAAACATTCGAGACTCTCTCCTCAGCAGCTGTGGAAAAAACAGAACAGAACAGAACACCATTATGAATACCAGTCTTGACTATATTAAGCTTTTAACTCTTAAATGCCTCACTGAAATTGATACTTACACATCTGTGGGATGCCCCCTGCATGACTTTATGCGATCTAAACCTTAAGGGTATCTTGCTTCCTCCTCTGGTGGTCATCAAAATGATATGTGCATTGCTCAGCTGTACAGGTGATACCTGTCACACTGGTTAAGGCCATGGAAATGCTATTCCTGGCTTCAGATTTATATTCTGAGCCAAAATAGACCCGCTGCAGCAACCTGGGTCCATGCTCTCTAACTAGGAGTCTAACAAAAATCTTGGACTCCTGGACACCGCAATCCTGCACCTGATAGGACATACCCTTTCTAGCAACTCCAGACATGCCTGCCATAGTTCAAGATCAATGTCTAGTGAGCATTTCTTGCCAATTTCAGTTTATATGGTGCTGTTTCCCACCTATTCCACATCTCGCGCTTACTGAGATTGCCCTCATTTTGGATTTGCAACATTTGAAAACATTACGCATTGCTTACCATCACATAAACACGGTAGGCAAGGGTACACACTGCTGGGAACCATGTTAACACGACAGTAAAAGATGTACAACAGTGGCGAACAATACGATTTCTAGCTGATTAGACGTACGGGCACTTGTGTAAATGGGCTAGTCAATTTTATCATATTTATGGGCTCTCCTACACCAGCAGCTATTAGAATAAGAAGATTGAAAATAGAGTTGTGTATCTTGCACTTTACTGCTATAATCTGCAATCTCACAACAGTAAAACAAAACTTGCACACCCTGTACTAGAACCCTGTACCATCTACACTCCACTCCTACACTTAACACCTGCTGCCACAGGATTCGTGAGCTGGATATCTTCTATCTTAGCAGTTATTGTAAGGTTTTCTCTATTAACTGTAACACAATGCTGCTTACTGATTTTGCATGATCCACAATATTATTAATTGAATGCATCCGGCTTATAGGTGTGGCTGTCTGGGTCTTGTGTGCCACCTAGGTGGTCCATATCTCCAGTTTGTGCGCTGCTGCATTTTGCAAAAAACAACTGAGCATAGCTAAACATGTTTATGCCAAATAGCGCATCGTGCAAACATTGGCAATAAAAAAAAAGAAAAGAAAAAAGGATAAAACAAATGAATGAAAATACAAAAGCAGACCGTCCAACGTTTTGTAGAATGTCTAGATATTTGCATCACATAGTTGGCCTGTTCCTTGTAAAGTGGATGGTTTATTGCAAAATCACTGAAGATTGCTGTCAATATATCATGACATATACATTTATATTCCATTCTTCATATCTTTTAGAAAATGCATGCTTGCCCTTTGCCCTGGAGCAATCCACATTCACTATACAGGTTTTGTGGCAAGCAACACCAGGGCAAGCTGCAAAACCTTCCCTATGTGCACCACACATCATTAATATTCATTTCGCTAGACTGTGCGATGTCGCCAGTGCGCAGTATCATGTAAAAAGAGTACACTCCGTGTAGGCTCTGCATGGAACCTACATACAGTTTATTGAATTTGGCAGAGTATCTTTACTAGAATATATTGCCTGAAATTAAGACTTAAAGTAAGTTAAGATACTGTCAAACTCTGAGTTCAGACTTGGGTGACAATCAAAGATTGGGGCTTCTCATTTTTGTAGCAGTGATCCACAGATAGTGTCACTACATGGATATGCAAATCACAGACTGTCAGCATGCATACAAATATGTGAAGGAACTGCTGTAAACATGCCCCACCCCCATTACAAAAGTGTAACTTGCTTAATGCATAAGCAATGGGGGAGAGCTACTATGCTGTTAAGGGGCTTATGAGTTTGAATCATAGACATGAATCTATAACAAGCTCAGTTGCATACTAAGCATGTATATAGGCCTGAACCTATGCCAGTAAGCAGCAGTTTTCATAGAGAATACCAAGATGCAAGGGAGGATCAGTTGGTGCTTTTGTATACCTGGACATTTTTACTGAAGGGGTAACTTGGGGAAATGTTTCATTTTGGTGTTTGTGCATACCTGGGCATTTTTATTGAAGGGGTCACTTGACTGAATGTTTCATGTTGGTGCTTGTGCATACTAAAGCCTGTTACTGAAGGATCGCGTGAGTGAATGTTTCATTTTGGTGGTTGTGCATACTAAGGCATGTTACTGAAGGATCGCGTGAGTGAATGTTTCATTTTGGTGTTTGTGCATACTAAGGCATGTTACTGAAGGATCGCGTGAGTGAATGTTTCATTTTGGTGTTTGTGCATACTAAGGCATGTTACTGAAGGGGTCACTTGTGGAAATGTTTCATTTTAGTGCTTGTGCACACCTGGATATATTAATGAAGGGGTCACTTAGGTAAATGTTTTATTTTAGTGCTTTTGCATACCTGGACATATTACTGAAGGTGTTGCTTGGATGAATGTTTCATTTTGCTGTTTGTGCATTTAGGACATGTTACTGGTCACTTGGGGAAATGCTTCATTTTGGTGCTTGTGCATACTTTGATATAGTTCGGGAGGGGTCGCTTGGGAAAATGTTTTGTTTTAATGCTTGTGCATGCCTGGACATACTTCTGAAAGGATTGCTTTTGGAAATAAATCATTTGTGTGTCAGGGAAGTGCTTGTGCACATGGTCAGACTGCTGAAGTAATTGCTGGGCAAAATAATTTATTGCATCATTTTAGTGCTTAATACTTAAAACAAACTAATGAAGGAGTTGCTGAGGGAAGTAATTTATTTCTGTGTCAGGGAAGTGCTTGTGTATACTTCAACAAACAAGTGTGTGGATTGCAACTCAATATCAAAGGTGAACTATCACTTTTTTTAACAATGGATGTATAAACCGCAGTGATGATGGACCACAAATTGCAAAACTGTCTCATTAGCATACTATGCTCTTCATCATTTCTCATTTGCATCTCATTATTTTTAAGGCCTTTCACATTAGTGTAAATGACCTCTATGAATTTTGCCTTTGCTACACTCATTCATAAGCATCAGGAATACCCCCATCATGTTTGTGCAAGCCGCTATAATACTGGCCTTAGGCTCCTTATTCTATACAGCTGTGTTGTGCTGTCTCACAGTGAGCTACTTTAAATGCCTGGATAAATATTTATGAGCTTTGGGGGACACTGACTAAAACTACATTTTTTTTTTAATTTTTTCAAGATCCATAACCTTTTTGTCATCGGTGAGGTGCTGTTCTAGGTTTTATAATATTAGTTTCAAATCTTTGTATATAGTGCCACCTTTCTGAATTGTATTAGTTCTGATAGTTTCATTAGCTTGCAAGTGATTTAGAGCTTGTTTTCTCTCTGATTCTTTTGCTTAATCCAGGATGCAGTCTTATGCAAAACACATTTTCCTGTGTTCCATAACATTTCAATATTGCAGACATGATTCTGAAACATATGTTCAAATCCATTGAATTTACCAATAAGCCATGATTCAAAATCATTTAAGGTTTCTAAGTTTGCTCATATTCTGTCTATACTGGAATGTGATTTATTACAGGATGTTAACAAAAGTGAAAGAAAATGTTATAAGCAGTAATGGTTTAAGGTAGGTTAAACTAGTTAAGCTGACTTACCCAAGACTGATCAAAATATATTCCTTTATGACTATATTATGTACCATAGAAGATTGGAAAAATAACAGTGATTGTTTTGTACTTAATGTCACATCCTCTTGGTTCCAGCTATTAGTGCAGATTTTAATAGATATAAGTGAAGCATAGAGCTTAGGCCTTTTAATAGCTGGTGAAACTGAGCTATCCAACAGGTAGGAGTAGTCTCACATTCATAATAACTTATCTTACTTCAGTGAAATTGCCACAACTCAACTCCTTTCCAGAACATATGAGGATGCTGCAACTAAGCTGAAGCCTGATTCAAAAATATGTTGATTTATTAGCAAGTACATTTCTTGTAGTCAAGTTGATGAAGCTTTTTCTTTCTAAGATAAATATCCATTGTACTTGCCAAATAAGTGGAGACCACTGGCATTTAAACAAATAAGCACAAGCAACTTGGTCTGAAGCTGCATCTTCAGCTTGTCTACTAATAGTTAATGAAATGGCACAGTTTAAGAGAAATCTTAAAGTTCTACTAACCTATTTATTTGCAGTGGTTTTACAATTTTTGCAAGAAGATAAGGCAAGGCCTCTAATAATAATTTTTTATTTCTTTTTCTGGGAACTTTTAACATACATTTTGTCTGTAAACATCACAAGTAGTACAAGACCACAGAATATTACCACATTTAAAAAAACAATACAAATATTAATAAATATCACCACATTTAGATACAAGTACATCATAGACATATTTATATAATGGAACAACATTATGATATAAATATACTACTATAGATACTAATTTACTGTTAGTTTTCTAGTTAACCTGTAGAAGTCCCATGAAACCCAATGCCCTAAACCTGAGTCAAAATATTATAGTCTTACACCACTAAATTGTCCCTGAGACACTAATTTAAGATAAATAAGATGACCGATTCCTTAAATGTAAGTTATCTCTCTTTATGAAGGTCACAATGGGTGTATCTCCTTTCTAAGGAAGTCTACATTCCTTCTCCAGCAAGCACTAATGCTGCCTACTACGGCACCCAAGGTGCTACATATGCTGAGGACATTATATGCAGATCTCCATCACTCATATCTATTCAGCTGTCCATTCTGATGTTCTTGAAACAACCCTTTGTGAAGACTGTTTTCTCCTTCACTGGCTGGGTTCTGTTTTCCTGATCCAGTCTAGCCAGTCCATCTTTCATTCTCCTATACTGTCTCTATTCATCATCATCATCATCATCATCATCATCATAGTCCTCTGTAATGTAATAATCTAATCTTATAGTCTCTCTCCTCCCAATCACAACATTCATTGGTTTGCATTTTATTTTTCTGACTCACCCAGCTATGAGTTATAGCTCTTTGAAAAGCACATTAGTTCACTCATCAGCTGCCTCTGCCATTCCAAACAGCCATAAAGCCCATCCATACCCATTACATTTCCTACTAATAAATGTCTGACCCAAGAAACAGTGCAAGTGGGGGAAGCACAAGAGGTCTTTTTCTGGAGCAGGTGAGGGAAAAGGGTGCATTACCTGAACAGTGAAAGAGTAGTTTGAGGAATAGTCAGAGTGGGGTACAAGGAATAGTTGCTCAAGAATCAGTTCAGGAACATCATTGGAAAACTGACCATTGCTAGCACCAAGGCTCAGTCTGAGATTTCTTCTGGTTCATTGGATACTTCAAATGGACTGTGTAGTTCTGAAAAGGGTCATAAAAAACAGAATGGAATATTCAGAAAAAGATGACTGATTAGCAGTCTGATGGGTATGAGCCTTTCCAATGCTGTGGAGGATAGCTTGTATGACAAAATTTATAGGACTTAGTAGCATGATTACTGACTGCAAGAAGTAATATTACATTGTATGGGATTATGCATTGACTTATATACATAAATATCTTTCTCCATCTCTCTGTCTCTCTCTCTCCATACATATATATATATATATATATATATATATATATATATATATATATATATATGTATAGATATACAGATATATACAAATATATATGTGTGAGTTATATATATATATATATATATATATATATATATATATATATATATATATATATATATATATATATATACACATATGAACCAAAATGAGACATTGCTTCTGTTGTTGGGGGGCAGCCAAAACTTAACTGAGGATGGTCACATATGGGTCATGAAGAAAATTATTCAGCAAAATGTTACTTAGTTCTGGCAAATTTTTACTTCGTGACCACAGGTGCAGAGCTGGGATCTAGGGAACACGATCAACGTTTAGACTTTTTCCTTTCATACATTTCTTCTTTTTTTTTGTCCTACAGGAAACTATAACACCAAGAGGGAGGTAATGTTAGAATATATATATATTTTTTAATATGTGATGCACACATAAAAAATGCAAAATTGATTATATCCTATTGCAATACAAGTCTGGGTAAATCCTTTAATGATGGCTGTCTTTTGTATCTCTTGAACTTTACTCTCCTCTTTCTTCTGATGTGCCTTGCTTTACAGGACTGGGCATGCCTATCGGTAAGGAATGGGTGTAATTTCATAACTATGTTTCTATACAGATGCCTGACCAAAGAGTGCTCAGGGAATGGGATGAGATTATTAGAAGGGAAGAAGTGGTGTTCCACTTAGGGCACTTCAATCTGGTCTGAATGATACAAAGGATAGACTGTATAACAGGAGTGGACAACATCAGCACAGCTGAGAAGTAGTGAAGAAATGGATGGGTGGGAATAAATGTCTGGATTGTTAGAGAGTTAAGAATGGGAATGCCATTAGTATCTCATTCTCAAGGGAATTAAAAAAGCAATGCAGAAGTATTGATATTCTGTTAACCCTAAATGAAGTTAAGGAATGGTTAGTGGAGGAGATCAATAAAATAAACCTTTCCATCCATGCACTATTGTCAGTGGTACTACAGCTGCTTGAGATTGATATGAACATTAGCAGGTGGAGATGGGCATGTTACAGGTGGGAAAGAGCACACGATAGAAGGTTGTTGCATTTGTTTTTTTCTACTGGGTAGTGTTATAGAGATATATACTTTGAGTAGAGACAAACTAGGCTTAAAGACATAGGAAGGATGTAAGATAGGGAGAAAGTTAAAGGAAAAAATAAGGTAGAAATAAGCAGGAAAAAATAGATTTATTGCCCAATAAAGAAGGGCTTCTTATAGAACTCCAACAAATGGGATCAGAAGGGAGGGTAATGACCAAAATAGGGTTGTGGAAGTAAAGCTGTGGACAGAAATAGACTTCCTAGGTGTAACTCATGGAGCTAGAAATGATAAAAATGGGAAATTACTGTTGGCTGAAAAGGAAGTGTGATTCTAAATCCATCACGTGGATGTCCAGATGGTAGAACGAGAAGCACCCAGCAGGTTAAGAATAAAGGAAGTAAGATAGTAAAAATGACTTCATCAGGAAAACTTTTAGAAGGTAGTACCAGAAGCTATGTGGATAAGGGGAGGGCTTAAACTCAGCTATGTGAGAATTGCATGCAGTGTGCAGGAGGAAACAGGTTGTAAACAGGAAGGTCAGCTAAATGAGGTGGTAGCAGTTTAGGAAACCGAAAAAAAACAGTTAAATGTTTAAAAAACTAAGAAATTACCAGGGATTGATAGAGTCCCTGCAGAAATTTACAAGTATGGGGTGTAAAGCCAAGGTAATGCCAGGATAAGAGGAATGTCCATGAAATGTACTGATGACAGGCTGGATGAATCAGAATATGTTCTTGTTTCTGTTTTTTTTTCTCTTCTTATCACGTTTATCAGTACTATGTGTTCTCATGGTAAAAAGTAAACACTTTTGTTTGTCTAGATGGCAAATAACAGTGGGATGTGCTGATTCTGTAAATTTGATGGCACCTTCTTCTAATACAACAAAGATAAAACAACACTGGAATGTAATGGCTATCAGAACTTTTTAAGACACAGCTGGGATTTTATTGATGAAGAGCAGATGTGGAGGCATTTTGACAAACTCTGGTGACTGCGGCATTGAGTGGAAAAGCTGGTGTATGACCTGTTTACTTAACGATGGTTATGTCAAGAGTCATTCATACAAGAAAAGGATTTTTACTATATAATTATATGACAAAGCAGTTGAAAATGTAGATGTAGTAGTTTCTTGCCTATGGGATCCTCCTTTCTGTGAGAACTAGCTATTCATTTTGAGGGACAGTCTTCTTCTAGGAAGCTCATCAGAGAACTTAGATGCCTGTAGTTAGATTTTTCTGTATATACCCTATCAATGTTTATTCATTTTTTTTAATTTTCCTTGGAAGCAAACCTACACTTATTTTACATTTTATTTATCCTATTTTTGTTATTATTTAAGTAAAATCGATTTAATTACCTTTAAGCTCTTTTGTTTGTTATTTATTTGTTACCAGTATATTCATGCACTGTTATTTAGCAGATAAGAGAGTAACCTTTATTTACGCTGTTGAGAAACATGTTGTGGGGCATGTGCCTTTGAGATTCCTGTTCACTGATTATCAATGAAAAATATATTAATTGGTGAAATAAAACAGACAGGTAACTGAAGTCTCAGACTTTCTCCAAAGTGGTGGCAGCACTACCAAACCAGGAAGAAAGCTGTGGTGAACTGATTTTCTGAGTGTGTGTGTGTGTGTGTGTGTGTGTGTGTGTGTGTGTGTGTGTGTGTGTGTGTGTGTGTGTGTGTGCGTGTGTGTGTGTGTGTGTGTGAAAGGCAGTTACTCAGGATAGAGGGGTGCTAAGAGACATTGTTTCACATAGACAGTGGTCTTGCTTTGTAAGTGAACAGTGTGCAATCTAATTTGGATGTGTAAGTCGGAGACCCATACCCAGAAGAGAAGTGTATATTCCTTCTATGCTCTTTGCACCACATTGTACTTTGGAAACTACTTACTGAAACACACATGTTCACTTTCTTACTATCACTTCATCCCTTCTAGTGATAGTAGTGTTGCCTTATCCTTTAGCCATGGTAGCAGTGATGCCAGTTTTCCTTCATATTTGCTAGAGTGGCAACCATGTCTTTTTCACATGTGGGTTGGCAGATACTAGCATATCTGCACAGCAGTAGTGACTTGGGGTGATCTGTCTGATGAGTATA
Organism: Protopterus annectens; assembly: GCF_019279795.1. NCBI lineage: Eukaryota > Metazoa > Chordata > Ceratodontiformes > Protopteridae > Protopterus > Protopterus annectens. The sequence continues at coordinate 477,590,663 of NC_056725.1, read as the reverse complement.
GGCAAGCAATTATTATTGCATTACCCAGGACTAGTGAAGAGGTAACAGAAGTGAGCACATTTGGAATCATTTCACCTGTGACCTTGGAAGTAAAAGTATCAGGAAAATGTAATTGAACAAGCTGGAAAAAGCAGTGCGTATATTAGTAGAAGAAGAGCAGACTAGGACTGTACCCAAGAGAACAATTTGTGACAAGTGGTACAGGTTAGAGGCTGTGATACAAAATCATGGGTATTGAGACTCCAAAGCCGGAGTAGTAATGTTTTTTTTTTGTTTTTCTTTTTCACAAGGAAGGCATTTAATTCAGTCACCTGGGAATTTCTATGTGGAGAATTGGAAATTATAGGCCTGGGATCACAAGTTTCATTTCTGTATATAAATTTAGCTATTAGGGTGTGTGTGTGCAGAAACTTATTTAAATCCAGTACAATTCTAAGGTGAAATTATTTGGAGTGTCCACTATCCCTGGGGCTATTTATACTAGTAATGGAAGAGTTAGCATAAAAAGTCATCAGGGTTCTAGATAAGGTGAAGGAAAAAAGATGTATAGAGGACTCCTTTTATCTTTTCATAATTAACTGCCTACAGGCAAGCAGAAACACTGAAGAAACATTAAATTGTGTTATACCATTATTGGATTAATCTGAGGGAGACATTTGGACTGGACTGTAACAAAAAATGTTTGTTTTGCAACTCCCCCCCCCCCCCATCTGCTGATCATCAGACCATATCTTGACCAATCAACCCTTTGATTTTCAACCTGGTGAGAGCCAAGCAAGACGGATCATTATCCAGGTAACCTTCATGAGTGGTTCAAGCATTTAAGGGTTTCTCTCCATCACTTCCCCGCACATCCAGCATGGCAGTGGTGGGGGGAGTGATGTGGGTTGTCTTTGAAGGATTTCTCCTCAGTTCCACAAGAGGCTTCACCTTTCAGCAGCCTTGACCCCTGTAATATGAGTGCCATGTGCATCTCTGAGTGCATGCACAGCTCTCATACCTCCCTTCCTCCCTCCCTCTGGGAAAAGGGAATAGCTCATGCTGCTTCAATACTCCCCTCTCTGGCTTTTAGTCAACTTGGTAGCAGTCAGGGCTCCATTTCTCTGCATCATGAAGCTGCATTGCAAAAGCTATAAATCAGTACTACTTAGAACTTTAAGGTGCCGGCCCTTCATTTGAAAAAAAAAGAAAGCATTACAGTCTCTCATATTTCTCATGAGTACCAGCTTTCATACTGATACAGAGATGATTTGGGGTGTTCTTGCATATTGTCTCCTAGATTACTTGACAGAAAATCTCCAAGCTATCTGAACTTTTCCAAGTCACTTTTCTGTTGTTTTTTTCCAAGCTTTTTTACAATTCCCGTGTTCTAAGCACATTATGTCCCATGCATACAGATGCCAGCTTCTCATTTGACATGCTATACTACAGCCTTTCTTTTATACACAACATAAATGAATAATTATTTTTAACAAAAATCCTTCAGAATCCTGTCTATTCAGTTAAACTCTTTCCATTCATGTATCATCGCCTTGTCAGTAATGCTGGTACCAAAACCGCATTTTATCCTTGTTAATGTTCATCCGTTCCTGACTATCTTTCATTACCTCCACTGGATTTGATTTATAAATAAAAAGTATTTCAGCAAAGAATCATCAGTTTAATAATGTAATACTTCAGCAGTGTTACTGTCTAACTCTGTCTCCACCATTCTGTAAATAGACCACTGATCAAGACTAAAGTTCACATGAGCCCATATATGTATCCCATATATGAATTCTTCAAAATAAACAGATATCTTCCCCATCATCTCATTCCACATGGAGATGCGTCTCAGCCATGGACCGCAATCCAATATATTTAAGCTTTCAGATATGAAAAAACTTCTGGAAAATACCCCATAGTATACACTTGGCACATGTTAATGCCCTCACTGCCTGCTTACTGTATGAAACATAGGAATGTAGGAAGAATACAAGCAACCAATCAAAGGGATCACATTTTCTATAAGATTTATTAATGGGGTCATTTGAAATACCAACAGATTGACTTGACTGTATGGTATATTAGGGCAAGTATAGTGAACGAAAAGTCTGTTCGAATTTTTTTACTAGGTCCCCGTATTGCTTCCATTAACAATCTTTTACAGTGGACATATACTTTTTATACACATATATATGCTAATGAATGATGTTTTTATGATTATTTATTATAAATTCATACATGCTTTATGTGAACAATTTATTAGATGTTATACTTTTTATCAGCTTTTTAAATACATACTAATTTTCTTTCTATATGATTGGTTGATTTTGACTGTTTTTAGTATAAATAGGACATAATTAGGAGGTATGCATTCATCTGAGGAAGTCTTTATGTGGACAAAAATGCATTTTAATTTGTGAGTGTTTATGTGTGTTCAGTGTTTACTTTGAACTATTAATAGGATTTTAGCTCTATAGCCTGTCCTGTCCTTCCAAAGTGCTCTTCTGACATTGTTTTGAGTGGTTTGGGTTCAAGCACTTTATTTCCTGCAGTGGTGACTTGTATAAGGACAGACACACAACTCTTAATAGTCTAGACCTGTACATTTTCTTAACTACTAAGGCTCTTGTTTTTCTGCTTCATACCTTCCACCCCCATTAATGGCTACACAGGGTATAACTGTCGTTATTCAGCAAAAGGTTTGCAATCTTTTTAAACTGAAATGTTACCTCTGGTAACATTTTTATGTTCTTGTTACACACTTGAAAGTACCAAGTAAAGATTTTCCTTATTCTGTCTGCCTTCGTTAAGAATATATATATATATATATATATATATATTTTTTTTTTTTTTTTTACAGTGGATATAAAAAGTGTACTTACACCTGTTAAAATTCCAGATTTTTGTGATATAAAAAATTAGACCACAATAAATTATTTCAGAACATTTCCCACCATTAATGTGACCTATAACCTGTTCAATTCAATTGAAAAACAAACACATCTGTTAGGGGGAAAAATATGAAAAATAAAAAATGTACAATAAGCTGGTTGCATAAGTGTGCACACCCTTAAACTAATACTTTGTTGAAGCACCTTTTGATTTAATTACAGCATTCAGTCTTCTTGGGTAGGAGTCTATCAGCATTGCACATCTTGTCTTGGCAATATTTGCCCACTCTTCCTTGCAAAAGCGCTCCAAATCTGTCAGATTGCGAGGACATCTCTTGTGCACAGCCCTCTTCAGGTCACCCCACAGATTTTCTATTGGATTTAGGTCCAGGCTTTCACTGGGCCATTCCAAAACTTCAATTTATTTCTGGTGAAGCCATTCTTTTATTGATTTGGATGTATGCTTGGGGTCATTGTCGTGTAGAAAGGTGAAATTCCTCTTCATCTTCAGATTTCTAGGAGATGCCTGAAGGTTTAGGGCCAAAAGTGACTGGTATTTGGAACTGTTCATAACTCCCTCCACCTTAACTAAAGCCCCAGTTCCAGATGAAGAAAAACAACCCCAAAGCATGATACTGCTACCACCAT
>NC_056725.1:477439639-477582139 GCF_019279795.1 Protopterus annectens | reverse complement strand
GGGGGAGAGGGCAAAGGCTGAAAAATAGGGACAGCTTTTAAAAATCACTGTGCGAAACCTAATTTGATAGAATAACAGGATTTGTGATAGCATGCATTTTTGAAAAAAATAAAGTCTAAAATTCAGATATATGACATTATTTAGTAACTTCAATTCTCAGTGACTTGCCAAAAAAACACAACTGTTATGAGGAACAGACCAAAATATGAGGCAAAAATCTGGACAGAGTGACCCAAGGTTCATTATTCAGCTAGCTAAGTGGAAATCTGCAGCACATTTCACTGCAAATTTAAAACCCCACCCAAACTATAAACGACAGGTTGACAGCAATTTCACTAAGCATGTTTCTAAGTTCCAGGATCAAACAACTAAAAAGAGATCTTGGGCTACCTAATCATTGGCTATAGTTTTCCTTTTTTAATTAAAAGAAATGTGTGTTTCTATACTATTTTCTGAGTGTCTGCAGTGTTATTTGCTAACAAAGACTTTAAGTACAAAATGTGAGTGTTACCTTTACTCAGCTTATATTTCAGTAAATTATTAAAGTTATCCATTGAAAAAAGAAAGTATTCCCTGATAGATGAATACCAGATAACAGATCAAATGCAAAAATAAAGTATTTCTTTTTTAAATGATAGGAAACTGACAGATCTTATGGCTGCTTCTATTAGAATTACTGTTAACATGCTTTAATGGCTATAATTAATAAAAAAGAGGACAAATGACACCTCTGTAATGCCCTACCTCTATGTAATTTACTGCAGATAATTTTCTATTTATTTTAAAGAAAACTTTGATGAGAAAGAGATCAAATAACCCTAATGAGGATACTATGTAAGCCTAATCCATGTAACATTAAGCAAATTATCTAAATATCTAGTTTATAAAATGATTTACATGTTTCAATTAATGCAAAAGCAATCAAATAAGGCAATTTGGAATTTTCATTTAAATACAATTGAGTAGGTAAAGTGTGTGGTCTGCGAAATGTATGCCTCTTGAAAGTATAAAAACAAGCTGAGCTTACATAACTTAAGGAAAGAAGAAAGTGAAAAATATAATTATTTACATTTGTGGCACAAATCGTATAGTTAGCATTTAGAACTGAGACTGGGCAGTAATTGTAGCCAATATAGGTTCCTTATTAGGTTTAGAAAGTAAGACTGTAATGGTGCAACTAAACATTCATCTCGACTATGTGATCAAAGCAATTCAAAATGATGAGATAGTAGATCTGAAAAAAATGTAAATAAAGTTAATAAGGTAATAGATCAGAGACTGGTGTCTTAATGCAATAGAGGTTATCTAAGAGTGGGATCACTGGAAACCTGCACTCACAAATTTTCAATATTTCTTCAATTTTTATTTTGTTGTCAACTCAAATCTGTAATTTCTTAATAATTTATATTATAGTTTGACCAAAAATGCAGAAACTATTTACATATTCAAGTAAATCTGAGACAGGATAGCAACAGTTTAACAAAATGTTATGTTTATAGTGTGGAGGAAATTCAGGGAAAATACATTTTCACGTGATTTTTCCCTGTGCCTGCTTTCATTATTTGGGTTATATGTTAAAGCTTGATTATATGAATCCTAAGTTGAAATGAGCAGTCAAAAAACTTTTCGGTGGCAAAGAAAATGAAACAATAGGTGAGAGAAGTGAAATGTTCCTATTTACATGGGTGAGGCCATGATTATAAAGTTTTTTGCCATAGTGGTGCAGCAGTTAGCATTGTCTCCTCACAGCAAGAGGCTGTCCTCTTTCAATTCTCAGATGGAATGCCTTCTGTGCAGAGTCTCCATTTCCTCCCTGCGATCGACTGATGTTTGAAAGACATGCAGGTAGGTGTGTGAGTGTGTGTGTGCCTTCTCTGAAGGTTGACTGCCGGGCTAGCAACTCCACTGCCAATCATAAGCAGACCGCTGATCCGCTGTGGTGACCCCTAACCAGGAAAAGCCGAAAGCGTTTGCTCTATACAGCTGTTTTTTGCTACTAAAGGTTCATTCTAAATGTTAATTGAAATGACTTTGCTGTATGAAATTTTAAATATATTCCACAAAGTTGAATTCAGTAATTCTATACAAGTTTAAGTGTCCTAAGTGTATTTTTATCAACTGTAGATGAACAGACATTGACACCATTACTAGATTTTTTATTTTTATTAAATGTAGATGAACAGACATTGACACCTTTACTAGATTTTCATGATAGTTGTCCAAATAATGGCCAGCATTTGAGTTTCAAACTTCATATCCTTCAAAAAATGTATGCTAACACAAAACCTTTTATTTTATTAACTTACAGCAGCATTTAAAATTTGTCTCTATTTTTGGGCATTTGTCCACCCATTATTTTTGCCTTTGTCCAGATTTCTTGAGCTAAGAGGTTGAGAGATTTTAAAGGAATACCCATATCAATAGCTATTAGGTGTTGTAACGCTTGTGATATTTAGGGTCCTAGGAGAGCTACTGGGCAAAGCTCATTCTGTGCCTCATTTAAGGAAAACAACCTGTGATTAATACTGCTGCAGCATATAACATACTGTTAGAGGGGGGCCGGGTCGTGCAACAAAGCCAGTGATTTACTTACAGCTTCTGCTAAATATTTCTGCACTTTTTAATTAAAATTTCGACAAATGATTTTGTGAAAAGGCCTTTTGTATTTCAGCTGAAGTCATGAAATCCAGGAAATTCATACAAAATATAAACATGAAAGGCTTCTTCTAACAAGGTGTGAAAGACTTTTTTTTCCTAAGAAGGCAGTTGAATTGTTGCTGCCTAAACACTTTTATTAAAAAAAAAATAAGCTCAGTCTGGCCTGGATCTCTGATCATTATAGAAAAGCCATTGGTATTAATATGGTTTCATTCTTCAAAGAGATGCAAGAAAAAATCTATTATAAGATAATAAGGGACACTTTTTAAAATATTAGCAATGTTATCTAGAGGTGCTGCTAGAATAAAATAATGTGAAATAATATACATTTCTGAAGTAACAGAAATCTATAACACTAATTTGTTGTCATTATTTATTGAGTGTCATTCACCACATTTTCTACAAAAATCACCAGTTTTAGGAGGAATTGAGAAGGGCAGAGCAAAAATTTGAGTCAAAAATGGGCACAGTTGAGAGGTATACCCATTATAGTGAACTGCTAGATATATAATTTGTAAATCAGGTCTAAATTTACATATAACTTTTGTGAAGTACATTGAATTTGCATTAAACAGTGACTTACTTTTCTACAATTGCCGTGCCTAACTGCTCAAAAATTATCTGGAACTGTGATGAGTCTTCCAAATGATATATTTTCCATATGGACTCACTTCATAAACATTGTGCACAACTGCTATAAAGTATGCAGTATGCAATTCACAAACATTCCCAAATGTACTCTTTTGAGAAGATACACATACAACTGTCTACCCAGATGACTCCAGGAACACAGCTGGCATGGAAATGGAGATTCACAGTTTACTCCACGATTCACAAACCAGTGAATTGCCAACTATATTGTGTGGTATATAAGGGAAGTTATAGGGTATAATTGCAGACCACATGGTGCACAACTAGCAGCATTATACACAATTTCCAAGAAATAATGATATTCTCTGCATAATGTAACTCAGTAACTGTATTACAATTCCATGGAATGATATTGCCTGTATAAAGTGAAAAGCCCCAAGGGGATGCAAAAGTACATCTTGAGTTGCTTTGCAGCACAGACAAGTGCTCCCCTACAAGTAAACATGCATTGGTCACCCCTATCACAGTGATGCAGCCAAGCTCCCACCAGTGGAAACAGCTGCAGTATTTAATTCTTTTATTAGCATATTCTGCAGATAACTGCAGTGATGGTGCTGTGGTAGCTTTGTCGCCTCACAGTAAGACGTCCTGTTTGATTCTCAGCTAGGGCGTCTTCTGTGTGGAGACATGCGTGAATGGGTGTACCTTCGTTGAAGGTTGTGCATCAGGGCCGGCAACTCGGCATGTAAAAATCTACTGCCAATCATTAGCGGACCGAAGTTCCGCTGTGGCGACCCCTAACCGGGAAAAGCTGAAAGACACAACAACATTAGCATATTCTGCAGATGACTATTTCTGCATGGCCATGGCAACCAGACCTTGAAACTTTTAAGAGTCTTCCAATGCCGTGACTATTGAGCACAAAGATCTAAGGTAGGATGCTCTCCTTCCAACTGTAGAATAAAAAGCAAGTAAATTTAGGAAATGAACTGACCATTTGGGGGTCTGGTATTTGTGTGTGTGTGTGTGTGTGTGTGTGTGTGTGTGTGTGTGTGTGTGTGCGCGCGTGCGTGTGTGTGCATCTTTGTGTGTGTCCGTTTGTCTGTGTGTGTGTGCATGTGTGTGCGTGTGTGCGTGTGTGTGTGTGTGTGTGTGTGTGTGTGTGTATGTGTGCGCGCGTGCGTGTGTGCATCTTTGTGTGTGTGTGTTTGTCTGTGTGTGTGTGCATGTGTGTGCGTGTGCGTGTGTGTGTGTGTGTGTGTGTGTGTGTGTGTGCGTCTGTGTGCGTGTGTGCGTGTGTGTGTGTGTGTGTGTGTGTGTGTGTGTGTGTGTGTGTGTGTGTGTGTGTGTGTGTGTGTGTGTGTGTGTGTGTGTGTGTGTGTGTGTGTGTGTATCTGGGTATCTGTGTGTGTGTACATGTGTTTGTGTGCATGTCAATGAACATGTTCCTGTGTCTCACAGTCTGTCTGAATGTGAGAGGAGGTAAAGGCTGTATAGATAAAGTGCATCTGGGAAGTGCAAGGCACTTGGTTAACTAGCTGATACTTACATGAGCATGCATAGTAGGAATGATACCCAGCTTTATGAATGTATATATGATATTCTGCTGTACCTGCTGCATAAGCCATTTCAGTCATTATGGCTACATCTTATCCAAAAAGCTCTCATAAGCAGAATTACATTTTTCCTTCTTTCTTTTGACTTTTTAAACTGATTCTTGAACTAAATTTTGCATCTGTAAATATGTATATGTTGAAAGCATATCCGTGTATCTGTAAATACATTTTGTTCATGTCTTATATGATCATGTTTACCCAGTATGTGCCTACACATGGTCCATTGAGATCAGTAGAGTACCCTGGTAAACAAATATAAATAACTGAATAAATAATAAATAATGTTACCTTCACCATTTTGGCAGACCATACATACACATTGTATAAAGTTATTGTACAGAATTATTCAATGAAAACCTTTCCTCTTTTATTCATATAGTTTTTAGAAAGAAAATCTAAATATCTGACCATATAATGCTAGAATACAGCCCACTGCATTGAAAAACTGATCTGCTCTTCGGTGTTGAACAACCAATGTTCCTAAATCATACATTTATCTCCTTTGTATGAGTGGAAAATATGATCATTAAGTCTACCAAACTGAAATGGTACCAATTTTAGGTAATAATGTAGCTCTCCAGAATATCGAGCCATCCCATACGCAAGCCCACATGAATTACCTTTGCAGCTTTATTACGACCTTTAATGTTGTTGCAGGGGATATTTCCTCCATTATAAAGAAAAATTGGAGCATTTTGCGATTAGACATGCAAGGTAACTCCCAGTTTGAGATCACACCTAAGGTGGTGTTTAGCAGGGGGTTGAATCTGAAGAGTATTCTACAGATGAAATCGAACCATACACCAGTTAGGGGGATGTACAAATGTAAATATGTGTAAATACTGCAGGTTTATCAAAGCAGGGACTTTTTTCAGTATTGGGGAGATCAAATACCCTATTAGGGGTAGATTCAACTGTGCCAGTCCACATGTGGTATATTTGGCTAGGTGCTCTTCATGCCCGGTGTTTTATATAGGAAAAACTGATAGGAATCTTCAGGAACGCCTTTATGAACACCTTTATGCCATCAAAAAAGAGAAGATGGAGAATGCACTGGCTAGGCATGTTAAGGAGTATCCTGGTCATGAATTTACCTTTTCAGTTATTGATCAGGTATTCCTTCCAATAGCGGGGGTCCAGATATGTTCTTTTAGAACAAAAGGAATTAATCTGGCAGCTGAAACTGAAGCTTACCATTATCCAGGCTTACATGGAATGTTATCCATTTCTTGTACTTTAAAATTAAGAAGTTTGGTTAGGTAATTTTATTGTGTTTATATTTCTGTAGATTGCATTCATTTTTTTATTTTATTTGTTTTGGGATGACTTATATAAGCATGGATATTTCTTTTAATTGGTGGTTTAGTAAGGTTGAGTCTTTAGGGAAGGGTTTTGAGCAGGTTTGTGAATGTATTGGCGTAATTGCTAAGTAGTCATGTGGTTTATGAGTTTTTTATTAAGGTGTATGTTGAAATGTATTCCTATGTTTTTTCTGATGAAGTTGGTGTGGGACACTGATGAAAAGCTTATTGACATTGTTGAGCTTAAATAAATTTCAACTTTTAGCTTACAAGTATTACTATGTCTGGATTTGATGCATTTGCTGAGGTTTATCGTCTCACTGGCTTCCCATTTCAGTTTAGCTTGTTCAGCGGCATTTTAGTTTTCCTGTGGTTGTTGTGTCTGGGAGCCATGTCTGATGAACAACCTGAGCTTTCCCTGCAGGAGATGTGGGAGATTTAACAATTTTAATCAACCTACTTACTCAGAAGGTCGATTCTCTTTCATGATGTATGGAAGATTTGGTGGGGTCCTCGCAGCCTTTGTTCAGCAGTAACATTCTTCAGGGGAGGACTCCTTCTTCCAATCTTGCTGGGGCTCAACCTTACCCGTTGCCAATTACAGCAACAGACAGTTGTTGTGGGAATGCAATTGGTGCACAACTGCAGAATAGGCGTGTAGGGGCTGCCCGTAGAGTTCCTGCTCTTTCACCGCATTTGGATACCGGCAGATTAGATGGAACTGGTATAACAGAAGCAACAGGGATGAGTGTTTCGTTGCAAGGCCAGGTACGGTCTAATATAAACATTTGGTTAAATTGGCCATTTTTGTTCAACTAAGTATTAGAAGGGAACCACAATAAACAAGGCTCTTTAAGTGAAGTGGATTTGGCACAGAAATTAAACATGTTTGATCACAAATTAATAAAGTTGAGGAAGTTACATCTGGAAGTAGCTTACTTCGAGGAGTGCCAGCAGTCTAAAGTGGTTCCTAAGGGGCTTCAATCCTGGCAGTATTCTACAGGATTAGAGGAAGGCTCTGCCTTCCACAAAGATTTACTTTTGCTGTTTGATAGACATGGTTTTGAATTGCTTAATTTGATTTGTAAACATTATAAAGAGGCCATCAGTGTATTGTCGGGGGAGCTTACTATTTTGGATGAGGCTGTAAGACATGATTCCAATTTCACCAGATATAAATATGATTATGACCATATTTTTACCAGCATTGATCAGCAATTGCACACAATTAATTCTAATAAAATTAGGAAACTTCAGAGGGACTTGAAGGTTACAGGGAAGGGGTGGCCTTTCCTAAACAACCCAGATCCCAAGGCAATTTTTTACCTTCAGCTGCCCATTCCTTCGGTTCTTTGCCAGCTACTGATACTTCCAGGACCAATAGGTCATCATTTGGGAATGAGGTGGATGCCTCTGGTGGTTCAGTTCAACAGAATCAGACTCGGCATAGTGATAGGTTGCCTTCTCGGAAACAAACCATCTGATTTAGTACCAGAAGTCGAGGATCAACATTTTCAGGACAAAGCCTCAATCCATCAACCCTCTCCGGGGAGGAGGCAGACATACAGAACCAGGAGGAGGAATTAGGTTTGCCTGTTTTTTCTACAGTATTCCTGGTTATAAGCCCGTGTCAGATTGTTACCAACACCGGAAAGGACTTCAAGATTTATAACTATTCAGGGTTTGTTTTTACCCCACCATTGGTGGACCTCCTAGCAAAGGGTTTGACATTTGTGCCCAGTAGGAGGGCAGATGTGGCCAATACTTTGATTGATCTTAAGCTTTTCATCAGGAAGCTTAATTTCCAGAGTATATTTGGTGAACAGGCTATGAAGCCAAAGGATTTCCACATTCCAAGTACATTTAATCCCCCTTTACATCATTCTCTTTGCCTTTTTGAATGATTGTGTGACTTAGACATTCGTCATTTATTGAAATGCAAACGAACTGTTAATTATAACATCAATAAGGAAGAGAAGTGTCTTTTAGAATTGTTGTCCAATTGTGAGAGTTATGCAGCCTGACAAGGGGGGAGGACTGGTAGTGATGGAAGAGATAGACAACATTAAGAGAATGGAAAATATTCTGGCATCTGAAACGTACAAAGAGGTTTCGAAAAATGAGTTGAATCAGAGTGTGACTAGGGTCTGTACTTATTTTAATGACATGTTTATTAATGGAGTCATCAATGTGGGAGTTTTTAATTATATTTGTACACCTAACCCCAGAATACCTGTCCTGTCCAGCAATCCAAAGATCCATAAGAATGTGCATGACCCCCCCCATGCACCAGCTTGTGAGTGCAAGGGGCAGTGTGACTTATGCCGGGGCAAAGGTGGTGGACACGATTTTGAAAAAGTATGTGTCCAGTAAGTCCCACATTACTAAAGACTCCTGGTCATTCCTTGAGAGGGTCAATTGCACTCCTTGTACAGGGGAGAGTAATTTCTTGACAATCGATGTCATCGATTTGTACTCTTCCATTCCCCATTCCATAGCGTTAGAATGGATTGAAGCCATCATGGCCATTAAACAGGCACCTGCTGGGGACATTCTGTTGGTGAGGGAGTTATTGGATATCATTCTGACCTGTAATTTTTTCTCCTTTAACAATCATTGGTTCCACCAATTAATAGGGGTCCCTATGGGGTCTTCTTGTGGGGCCAGCGTTGCCAATTTGGTGATGACGTACTGGGAGAGGGAGTTTGTTTTCTCTAATTCTATCACCCAGGAGAAAACCCCGCTTTATACCAGATGTTTGGATGATATTTTTATCATCCTACAGGGGGAGAAAGAAGTGGCTGAGACACTGTTGGATAGTTTTAATGCCTCCACCAGTTTTTTTGAAATTTACATTCAATTTTTCTAAGGAGAGGATCTCTTACTTAGACGTGGAGTTATTTTAGGATATCCCCCTAGGCCGTTTTATCACCAAAATTCATCGTAAAGCAACCTTTTCCAATAGTTATTTACATTTTGATAGCAGCCACCCCTTCCACCAGAAGAGGTCGATAGTAAAGGGGCAGTTGGTGAGGGTGGTGAGGATGGTGTCTAAGTTTAGCGACTTCCTTGAAGAATGTGAGTTTATTCGTGGCCTTTTTTTGAATAGGGTTTACCCAGACCATCTCATATCAGAATTGGTCTAGGAAGTTTGCTGTAAGAGGAAGAATGGGTTCTATGTACCAATTTTAGGTAATAATGTAGCCCTCCAGAATATTGAGCCTTCCCATACGCAAGCCCACGTGAATTACCTTTGCAGCTTTATCACAACCTTCAGTGTTGATGCAGGGGATATTTCCTCCATTATAAAGAAAAATTGGAGTATTTTGCGATTAGACATGCAAGGTAACTCCCAGTTTGAGATCACACCTAAGGTGGTGTTTAGCAGGTGGTGTTTAGAATCTGAAGAGTATTCTACAGATGAAATCAAACCATACACCAGTTAGGGGGATGAACAAATGTAAATATGTGTAAATACTGTAGGTTTATCAAAGCAGAGACTTTTTTCAGTATTGGGGAGATCAAATACCCCATTAGGGGTAGATTCAACTGTGCCAGTCCACATGTGATATATTTGGCTAGGTGCTCTTCATGCCCGGTGTTTTATATAGGAAAAACTGATAGGAAACTTCAGGAACGCCTTTATGAACACCTTTATGCCATCAAAAAAGAGAAGATGGAGAATGCGCTGGTTAGGCATGTTAAGGAGTATCCTGGTCATGAATTTACCTTTTCAGTTATTGATCAGGTAGTTCCTTCCAATAGCGGGGGTCCAGATATGTTCTTTTAGAACAAAAGGAATTAATCTGGCAGCTGAAACTGAAGCTTACCATTATCCAGGCTTACATGGAATGTTATCCATTTCTTGTACTTTAAAATTAAGAAGTTTGGTTAGGTAATTTTATTGTTTTTATATTTCTGTAGATTGTATTCATTTTTTTTTATTTTATTTGTTTTGGGATGACTTATATAAGCATGGATATTTCTTTTAATTGGTGGTTTAGTAAGGTTGAGTCTTTAGGGAAGGGTTTTGAGCAGGTTTGTGAATGTATTGGCTTAATTGCTAAGTAGTCATGTGGTTTATGTGTTTTTTATTAAGGTGTATGTTGAAATGTGTTTCTATGTTTTTTTCTGATGAAGTTGGTGTGGGACACTGACGAAAAGCTTATTGATGTTGTTGAGCTTAAATAAATTTCAGCTTTTAGCTTACAAGTATTACTGTGTCTGGATTTGGTGCATTTGCTGAGGTTTATCATCTCACTGACTTCCCATTTCAGTTTGATTTGTTTAGCGCCTTTTAGTTCTCCTATGATTATTAAGTCTACCAAAGTTATTAGGCATAATTTCCAAATGGAAGTGATACAAGGGAGGTAAAAGACTTGAAATCTATGTTGTACATGGAGCACCATGATTACTTTCCACTGTCCATTAAAAGGTAACCTAGTTCAGTGCTACTCCAGCTGAAGATGAGGGGTGCCTAACAACTGTTACAATTGCAACAAATTTTAACCAGTCCCTATGCACTGTTAGGATTACGTCTGGTGGTATGCATGAATAGCTGACAGTGGCAGCCAGCAAATGACAGCAACAAAACATAAAATGGCATAATTTAAATTTTGTTTCTGCCTGCTGTCTAGAAGATTACAGCCAGTCAAAAGAGATTAAACAATTTGTTCTTTCTTCTCGATAAAAACTTAAAAGGGAAAAAGTAAAAAAGTCATGGACATTCAGAAGCCATATCGCAGAAACACTTGATGTCCTTAAGGAGCCGTTTGCATATATCCCATGGCCCTCTATTACCGGAGGTTTAAGGTATCACACAGTGAAAAATCTAGCTTGGCTAGGCTTTTTTCTTGTAGTTTTTACCAACTGGTTTGTCTGTGTGACCACTGTACTCTTTAGTTTAGTTTTTCTTACACGTAGGATACCTATGGATGTCTCCTGCTGTCATTTTAACAGTGCTTCCCAACTATTTTACCGGCTTTCAGATCCAACACATTTTGCCTTTATTTTGCTGGACTGGTGCATAGAACTGATAAATGTCCATGTATAATAAAGTATTATGACTGCTCTTAGGGTGAATTTGTTGGCATCCATGTCGCAAACACATAATAATCAGGTTAAAATTGGAAATCCAATCACAATTCTGTGTATTGCTAAATAATAGGCAGAAATGAAGAAATAACTTTGATTCTATTTAAAGTCAAGATTAGTATCACCTTTATCAGATGAAAATGTCTATCTCAAGATAACCCTAAGTCCCATACTACCCAAAAATGATGAAGCAAATGTGCCTTTTTTAAGATAAGAGACTCCCAAATGAGGGCACATTTGATGAAGAACAATCTAAATGAAAAGTGAAGTATATTTTTACTCACTGCACAATTTCAGAGGTGCAGCTAACAATTCTGGAATCCACTGCTGCTCTCTGATCTGGTTCCCATCTCCTAAACTTAATAAAAGAAAGGTTCATGTTCCGATCAAACTCTATTAATGTAAAGAGTTGCTATTCTTCTGAATCCATGCACCTGGAAGAGATGGAAATGCTCTTCCTATTTGTTCTGCTTCAAGTGCTCCACTCCTAAGCACTTACAAACCACTGCCTTGAAGAAAGGAACTAGAATTTCTTGTAGCTAGTATAGGCTGCCTCACATACACTAACTGCAATATGAGTTTGGGCAAGCAGCTACCACACCTTACCTGAAAACATTATCGAATTTGGGTGAACTCAGTGTCACAGCTGTAAGGAGAGAGTGGAGGGGGATTTAGGTTTAGGGAGTGGGATATGTGTTTTAGGGTTAGGGAGGGAGTTTTAGGTGTAGGGAGTGGGAAGGAAGTTTCAGGGTTAGGGTGCAGGAAGGCTGCTTTACATTTAGGGAGTAGGAAGGGAGTTTTAAGTTTAGAGAAATCTCAGGGAATTTAGGGCTATGTAGCAACAAGGGAATTTTAGGTTTAGACAGGAAGTACTGGGGTTAGATCTGGGTGGGAATTTTAGAGCTACAGTTAGGGCTCTGGTAAGGCTTTACTGTATTAGAAGAATGTTGGGAGGGATAAGTAGTTACAGGAGTTCAGGCTAGCAGGGGTTCGAACACTTACATTTCCAAACAAGTTTCTAGCACACAGACATTTGAAGTAGACTCTTTCCTGTTTTGCTGTTCAGTTTTTTTCCCTTTAATGTTATTTTCATGTTTTATTTTGTCATATTGGCACTAGGTATTTTTTTAGATTTTCTAGGTTTGATAACCCCATTTCCCATTGATGAACATGTAATGAATGTTTATATTATAATAGCTTGCATTAGTGTTTTTAATATTGTTTACTTTTTTTTGTGATGTGTGCTTGTGTATTAAATGCTATTTATTTTAATTTTATAATGAACAATGCAATTTGCCATTCCAGTTTCTTTCTAATAAAGTCCATGGATAATTTTCCATCAGATTCTATCAGGATATAAAACTAGCTTAGTTTGTTTATGTTTGTGTACCTTTTCAGTACTATGAACTCAGTAGGCACATATTTTTGGATGATCTAAGCATTTTACATTTTGTACTTGGCATGTGTTTATATTTTGCTATACTTTCAGGTTGGTGATGGTCTATTTTACTTCTTATGGAAAAAATGTCACTAGCAAGCCTTACTGTTGCAAATGTAGTACACAACAAACAAAGCAAGGAAGGTTTGACAAGAGGGGAAGCATAATAGCACCAGCACGATTTTGTATCAATAAAGATCTTACTAGAAGAATGCTGAAGAAGGTTATTGACTATATTGTGAGAAAAGGTGACTAAGCAGAAAAAAAAATCACATAGTTCTATAACAAATGTGATAAATGAGCTTTTTTCTGAAAGGTTTTCCAGAACTAAACCAAATACTGACCTTCCAGATATTCAATAAATTAGACAATAATTATAAAGTGACAAAATGTGTCAAAGAAGTTGAGTTGTCTACAAATTGCAAGACAAGCATTGGTACCTTTTATACTCGGACTAAAACAATTTGGAGAGTGTTTTAACAGTAATGAAGGTCATTTGTCAAACTGTACATTGGAATTATTTTTATTTTCATTACAAAGTTTACTGCCTGCTTCTGAGAGCCCTAATTTGACCTGCCACTACCACGTGTGTCATATGCTGACAAACAACATACAACTCCCCATGTCTTCAATTACTTTTCCAAGGCCTGGAAAGTAAATGGCAGATGGCAAGAGGTTAAATAAACACCAGCTGGCGGTGTTTGAACTTCGAATCGAACAAATAAGTGAGATGGTGCCAAGTCAATCTATTTCGACATCTCCAGTAGGAGATTTCTGATTTGTGTCCTGTGATAGGATTAGTAGCTTATTCTAAATAGGACACATAATTAGAATGGCATATGTTTCTTATTAACATCATTTTAACCTATAACATTGCATCCCTTGCAGTGCAAAGTTTCCCTGCATGAGGAAAAGAAATTGCTTTTTGATCAAGTACACATCAAAAGGTTAAACCTGTGCCAGAAAAAAAAAATACTTCTAACATTAGAGTTTTCATAATGGCCTCAGCAGCTGCAGCAGTAAAAAATATAAAAAATAAATAAATACTCACACCTTGGCTGTGAAAAGAACAGCAAAAGCAGGCAGTCTCACTGTTAGAATAACATCTGTTAGAACGAATATCAAATTAGTAACCTTTGCTGGGGTCAGTATTAGCTTCTGTGGCATTAATTCTGCAAGAGCAGAATAAACACTGTAATGAACTACATTTCAAGCAGCTCTTTCTTCTGTTCAAAGTTAGTCCTATTTTTTTCTGTATAAAATTGTCCGTGCACATCCATATTTATATTTATATGCATTTCACTTGTGAATCTCTGCAGAAGGGTTACTGTAAGACATCTTCAGAAAAATGAGTCATACCCATCTAGAATTGCATGGTTACAAACAAATAAATACATAAGTAATACTTAAATCATTGCAGACTTTAACATCTGTTATATGTAATACACTTTTTTTGAAATTTCATAAGGAGAAGCACACTTCTCTCTACAAATAAGAACTAGTATTATTTAGTCAACTTTCACTAAAAGGTACACAGTCAATTTTGCCAAGTTTCCAAGCGTGTTGATCTGGGTAAATAACCTCATTCTTTTTTTTTTTGAAAGATTCTTTTTATTAGGAGAAAAAAATGAAACTTCAACATTTCACCAAAGTTTCCATGAATTCAAAACAAGACATTGCAACAACTTAACTATTTATAATATTTGCAACCGAAAAAAATAAAATGTACCTTCACAAGCAATGGAACCATTCTATCACCAGAAAATAGTATTTTGACATTTGAACTATGTCCTGTATGATCAGTCTTTGTAGTAATTATCCCTGTTCTAACTATTAGGTATTTCTTTTAAAAGTCATAACTTAAGTGTCATTAAAGAAAAGCAGACTAAACTAAAAGGATCCCTTTCCAGTTCTGATTTGGATATAAATGACTTACTGCTGTTGCTACTGAACACTTAATGTGGTTCTGTGTTTAACCCTTGGTCAGGTCTAGCTGCTCAATGTACCTTAATTATTTCAAATTAATTATTTGCAACTACCTGGGTGATAGTGTTCTCCCTGGGTGATAGTGTTTGGTAATATCTTTAATGATGACCGTAGTAATGTCCATCATACTTGGCTTTTGAACAACTGTAATAGCAGGCCATCAAAGACAATGCTTAATGGGCATGTCTTACTTGGACTACTTTCTTGGTTTCATTTCCATTTAGTTAGGCTCATGACAGTGAAAACTGCAATAATACCCATACATATGCATAAGATGTTGGGTATTGGCATAATGGTTAAGGTGTTTACCACACACACACATGCACAAAATCAAGGTATAGTGTTTGATTCTCACCTCTGATGGAAGTTGGCTAAATTTAAAACAACCCACTAAGGCAGCTAATGAAGTGTTTACCTATGAAAGGTGCTAAACTCTATCATGATAGTAACATGGCATCGTAGCACAAATACAGCAGCCAACTATCATCCAATTTTCTTGCAATTCTCAGGATAGATGGATAATTAATCTTCCAAAGTAGGTGAATTGATAAGTGCACCTAAAAAAAAATACAGCCAGTCCCCACTGCATGATCTAGCCAATAATGGTGGATGGTATGTTGACGTCTTTGCTGAGGAGACTGTTGATACAGCTGAAAAGATTCAGACGAACAGTACTTGACCAGGCATCCCAAGGAGAAAGGCTGTTTCTATACAAACAGAACAGAAAGACAGCTGTCCTCACTACCTTTAACATTACTATGTCACAAAGAAACTGAAAGACACAACTTGGAATATTATCTCAGCAACTGGCTTATTCAAACTGAGGGCAGCAATTTAAGAAATCCTACTGAAGTGCAATGCATGCACAAGGTTGATCATAAATTGGGCACTGATGAATGATTATACACTTAGTACAGCAAAACCATTAAGCAAACACAAAAAAGAGAATCTTACTGGCTTACCTAAAGGTTTGAAAGCAGTATAGGGTCCTAGCATAAAATGCCTCTTTCTTTACAATCAATTAATCAGAGCTAAAGCCATGGCGAAGCAACTTTCTGGTTGAAAGACTTGTTCAAAAATAATAACAATATAATATATGTGGTTATGGAAAGTCTCTACATCTCTCTGAGTTGAATACAATTCCACATTGTTCCATGTGTACTTCTCAATATATGCAGAAATTAAAATTAAGGCAAATGACTCAAATCAGCTTTGGACAGATATATCTTCCAAAAATTCCTTAAATACTGATGATGATGTCACAAATGCATGACAGCATCTGTTGAAAGTAATATTAGTTACAAAGTGGCCAAAGCTTTTATACCTTATCAACAAACCTACTGATATAAAAAGGCTGACTGGCATCTCATCATATGAACAGATATTGAAGCCTCTAGAACTTCCAGTGCAAATTGGAGTAAAGCTGGAAATGTAAAAAACAAGCCAGCCACACCAGATACTGAACGTAATCCAATTTAATTAAGTGCTTTTGTCTTACTCAATTTCAGACTTCCTCAGAATAAAACCATTTTACAAAATCACACATTATATACTCAAGTCTCCTCCCCTTGTTAATTAAATCAATATCAATTCCACCCATGTTGTTAAAATACAGATACTTATATACAAAACTTCTAAAGGTTAACAAACTCTATTGTCTCAATCTATTGATCCATATATACAAAAGTTTATAATCATTTTTATGCATAGTTTATCATAAAAAATAAGCTGCTTTCAACTTAAAAAAGAACTTAATGATACCTTATCATTAAGTCCAGGCTTTTCATCAGATGTGACCTTTATTTGCCACTTCAACTCTTTAAATTCAAGAAAGTCGTCACAGGGTATCATTAAGTTCTTTTTTAAAGTTGAAAGTGCTTGTTTTTTTATATTTCCAGCTTTAATACGAGTTGTTGTGTGTTTGTGGTTACAAATTGGAGTAAAGTTCAGATACTGATGTGCTAAGAGTATTAGAGTTCTCCCTCTGCCATATTCTACAAAGACGTGCACCTTAATACTCATCTATGTCTCAAAGAAATCTTTCAGAATACAACAATCAGAAACATTCAGGAAGAATTTTACAGATGATGTCAACGTTACATTTCAGTCCAAGGGTTTTTTTTTCTGATAAAATATTTTCTAATGTGCTTTGCAAAACATGAATTTTCTTAGTGTACAGTAGGTGTCTGCCTTTTTCTGAGCTTCTTATTAAGTGTAGGTGGGCTACACAGACTGCCGACAATTTTATACTGAGCACACAAAAGTGTAATGACTGAAGAGTGACTCCACATGAATATTAACGCCATCTGCAATTGCAAAGTCATAGAAAAACCATCTTTGCATGGGAGAGGAGGTCTTCTGAAACTCTTTATGGGGAGGCTACACATCCCACAATCTCACTGCTTATACATGCTGATTTTGAGATTGCTTCATCTCAGGAAAAGGAGAGAACCCTACTGCACCTCCAAATTAATCTTCAGGGACCTAATGAGAAGGAAACCAAATGTCCTATGCTAATCACCAGAAGCTGCAACAAAAGGAATATAATGCCATCTATCATTGTCTGTACTGACCAAAATAAATTAATAAGCAAGCAGGCAAATAAATAAATATTTAAATATGCAGGAGAAAAATATAATGCAGACATAAGATATAAAACAGGAAACACTGATGCAATCAAAGACAATTCAACCATCCAATCAAAGATTCAAAGATGCATACGCAGCAAAAAGTTCTACTAAATCTCCACTACAATGTGCATGCACATGCAGGTACACCTCCAAACACTACTGGCATTAAGCAATAACAGCAGAAATAAAACCTGCAAGTAAGCACAGCATCATACAACAAAGAAGATGTTTAAAGATATCTAGCAAAGTAAGATCAAGCACAGGATGTCCAGTCAGAGAGGTCCATTGCCCGGGGCAGAGTGGAATAGGAGTTCTTAGGTTCAGAGACTTAACCATGAAGAATACTGTACTGTAAAGGATAAAAAGGGCAGTCATTGGATGGGATACATGCTATAATAAACATGCAGACCACATGCATAAACACACACACACACACACACACACACACACACACACACACGCACACGCACACGCACACACACATGCACACACACACACACACATACAGAAGTAAGTACACTTTATAGCCCCCCAAAAAATGCAGAAGAAAAGAATAAGATCAGTGGCAGTTCATTGAGAATGACTCTGCTTACATGGCCTTTGACATACAGAGCTCAGCAGGCAAAGACTGCCAGTGTTTATGACATGAAAACGGCACCCAAGGGACATACAGTACTGTTACAGTGCATGAATAGGACACCGAAGGGACATACATAAGTGTTGCAGTACATGAATAGCACACCCAAGTGACATGCAGTAGTGTTACAGTGCACGAATAGAACATGAGGGACATACAGTAGTGTTACAGTGCATGAAAAGGACACCCAAGTGACATGCAGTAGTGTTACATTGCACGAATAGGACACCCAAGGGACATGCAGTAGTGTTACAGAGCAGGAATAGGACACCCAAGGGACATGCAGAAGTGTTGCAGTGCATGAATAGCACACCCAAGGGACATGCAGTAGTGTTTACAATGCATGAATAGGACACTCGAGGGACATTTAGTAGTGCTACAGTGCATGAATAGGACACCTGAGGAACATGCAGTAGTGTTACAATGCATGAATGGGACATCCGAGGGAAATGTAGAAGTCTTATAGTGCATGAATAAGATACCCAAGGGACATGCAGCAGTGTTACAGTGATCAACATCCATAACCGAGAGACAGTGATAGCCAGGATAACAGCCTGTGAAACAAAAAGACACTCACTACTGTACGAATGGAGCATCTATGTGTAGCATATACAGCCAAAACAAGGAGTGCAGGTGGAGGACATGCATTTGATGCTTGAAATCCCACACCAGAATGAGGAAAGACTCCTTCAAGGGCAACCTGCCCCTTTACTTAATAAAAAGGTGTGGGAAGATCTAACCCTACAGGTAATTGTGATAGGGTTCCCTGTATGTGGTAGCAGCAAATGTTCTTGTACCACAGGAGGTATGAGGACCTGGAACTTCAGGGTCATTAAGGTGCAATACAACATGCAACAGTTAGCTGCTCCCCATTGAGCACAAACTACATCTGGGGCACAAACCATCTGAAATACATATGCCCCGTATAGAATAAAGAACTTTTCCATCATGATTAATGCAGTGCATAACAAGTATACATGTAATGGTGTTAGAAACAAGTATTAATATCTTGCCAAGATAAAGCACTATCAGTCCACATCATGCGTTGTCCACATGCACACAAGGATGACAGCTATGAACACCAAATAACAGGAAAGCAATGTACTTTTCCTGTGTAGTTTACACTTCAAAGGAAGTACCTAAGGATTGACCACATCCAGTATAAAGACAAGACGCAGCAGTAACTTAAACATGTCACATTGTAGGTAATATATATATATATATATATATATATATATATATATATATATATATATATATATATATACCCCCACTCCCCAGTAAGGAAACCTCCATAAAAAAACTTCTCCAAAGCCAACTTTATGCTACTCAAGTCAGAAGTGACAAACTTCACCATGTAGACAGGAACTGAAAGTTCAACTGCTGAGTCCTACACTAAGGCACTGTACGAGCACATTACACTCGATGGGTTGCCGACTGGCTTACTGACAGAACCCACACTGTAAAAGTAGCTGACTCCAAATCCAGCTCCAGACAAGTGACAAGTGGAGTACCTCAGGTTTCAGTCCTGGGACCGCTGTTTGGCATCTACTTCTCTGAAGTACAGGCCAATATTAAGGGACTCTGACTAACAAAATTTGCAGATGACTGCAAACTGGGAGCCATTATTGAATCTCCAAATGATGTGGATACTCTACAAAAGGGCCTTACAGAAACAAATGCTTAGTGCCAGATCCATGGGCTCAAGCTCAATGCCAAGAAATGTATTGTTATCCCCTTTGGGAAAAAACATTTACCCGTGAATTACCACATAGGTGGCAGTACACATAACACCAAAAGTGTAATAAGAGACTTAGGTACACAGGTAGACAGTGGTCTCACCTTTGATAACCACATCACCACAACAGTCAGGAAATCCTTCTGTGTGGCACACCTCATCATTAAGGGCTTTTCATCCAGAAAAAAGGAGGTCATTGTCCCACTGTACTCATCCCTCATTAGATCCATTATAGAATACAATGCCCCATTTGGTATGTGCCTCTCAAGACACCTGCAACAACTGGAAAGGCCGCAGAAATACATCACTAAAAAAAATCACATGCCTAAAGCAGATGCCCTTTGCTGATCACCTTAAAAAACTCCAGCTATACTCTGTCGCATATCGTCTACTCAGAGGTGATCTCTGCTTAACATACAAGGCCATGTCAAACACAGAGCTGTTGGACATACTACACTTAAAGACATCCCAATCCCTCAGAGCCACATGCTCCAGGGATCTAAACCTTGTCATCACAATAAACAAAACATGCTGGAGGAATAGGTTCCTGACCCAGAGACTCCCCAGACTCTGGAATAGACTGCCCATACATGTCAAGCAGAGCACCTCTTTGGCCCTCTTCAAAAGGAACCTTGACGATTGGATGGGAGAAAGGAAATTCACCCCGGGGATCACGTCAGTTGCCCTGCTAGACAAGGGTCCAGGAAGTAAATAGTATGGGAAAAAATAGCCATGGAATTGTTATGGCTAGGCTTGCATAGGCTCTAGGGCCAATAGTCTAGTACCAACCTATGAACCTATATATATATATATATATATATATATATATATATATATATATATATATATATATATATATATATGCAGACATGCACACTGTATGTCAAGGCCTTATAACCCTAAACTTATATATGCTAACCTATAATCCAACATAATTTCACCATTAAGGCAAATAGTGGTTTCAGACAAAGAGAGATACCACCAAGCTTATGAAAGCTGCCTTCAGTCTGTACAGACATTTGTGTTTGGGCAGTTACCTCTTGGCAAACATCACCTCCAACTGCTTAGGCTATTGCCTCATTACCAGGGTGCTAAGGGTGCTTACAGTAAAGCTTTATATCACTGACCTACTAGAGGAATGGAAGACTAGGATTCCTCCATATGCCTCTGCCATAATAAAGAGAGCAATCTGTTTTATAATGCCACTAGGGGGTGGGTATACAGTGGGAAGAAAAGGTCACCACCTACTAAGCAAATCATAGGGGGTTCAGGTTTGATGCTGTTAAAGTGGTTGGCAGGACTGGGAAAAATTATGATAAACTCAATCTTAGTTATAGTAAATCACTTTTTGGATGTGGAATGTTACTCTGTTGTTGGAGATGAGGACCAAAGCTTATTCAGATGGGTGAAAAAATGTAAGACTGATATAGTAGTTTTTTCTTCAATACATAGTAGAGCCTCTGGATACAGATTTCTTAATCAGGGGTGGTCTTTGTCTTACTCTAAAGCTGTCATTGAGGAGAGGTGTGATGCACATTTGGAGATACTCAGAACTCCTGGCTGGTACCCTAAAACTAGAGACTGTGCAGATAGACAAGCAAGCAGGACAGTTGTGTGCACCTGTAATCTGTAGAAAGAAAAATTCAGCTGTTTGTGCATATGTACCTAACAGCTACTCAGGATTTAGCCTTCTTGGAGACTGGTGATGACGATAATGTTCCTGCAACTGACAGCCACCTTGGTTGTTTGCAGGTTCCAGCAACAACTGTCACTTTAGTGGTTTACTTGTAAGATCACTGCCTCATCATTGCATAGGTGAGGATTCAACCCTGATTACATGTTATTAGCTGTTTGTTGTTTTTCATGTTCTTCCTGTGTCACTATATGTTTTCTCTGGGTAATCTAGTTTCTCTCCCTTCCCAAAAATGCCAGTTAATTGGCTGCACTAATTTGTCCCTATACATGTTATAGTTACTCTTGCTGTTTTGGCCCAGCTTATGGCTAAAATGGGTTAAAAATAACAGTGATACTGGGGAGGAATGATTTGTTTAGCCTGTCTCCATATTGGGAATCATTATTGGATTTCTGTGATTGCCATAGATTATTCCACATCAAAGATTATGTTTAAAAACTGAAAGCTATTTTCATATGTGTTCTAGATAACAGAGCAGCTTGGGTCAGTACTGATAACTGCTTTGGAGTAATGTTGTAGTAAAGAGAAGTACTCATCCATCAATTGAATATTTACTGGTGGTCAGGTGGGTCAGACAGGTGAGATGATAGTTGGACAGAACCAGGAAAAGCATACATATAAAGAGTGCTTCCTAAGAATACCTGACAAATGCAACTGTACAGGATACATTTAGCTCCAATCGGCAGAAGAACGTATCCTGTATAACTGAGACTGTTGGAGATTTGCAATTTTAACAGACACTGAGTCCTCAGGAGTTTCAGCAGCTGTTTCCCAATGGAGGTCAGTTATTATTATGGCAGTAAGCCTATGAATTGCTGTTAAACACCAGTAGTAATAAAAACTGTCAGGTTCAAGAGTGGGGCTTTCCATTCGATGCTTGTAGAACACCAGTGAACATAACCAGTTGTAAATGATGATTGTTACTGACAAGAGGGGAAGGCAGCAGTTGTAGTAATTCTTAAAGTTCCTAGTGTGGGAAGACTCGATGACTGTGATGGAGAATTACTGTAAGATAGCTTCATAAAGCTTCAGAAAAAACAGACTTTAAGAGATGGTAGTATGGCTAATTGAAGAATTTGCTGAAAAAATGTTGTTCAAAGAGTAAGAACTGGTACAAAAAATAAAGTTAGAAAAAAATGGGAAAGAAGTTAGAAGTGCAACACATGTTGACAATGCAACTGGGCAGCATGACACTTGAAAATTAATTAATTGGGCTTATCCATGCTGAACTGGATAACTCATGAGTGAGACTGAAAATTGTCCTCCATTGGGTTAAACAGATGGATGCTTTTAAGACTGAAATATAAAAAGTAAGTGAGCAAATTGTGACATATATAGCATAAGTTAAATTCTGAGAGGGTGTACTGGTGGAAGCTGTGAACTCACATACGGTTGCCATTGAACTGTTGCAAAGCAATAATTGAAGTTTAAAATATAAATATATCTAAAGTGTCACTAAGTTAGAAGATTTAAGGGAGAGTTAAGTGAAGTTTGATGACGGACCATACTGGAAGAATATGTTCACATTCTTCCTGTACAGGAAAAGGAAGAACAGGAATGTATGGGTTTTGACCAAGATAAATTGGATATTTGGACAGATCTGCATGCAGCACAAGTAAATATCGAAAGAGCTCATAAAGTGTACATGGAATGAGATTAATGAAGCAGCTGAGACATATTCTGGAGAAATTTAAAACTGAATAAACTTAAGGATCTCATTTTGTTACTGATTTGTTTCTGGAAAGATATGTAGACTTCATGAGACAACAACCAACACAATTGTTGGCTAAGAAAGTTAAACTTTAAGATGGCTGATACTAATGCGCTCAGACTGTGTTGTTGTTTTGGAGGATTTATGCCGATTGCAGACTCAAGTTCTGCTGCAGGCCATCTGTGAGTAAGACCTTAAGGAAAAAGAAGAGCCTGGACAAACGTCATAACCTGCAAGCAATGAGGCTGAGGGCATAGTGTGAAGTGAAACAGTAACACTCACACTTTTACTTAGCAATTGTTTTGTGTTCACAGAGAACCATTTAATCCTTAAAGAAACAAACACAGTATACAAGAAATGCGCATGCACAATTTCACTGGAGGCAAAAATCTTACATACAAACAAGGTTGAGAAGAACACACACACTACATCCACTACACATAGTGTCTATTACATACATAGACCAACTTATACTGAGGTGTTAAAAAGCAACCTTACCAAACCTCAAAGACCTTCTAAGCCTATAATCAATAACACTTAACCTCAGAAGTCTCTAAAGCACCCACCAAATGCAAGATCAAACCCCACACATACACCTACACCCAGTGGTAACCCAAGAGCAAAGTCTGTAAACAAGCAAACACAATATCTGGGATTCTTGTCATAGGGGCCTCCATTGTATGACACACAGATACCCCACTCACCAGACTGACCAAGGAGAAGTGAAAGGTCGGTTGCTTATCTGGAGCCAGGATCTGCCAAGCTACACATGCACTGAGGTCACTACACCACAGGTACCAGTATGATTCTATCAAAGACCATGGGCAACAATGAGCTGAGACATCCCACCCTGGACTATATGAAGACAGGCATTACTGATCTCTCTAAATATGTGTCTCAGGCATGTATGTGTCTCGCATTGAGCAGTCTTTGACCTTCACCAAGAATGATACCATAGAACAAGCAAAAGATGATCGACTTAAATAATGTACTTAGTTTTGCTGTCTTTTCCATGGGATTCAGTATTTGCCACCATGGGAGGACATGATTAACAAATCATGATGCTTTCCAAAGGATGGTCTGTGCCTTCCCCCCTTGTCTTCCAAATATTGGTTAAAACTTTATTCACACCTTAGAGTCTTTTTTAGGCAATGCCAAACTGACAAACCTGCTGACACAGCAAATAAAACCCGAAGAAGCCTAAAGGTGTTACTGCTTAATGCTAGGAGCCTAAACAACAAACTCCACACTCTACAAACTCTCCTCACTCTGGAGTATATAGCCTTCTGTGTACTTATGACAATTTGGTTTAAATCCACAGAAAGTACTCTGGCAGTGCAAGGCTTCAGTGCCTTCCACCTGTTCAGACAGGTACAAAAGGTAGCGGAGTATTTATCTACATTAACAACAAGCATGTCTATAGGCTGGTGAAACAGGACGATGCCCTGGAATTTATCCATTTACAAATCACCCCATAAAACAATACCCTGTTCCTAGGAGACTTTAACTATCCTTCTATAGACTGAGAAACATGCACTGCCTCAAACTCACAGACAAACCAGTTCCTGGACTTTATTAAAACAAATACCCTTGACCAGAAATTGTACATACCCAGCAGAGGTTCAAACCTACTCGACTTTATATTCACCGATATGGGAGAGCTTTCCAGTCCCCTTAATTACCTCACAAGACTGCACTGATAAAGAGAGGGAACATTTTTATGCTAACCTATATTCTGACACTCCATCATCTTCAGAAGGTCGTTACCTTTTAGAGAAGTACTTAAATGGGTTCCATCTCAGAACACTGATAATTAAAGACACACACTTTCCTGAAGAGAGTAGCCTCTATTGAAGTGATAAGCAATCTACAGCATATCTGCAGCAAAGGAAACAGGACCTAATGACTTAACATCACATATATAACTCTCAAAGACATCCACAAAAACTGCCAAGAAGGATGGTATGCATGCTATTGTTTTCATTTGTACCGAATGCAATACATGTGTATTACAGAAAAAGTTTCAGGCAAATTGTCCTGTGATGCTGGGGTGTGCAAGAGTGTGGAAACACTGACATTGTCTTGGAACTTCATTGGTAGATGAAAAGAATACTTTGAGGAACTTATGCCATTGGCAGATATGCCGTCCTTTGAGAGGACAGTGTTAGAGCTGAGGCAGGTGGGTTAAATCATTGCTGGATTGTTCACATCTGAATTTAGATGGGTCCCTGTTAATTGACATATTGCACCTTCTGTTTACTGAGATTGCAGACCATTGGAATTAAGAACATTTTCCACTTACCCACAATTACTTACCCCAGGGTTAAGCAATCTCAGCATTAATGCACTGAAGGATGGAGAGGGATGGGGGCCACAGCCATTGCACTGGGGGCACAGGGTGGCTTCCTATCCTAAGAATGCTTTTCTATGCATTGGTGGTTAAAGTCAACATTTCCCAGGACTAACATTACTTTTCCAATATTTCTTGGTGTGATCAGGCACTATTAATATACAACTGCTGATAAAACTGTCTCTGTCTCTTTAAAAACAGTCACTGTGTTACTTAAGGAATTGCAATACAATTAGGCTACAGCCATGGCTGTAGACTGGCCAGATATGCTAAAAATGTGAGGTGTTGCAGTTAACATGTAGTTTCAATGTTAATTTTTTGTTTTTTATAAGCACCTTTATAAACTTCAAGCATTTAAACAATGGCACTAGCACATATATAGTTAAAGAAAAGAGAAGAAAACAAAACAAACCATTGTATGCATTTTTCTTGAGTTTCATGCATTATACATATGTTTTATTTACTAACTTTTTTTCCCTTTGACATTTTATAAATCATTCAAAGCCTTCCTTCTCTTAATTTCATTCCTCCTCCTGAGCATTATTCTACAAAGTCCACTTATTTCTATACAATTTGCTCCTTCCTTTTTTCAAGAACTGCCCTCCAATTCTTTTATTTTAATTACAATATCCAGTACTTAATTTACAGTTGATTTAGATTTTCATTAACATTTTCTAGTAACTGATCTTTTGACAGCCAATAACATTAAAACTTGGCAAGATCTCATTGTGTTTACACAATTCAAATCCTATATCCCTCCTCAAAAGCATCATATTTTTAGTTACAATCATTTGATCCCCCAGCCTTTCTGACAAAGTACTCTGTAGGGATTTTTCAAAATCTGCCACTTCATTATATTCCCCACTAGCATGCTCCTAACTGTATCTCTCTGTCCTTTCATACCTCTAGCAATTGCTATCTACCTGATGAAAAATTCACAGAAGTCGGTATGGGTATGAAACACTTGCTGGCAAAAATCTTAATTCTTCTGGTATTGTTGCAAACTTGGGAGGCATACAAATGTCCTCCCAGTGTTTGTTCGTATATTGCCTTTCCTTTTTATCTTCTTCTTTTCTAACCTCTTTGATTGATGCTTGTAGTCATTATGCAACATTATAGATGCCCTACTAATGATCTCTTTTTTTAACAGAAACTTCTGTTCTAGAGACTCCATAAAAAATTCAACCACAGCTGATCTTTCACTTAGTGCTCCCTTAAAACTTTCCTTTTGCCTATACTCTGCTATTAATCTCTGGTAGGGAAGACCGTTTCTAATCTTCAGTTCAAACTTCTGCTTGGCCTCATTCCATTCTGTTATCTTTCTTCCATAGTTATTTGCTCCCCATACATTGGTTTGTTTACTAGTTTTCTTTGATAAATTCCACTCCCTTCTGGTCTAGTGTATATTCCCCTACTTGCAGTCATACCAATTGGTAAAATCTCTTTTCTCCATTCATGCATTGGGTCACTTCTTAGAATACTCTTATTCTTCTTAAGGTCCTGCAATGAACCACCTACTGTTTCATTATTTATTGACCCCTTACACACACATTTCATCATCCTGGCTTTCTGCTTTGATTGGTAATTTTCTGCTTGTGTATGTGTTACATATATGAGCCTTAACTGCATAGCTTTAAAGTATCCCTTCAGTCAGGTAGTCTTAAACCACCTTGTAATAAAAGGTAAAATGACTTAACCTACCTAACTATTGTCCTCTTCCCTTTAAAAATAAATCCCTTCAATTCTTTATTAATTATGGTCCACAACACTTCTTCTGTTTGATAAAAATGTGCCCTTTAAAAATAAACAGAGATTTATGTTTGTTTTATGTCACACAGACACTATGGATTTTTTTAAATCCAATTCAAATGTACCTGTCCTTGTTCTAAAGAGTAGCCTTATTTCCTGTGGAGATAAAGGCAATAACTATAGTTGTGTCATATTCAGCATCTTGGTTCCAGCTGAGAGTGAGTTTTTATTGCCAATATAAAGGAAATTAGGAGTAACCATTCATAAATAAGTTTCCTTCTTTTTGGAACTTCATAGATACGTTATTAATGGTTTATGATAAAACAATAGCCACAGGAAAAAATGCATTCTAAAACTGAAATTAGTAATTACGGATTCTGACAAAAGTTGTGGGAACTTATTCATAAATATACTATTGGTATTAAGAAATATATTCATTTGTTCAGTAATTTGTGACTCCATTTAATATACACTAAATATCACACTGTAATTATATAAGTATGATTATATTTAAACTTTGACACATTTATATTTTCTCTCTTTTTGTATACTAAAATTGCAAATAATTATTAGTTATTGCATCTACATATGTTTTCTGTAAATATTTATTTTCTCTGTTTTCTTTATATTGTTCAACTTAGTTGATCTTAATAGTAATTAGAATATAATTACTTGTGGTTTAATTTCTTCAAGTCTTTTGGGTTTCTAATACCATGATGGTAATGGACCCCATCCCTAAGTCAAAGTATGATTAAACTTTGTAAAATTAGTATTGTTTCAATCTTTGATGTTAGCTAAAGTGCTCTTTGCAGAACCTGCAATGTGTCCGCAGTTGATGCCTTCTGCAATTCATACAGCATTACATATATCAGTAGCATATCTAAAATTTTATGAGACCCATTGCTCCTACTACTACTATTGAAACTCTCTGGGCATCCTTCTTAGACATTGCCCTAATTGTTGCCTCCAAATTCTGGTATTTTATCACTTTGTGTCTCTTTGTACATAAGACACTGTAATGACTGTGTGTAGCAATTTTTATAATCATAGCTACTTTTGTCTTCTTTTCATGGACTACTATATAGGTTCATAGGTAGGTACCAGGCTATTGGCCCTAGGGCCCATATAAGCCTAGCCAAAAAGTTACCTTAGCTTTTGCCACCCAAGAAAATTACTTTTCTGTGCCCCTGTTGAGCAGAGCCACAGAGGTGATCCCAGGGTGAATTTCCTATTTCTCATCTAATCATTAAGATTTTTCTTGAAATTTGCTAATGAGGAGTTTTATTTGATATGGATACGTAGTTTGTTCCAGAGTATGGGAAGTCTCAGGGACAGGAATCTCTATCCCTCCAGCATGTTTTGTTTATCGTGGTGACAAGGTTTAGGTCCTTAGAATGTGTAGCTCAGACTGATTGGGATTTCTTTAAGTGGAGCATGTCCAACAGCTCTGGGTTTGACATAGCTTTGTATGTTAGGCAGAGATCACCTTTAAGTAGGCGATATGCGACGGAGTAAAGCTGGAGTTTTTTGAGACGGTATGCATAGGGCATCTCTTTGAGGCTGGTAATCCTCTTTGTGTGGCCTTTCCAGTTGTTGTAGATGTCTTGTGAGGTACATACCAAAAGGGGGGTTGTACTCTATAATGGGTTTAATGAGTGACAAGTAGAGGGGAACAATGACCTCTTTTTTCCTGGATGAGAAACCTTTTGTGATGAGGTGTGCCATGTAAAAGAATTTCCTGACTACTGTGGTGATGTGATTTTCAAAGGAGAGACTACTGTCCACCTGTGTCCCAAGGTCTCTTATCACACTTTCGGTGTTAAGTAGACTACCACTTATGTGGTAGCTCATGGCTACAGAGTTTTTACCAAAGGGGATGGCAATGCACTTTTTGGCATTGAGCTTTAGGCCATGGGTTTGACACCAGGCATCTGTCTCCATGAGGCCCTTTTGTAGGATGTCCACATCATTAGGAGTTTCGATGATGGCTCCTAGTTTGCAGTCATCTGCGAACGTCGTTAGCCAAGGACCTTCTGTGTTAGCCTGTACATCAGAAAAGTAGATACCAAGCAGGAGAGGACTCAGGACCGAACCCTGTGGTACGCCACTTGTCAATGGTCTGAAGTTGGATTTGGAGTCTGCTCCTTTCACAGTGTGGGTTTTGTCAGTGAGCCAGTTGGCAACCCATCTTGTGACATAGGGATTAATACCTAGTTTAGTGAGATTATCTATAATTGAAGAGTGGAGGATGGTGTCAAAAGCCTTGGCGAGATCTAGATAGGCTGTGTGAACCACCTTACCCTCATCTATGGCTTTGGTGACTGCTTCAAAGAAGTCTATCAGGTTTAGAAGACATAATCTGCCTTTTACAAACCCGAACTGGGTGGGTTCCAGAGATTCGAGATTACCAATGTCTTTGTTTATAAAATCCATGATGATACATTCCATGGCTTTGCAGACCAGGCTCATTAGGCTAATGGGGCAGTAGTTCCCGGGGTCTGTGGTGGCTCCCCCTTTGTGGAGTGGGATAACCGTCGCTGTGTGCCATTCAGTGGGCACAAAGCCTGAGGTGGGGCTATGACTGAACACGGTGCTTAGGTGGGGTGCCAGTTCATTCTGCAGTCTGTGTAGAATGCAGCCTAGGACATTGTCAGGTCCCATGGATGCTGCGTTCCTGGCTTTGGAGAGTGTGGTTTTTACTTGTGCAGCCATGATTACAGGAACTTTGCATTCTTCCGGTATAGAAATGGGTTCTTTAAGGGGTGAGAGGGGGGTAAAGTTAGCACTGAACCTATCTGCCAGGATGTTGGCAATATCAGTTGTTTCTGTATGTTTAGTGCCATTGTGCTATAGCAGATCTGAGTGTTGTCACTGAGATTCTTGACATAGCTATAAAATGCTTTGTGGTTGTCTTTAGAATCAGGGGCGATTTTGTTTTCGTAACTAGTTTGGAGGATTTTATGAGGGATCTCAGCTTCTTACTGAGGCTGACAATGGAGTTCCTCCAATTATGGGATTTTACTCTTTTTTGCAACAGTTTCTTTCTTTTGTTGTAGAGTTTATTTATGGCAGGGGACCACCAGATTGGCTTCCTTTTTTTTGGAGGATAGCATCTTGGTTCTGTTAGGTATAGCACGATTCTTGCATGCGTATACTTGCTTATAAAGTGCATTTGTGTAGGATTTAGCAGTCATACCTCTATTGTCCGTCTGCATGGGTGTTGTGAGGTTTGCCACTTCTGTCTTAAGAAGCATGAAGTTGGCTTTGGAAAATGTTTTACGATGGTTACCTTAATGGGGGTGGGGGTGGGATGTAGATGTCTATGGTGATTAGCTTGTGGTCAAATTTGACCATTGAGGAATTGACCTCTGGTGTGGAACATCGGTCGCCCATGTTGGTAATGACCAGGTCTAGGATATTGCTGCCCCTGGTGGGAGAGTGGATAAGTTAATCCAAGGCGTTGGAATTCATGAATTCCAGAAAACGTTGAGCAAAAGAGTTGGTACATGATTAGTTTACCCACTTAATGGTGGGGTAGTTGAAATCGCTCATTATTAGGAAGTTGGGTTGTATCCTAATATTTCTCAGTGTATCAAAAAACGAGAAGTGGGAATCCTGGGGCATAGTGGGGGATCTATAGCAAGTTACAGTTTGGATTATGGTCTTGCCCAGAGTTGGTTGCACTTGGATAATCTCAGATGCATTATGCTGAGCAACTAGCCTGGAGGTGTGGATATCCTAAATGAATATGGACACGCCTCCACCTTTAGTGTTTTGGTCCAGGTTAGGTGGCCGAAAGGTGTGGTATGAATTATAGCCTTGTAATACTGGGGTGTTCTCTGGATCCTTGAACCAGGTTTCTGTCACTGCACAGATGTCGATGTTCTCCATTTTAAGGAGTGTCTGAAGTGAATGCATTTTCAGGTTTAGACTCTTAGCATTGAGTAGCATTACCCTCAAATTTTGCTTGTCTGTACCTGTTAAGGTGGTGAATTTGTCATTTGAACC
Organism: Protopterus annectens; assembly: GCF_019279795.1. Lineage (NCBI taxonomy): Eukaryota > Metazoa > Chordata > Ceratodontiformes > Protopteridae > Protopterus > Protopterus annectens. The sequence goes on along the minus strand of NC_056725.1, from coordinate 477,550,939 downwards.
TTGCCTAAAAAAGGCACTATAGGGGTGGCAAGAGCCTTAGCCAGTATCCAGAATCCCAAGGGTGACAGGTGCAGGCCATCTCTGACAAAGCATTGTGGTCTGTCGATCATGTCATCCCAGACAGATACTAGATCCCCTTAGAATGACACCAGAAGCTTAGCCAATTGTTGAAGTCAGGCATTTTGTCCTTGTACTGTGGTATCATTCTGGGTGATGGCAGGATGCTACTCAGGGCTAGGGTCATACCCGCCTGGGCTACAAGATCGGACAGCTCCTTCATGTCTCTTTTCATGTAGTCCAGGGAGGTACATCTCAGGTCATTCACACCAACATGGACAATGACAGAGTCATATTTGTACTTGTGGAATGACATGAGTGCATGCATTATGTGGTGGATCCTGGCACCCGAATGGCAGCTGACAGTAACTTTCTCCTTGTTTAGACTGGTGAGTGGAACATCAGTGTGCCTGACTTTAGAGTCACTTATGACTAGAGTGTTGGCTACATTGTTATGCCTTCTGGGCTGTGGTTGAGTGGCACACTGAGTTTGTGGGCTATGCGTCATTTGGGTTGTGTTGCGGGGTGGAGGTTGCTTGCATTTCTGCTTTGGAGGTCTCTGTTGCTTGAGCAGATTTTTATTGAGAGCCTCCATGAATGCAGGTGTGTGTTTCACATTTCTATGTGTATGTTTTGGTGGTAGTGTAGGTTTTGAAGGACTATGTGAAGAGTGTGGTGTGGTGCAAGTGTTTACCTTCTCCTCTTGGCTGTCTAGTCCAGTCTTGGGTGAAGAGAGCTTTGCTTCTAGTTTGGCTATATAAGTGCATCTCTCACAGGTTGTAGTGTTGGGTGGTAGGAGGAGAGGGTTGTCTGTGTACATGAGGTAATTGCTGCATTGCCCCAAGATGCCCAGATTCATCAGGTAGACAGGAGAAAACACCGGGAGCTAACCCATAGACATGCCCGAATAGGTGCTTATTTTTTAAGTACTAAAAACTTTTTTCCTCTACACAAGTGCGTAAAGTTGAGTGCTGTAGTAATTTGTAGCTTATTACAACAAGTTCTGAACAATTGCTTAGCTCAAAGAAACAGATTTTAGTGCTAAAACTAAAAAACTGGCTAGTTCTAAGGGAAAACTTGAAGACAGACTTTATGCCGCTGGGAATAGTTTAACCCTAGCTAAGCGGAGATGCATAAAGTGGATTATTTTTTTTAATATAACAGTAGCAAATGAGCAAACTGATTTAAACAAATTAACCAATAAAAAGCTAAAAATTGAGCCCCGTTCCAGAAGTCTTCAATCAGACCAGTTCTAACTGCACACTCCTGCACTAGGGTGCAGGGAAACCTTCTCCAAAAAAAGATGGACTGGATTAGAGCTCAAGTTATACAAACAAAGCTAGATTCAGCAGATCTGAATTTAGTCTATGCTACAGCAAACAAGGCGTACCAATTTCAGAAAGAAACAGTTCAAATAAGCAGGCAAAATAAGCCTTTAACCAGAAATTCCCAGCTCAGAAGGGCAGAATCTACCCTCTCCTTCCACAAGAGTGCAGACCACACCTTCTTAATGTAAAATAACTGGCCCAAAGCCCAAGTGCTTAAACCAGAACTAATACACTTTTAGAATAACAGACACTAAGCCTTCAATCAGCAACTCCCAACTTAGAAGGATGTAAGCTACCTGTCCTTCCACAACAGTGCAGACCACAAACCTTCTTAATGTAAAACAACTGGTCTGAGCCCAAAGGCTTAGAATACCAGTTACAATTTAATCAGGCTAATAACAAGCAGTAATAAATGGAGCAGAATAAATGCAATTAAGTACTTTTAAGAACAAGCAGCAAAATCAAAATAAAGTAATAAAGTAGGAAGAAACACAAATACAATAAAAGCAGATGCATAAAGTGCAATTTTTTTATATAACAATAGAAAACGACAAACTGATTTAAACAAATTACCTGGTTAACCAGTAAAAAAGCTCAAAGCTGAGCCCTGTTCTAGCAGTCTTCAATCAGGCAAGTTCAAACTGCACACTCCTGCCACTAGTGTGCAGGGGAACCTTCTCCAAAAGAGATGGCCTAGATTAGTGCTCAAGTTATATAAGCAAAACTAGATTCAGGATGCCTGAATCTAGTCTATGCTACAGCAACCAAGGCACACCAGTTTCAAAAAGAAACAGCTCAAATAAGCAGGCACAATAAGCCTTTGACCAGAAATTCCCAGCTCAGAAGGGCAGAATCTAGCCTCTCCTCCCACAAGAGTGTAGACCACAAACCTTCTTAAAGAAAAAGAACTGGCCTGAAGCCCAAGTGCTTTAACCAGATCTAATGCACTTTAAGAATAACAGACACAGAGCCTTCAATCAGCAATTCCCAACTTAGAAGGATGTAAGCTACCTGTCCTGCCACAATTGTGCAGACCACAAACCTTCTTAATGTAAAACAACTGGAATGGAGCCCGAGTGCTTAAACCAAAAGGCTTAGAGTAGCAGTTACAATTTAACCAGGTTACTACCAAGCAGTGATAAATAGAGCAGAATAAATACAATCAAGTCCTTTTAAGAAGAGGCAAACGCAAAATAAAGTGCAATTTTTTTTTTTGTAGTAAAGTGCAAGGAGAAAGGAAGAATGAGCAAAAGAAAAAATTCAAGGTTAAGAACCTAAGTGGGCTGGCCTTCTCAGGTGTTCTCTCTGTATTAAGTAGAGTGGACACCAGACTGGGAGAGATGTCCCAGATCAAATATACAGTAGGGGCGGGCAACTGCAAAGCCACCAGCTATAACAACACCACCACAGGAATAGGGTGGGTGGGAGGAGGAAAAACAGTTTCAGGACAGATGAGAAACAGAAAACGATGCCAGAAAATTTATAAAATAATTCATTCAGGCAAAATTATGACAATGCAGAACTCTGAAAGGTTAAAATGCCAAGAAATATACTTATCAATCAGCGATATATTTCCAGATTGTTTGAGAATCACACTGAAGCCAGAACACCAGGAGTTTACAATAGTGTATGCAGGAATTTATAAACAGAAACTATTTTTAAATCAGCAAGCCTTGAACCAATCATATAACACAAAAGCTGTTTTATAAACTTCACCACAAGAAAAGGGGGGAAACGGTTTCAGGACGGAGTAGAAACAGAAAACAGTGCCAGAAAATATATAAAATAATTCAGTCAGGCAAAATTAAGACAATGCAGAACTCTGAAAGGTTAAAATGCTAAGAAATATACTTATCAATCAGCGATATTTTCTCACATTTGTTTTTTGAACTGTTGGTAATGGGTGATCCCATGTGATGTATTTGTCATCATTCTCTATAAAGCTGTGAGGCTCATGTTTCCAATGCTTCTCAGCTACTTCAGTATTGTAATGTTTGTACAATCTCCAGTACAACAGTTTTGCCATATTATTATGCATTTCAATACACAGGCCCTCTTCCATTAGTGTATCACACCCAGCAAAAAGTTGTGCAACTGTTTCTAGTTCTGTTTTACAGAACCTGCATTTGACTGTTTCTCCCACATATTCAATGAGCTTTGTAAACCAATGCATACATAGTCCACTATCCTGGGCCACTAATATTTACCTTTCATCTTTTACTTTAAAGTCACCTGTCCTTAACCATTCCTGCATCAGATCTTCATCAACATGAGGTTGTTTCAGGAATTTTCTATACTTGTAACTATATTTATGCCTTTTCTACATTTCTTGTTTTCTCATCTGATCCTTCTGTTTATGTTCTTCCTTTTTTTTTTTTGCATATTCAGTTGCTGCCTGATTTTTGTCTACTTCTGGTTTGATTTCCATTTCCACTTAGCACAATATTCTTCTTACCATGTAAGGTCACCCAAGACAGGCAGGTCATGGCAGAGAAGGCAAACAAAGTAGGACACAGCAGAGACAAAAATGAATGGATAGCATTACTGAAGTAATGAATATGAATATGCAGGAATGCAAGCAGTTAGTTGCCAGACAGGTCTTGCATTCTAAAGTCCCTAAGGTCACAGAGAGTCGAGTTCTACTAAATGATTAAGCAACAGCAAATGGAATATAGTAGCATGGTAGCTTATTTGATTATTAAAAATGTTAATGATGTTGAAGTTCAATGTAGTCTTATACTTAATTAAAAAAATGTCATAGCCCAGGGAATAACTTGACTAAAGTGCTTGAGCCATAAGGATCTGGAAGTAATCCCAGATATGTATTAAGAGGTTTGTATACCCGAGACTAAGTTTATCTGATATGACAACATGGCCATATTTTCCTGGCTTATGTCAAACAGTCTGTATTCTGAAACTTACTCACCTTCTTCTTCTTCTTCTTTCGGCTTTTCCCGGTTAGGGGTCGCCACAGCGGATCATCTGTCCGCTCATGATTGGCAGTGGAGTTTTACAGTGTCAAGTTGCCAGCCCGGCGCCCAACCTTCCACAGAAGGCACACACATGCACACACTCACACCTAGGGCCAATTTATAGTGTCCAATCCACCTACTGCATGTCTTTGGGATGTGGAAGGAAACTGGAGCACCCGGAGGAAACCCACGCGACCACAGGGAGGACATGCAGACTCCGCACAGAAGGCACCCCAGCCAAGAATCAAACTGGAGAACCTCTTACTGTGAGGCGGCAATGCTAACCGCTGCACCACCATGGCTGCCCCTGAAACTTACTCACCTAGTCTATACAAATTGTTCTGTGCGTGGTCCATCCCTCCACTAAAACACACACCCCAACACCATTTGTAATGAAACATCAGTTAAGTAACATTACATATTGTACATATTCGAGGTCCAAGTGGAGAGATGAAAAGTCAGCAGGGGTCCGAATGGAAAAATGAAAAGTCAGCAGGGGTCTGAATGGAGAGATAAAAAGTCAACAAGCAAAGGAGAGTAGTATTGCTGAAATTGAATTCATCCTCAAGTCTTGGTGAGGTACTCCATGAGGTAGACCCTATTTTTCTACAAAATCTCACCAAGTCGACACTGATATATAGACTGTGTTTATATAGCATATGTCATGGAGAGAAGTAGGTCAAAAATTAAAAGAGAGAGCTAGGTGCACAAAACCCAGGATAACAAGTGCCCACTCCTGGTAGGTGCACTGCTGCCAGGACGGAAAAAATGACAGTGTAGAATCCTCAAAATAAGGAAATATTCCTACACTGGGACCAGGCCAGGCCCAGGGGGAGGATGGTCTCCATGTTGTAGAAAGAAGTAGCAGTCCACAATAATCACAAAAACTGATAGGCCAAAAAATAGCCATAAAGATGATAAACTGAACCACCGAGAATAAGAAAGAAAGCATGTATTGTTACTATTATGCAAAAAGCCCAGAATTTCCAGACACAAGATATACAAAATGACTAAGAGAGAAATTAGAGGAAAGGGTGAAATTGAAGTGTATTAACCCACCAGATGTGCAGTAGCAAGCCCCTCCCAAAACCTGCCTGTGAGCATGTTGACTACTCCACCCACCGCTTGGAGCTGTTGACTACTATGCCCATCGCTTGATTAAAACACAAGGTAATGTAGACTTTGTGCATTATACGCGTATTAAAACATAAGCAAATAACAGGTAATTGCATTATAACATAAAAATGCAGATGTGATTGCTGTCAAATCAAAGCATTTTTTTATTTCGCAAATCAAGGCAAAAGTACAAAGACAGGTACTGTTTGTAGAGTTACGTGTGCATGTGAACTTAGGCTAAAAACAGGCAGTTCATTTTCCTTGTCAGAGCCTTCATCCGAATCCACTGCTTGAGCTTCCTGGTACTCTTTGATATGACACAAAAAGTTCAGAAACAAAGTGTCAAAGTCATGTTGGTACTGCGATCTCCACATATACTCGTCTAGGTAACTGGGCACCATAATGAGTGCACCTAAACATTATAGTATTTCATTATTAAGTTGTTTGTCTTTTTGGCTTTTCCCGGTTAGGGGTCACCTTACTAAGTATTAGTATTAAATGGTAAACAGGTCAAATAAGCACAAGTAATGTAGGACGCTCAATATTCCTTGCAGATGAGTAGAGAACACTCATTATCATCTTAAGCCAAGAAACTGAACAATTCAGAAAAAATATCTTTCTCCTAGTTTCTGAGAAAAACAGTAGTATGAGTAAACAACTGGCCCTGCTCCCAGACACAACCGCAGTCTTATCTCCTTGTAGACTGCCATACTGATATCCATCTGTCTACCATCATCTGCCAGCATTTGTTCCAGGTTAACCTAAATATAAACAACTAAATTAACAGACAACTGTGAGATGTTCAGCCAGTTCAGTAACTATTTTTTCAGACCAGACGCACAAAGCGAAACATATAGTCTTTTTTGGCTAAAAGGAATTAAAACATTTTAAGAAAAGCATCCTATATTACTATTTACATATTAACTATTATTTGCACTTATTTGAACGTTACATTCGCATTGCATGTCAATCACGGCACATTGCCATTGTTAATACCCGCCCTCTGGCATATCAATCATGGCGCATTCCTGTGCGAACTAGGAGGTGGGTTAATACACTTCAATTTCACTGAGGAAAGAAAAATACTTCCACAAGAAAAACTTTCAGAAGCTTCAAATGCATTCCTTAATGCAACAGATTTGTGAAAAACAGTATATAGATCAAAAACTTTGATTTGTTTGGAAAAAGAAGCATCTGAGGAAGTGTGAAAATATAAACAACAAAATCAAGAGATATTTGAAAGTATGAATAAGAAATATGGACAAGGGAAAGAAAGAGAGATTTAATATGATAGAATATTTATGCAGAGAAAAAAGCCAAATTAATCAGTATAAAAAAAGGCAGCCGTAAAGATATTCAAAGAATAATACAGGCAAAAGCATCCGTATATGGAAAATTTCACAATAAAAAAAAATAATACCACAAAGATGGAATGTAGGAAAGAAGATTAGTAAAGTAGAAGTTAAAAAATAGAAGTTGAAGTTATGGCATACTTGCAAAGTGAAGGATTTGATGTAGAAGGTCTAACATGGGTTACATCACAGCATGATGGAGTGAGTCCCCAAAGTAAGGTGAAGCAGGAAGATCAGGACAGATATGAAGAAGAAATATGGATATGGGAAAGAAAAGATATCTAATACGGTATAATATTTATGCAAAGGAGAAAGCAAAACTAACCAATATGAAAAGTGCAGCACCAAAGACATTTGAAGAGAAATACAGGCAAAGGAATCCAGACATGGAAAACTTTACAATACAAAAAAATAAGAAGACAAAGAGGAAAAGTAGAAATGGAGATTAGTAATGGAGAAGTTAAAGAAATAGAAATTGAGGTTATAGAGTACCCACAAAGTGAAAGATTCAGTGTAGAAAATCTAATTCACAAAGTACCACAACAGGATAGAGCAATGGATATCCAAGTTGAAGGGAAACCAGTGGAACAGGAAGCAATTGGTCAGGCACCATATGAAGATCATTTGGAGTCTTCCACAGTAAACCAGTATAAATGTTCACTTGAAGCTTTACAGCAAGGGAAGGAACAGTAAACTGTGAAAACTCTGATGCAGTCAATGTTGAGGACTGATAGGCCAGTGAGGTCCCATATTACAGAGCAACGGATGGCACAGGATGAAATTGCAGAGAATGTGCCACAGGAAGATGCTATAGAACCTTCTATAGAATGCCCGCAGGAAATGGAAAACAAGGCATGTGCCATCAGTTTGGAAGAAAATGAGCTAAGAGAAGAGTTGCTTGATTTAATAGACATAGATATATCAAGATCAATGAAAGAAATAGACTGCAGAAGATTAATAAAACCCAGAAAGTCATTAGTCTGATAAAACAAATGAGCACAGTAATTAGGACTGTTCATAGAGATCCATGTGATATAATAGAAGTAAACAGGATACATTACTGTGCAGCTAAATTAATAACTGATAAAGTTCTACCGCAAGAACACAGGGCAGTGAGGGAAAGGAAGGGGAGAAATTGAATACCATCATGGAAAAATTAAATAGAGGAAACTGTAAAGTAGTTAACACATGAAGTGTCACTGTTAGTTGACTACAGAAGAGGGAGCAGATCAACAAAAATACTAAGAAAGATAGATGTGATAAAAGCAATGCACAGTATTAGAACAGACCAGGATCTATCATGCAATATTGCAAATAACAAACTAAAAATTTCAGCACAGACAGAAAAACTTAGAAGACATGAAGATAAATATAAAGGAAAAGTACAAAATAAGCAATTTATTCATGACCCAAAAAAGTTTTATAGAGAATTGGGAAACGATGTAAAAGGAATTGAAAGACCACCAAAAAAAGAAGAAATAGATACATTTTGGAAAAATATCTGTGAAGATCCTGTGGGACACAAAGATGCAAAATGGATAAAAGAAGTTAAAGAAAGAATAAGAAGTTTAAAGGTACAGGATATGAAATTGGATGAAGTAACACCCAAAAAGACTGAAATTAAGTTAAAAAGCCTCTAATTTGAAAACCAACCCCAGGCCCAGATGCAGTACCAAACTTTTGGCTAAAAGTATTAACATCTTTGCACAAAGATTTAGCTATGAGTAAGAACTATTTATATGCAGACTCCAAAACAGACACCAACCAGGCTAACAACAGGAAAAAACAATGAATACTTAAGAGTTAACCTGCAAGCTACCCTAAAAATTATAGACCAGTAACTTGACTTCCAACAACATATAAACTATACACAGGAATCGATGCCGACAGAGTTTATAGTCATTTATAAAAAAACTCAATTATGGCAGTAGATCAAAAGGGCAATAAAAGAAAGTCACATGGAATAAAGGATCATTTATTGTTAAATAAAGTCATTGTGCAGAACTGTAAAAAGCTGAAGAATCTAAGTATGGCATAGATTGACAACAAAAATGCATTTGATATTATCCCACATTCATGGATATTAGAGTGCTTAAAAATATATACAATACATCCTACAGTGACTGACTATATTACAGTGACAACGAAACAGTGACAGACCACTTTGTAATTAAACCATGAAAAAGGACAAATTATTATCCCAAGGATAAAAATTCAAAGGGGGATATTCCTGGGTGACTCTCTATCACTGCTGCTATTCTACCTTGCCCTTAACCCATTAAGCTGTCTACTTAGCTTAGGCCATGGCTATAATTTGGCTCCTAGAAAACAACAAAGTGTAGACAAAGTGTATAAATATTTGGCAATTGATGAAGGATCAAAAATAAAACATGAATAAATGTGAATAAAACTTAGTAAGGAATATTTCGGAAGACTTAAATCAATCCTGAAAACAGCATTAACATCTAGGGACAAAATCCAAGCTATAAACCAATGTGCTCTTCCTGTCCTAACTTACAGTTTTGGAATGATTGACTGGCCCCAAAACATGTTGGATAGATTAGATAGGAAAACAAGAAGGATGCTTCATGCTCACCAAATGATTTATAAAAATCAGTGCATACCAAGATTATATTTTCCCCATTCTGAAGGAGGGATGGGCCTCCTTGAAATTGATTACATTTATAGATCTACAATTGTAGGACTCTACACATATCTGCTAACCTCACAAGACCCAAATGTAGTGAAAGTTTTGGAATATGAGGAGACTAAATCTAAGATGACATCTCTGCTTAATCTAGCAGAAGCATGTTGGCATCAAGCAGGAATGGAAATTAAAAGTAGGTAAAAATCAGCCAGTAACTGAATGTGCCAATAAACAAAAGAAAGAATATAAGGTGAAGGACCAGATGAGAAGGCAAGAAATGTGGAAAATGCATAAATATAGTTGCAAGTATTGAAATCTTCTGGAAGAATCACATATTGAATAGGAACAAATGCAGGAATGGTTAAGGAGAGGTGAAGGCAAACCAAGAGATGAAAGGTTAATATTGGTGGCCCAAGATAATGGGCTATGTACATGATAGTTTACAAAGTCCATTAAACATACGGGAGAAATAGACAAATGTAGGTTTTGCAAAACAGAATTGGAAACAGTTGCACACCCCCTTACTGGATGAGACAAACTAATGGCAGGACTGTATACCGGAATCATATGGTCAGACTGTTGCACTGGGGATTGTGTAGACATTATGGCACTGAAGTGGCTGAGAAACACTGGAAACATGAGCATCCACAAAGCATCATGGAAAATGATGATCTACATCACATGGGACCACCCATTACCAACAGTCCAAAAGAGAGATGCTAGAAAACTGGATATAGTGGTCCGAGAAAAGAAGACAAAAGTAGCACTGATCATTGAAATCGCCACTCCCAGTGACTACAGTGCCCTGCAAACAGAGACACAAAGTCGTAAAATATCAGGATTTGCAAGCAGAAATAAGAGCAATGTGGAAGAAAGATACCCATATAGTTCCAATAGTAGTAGGGGCAAGATGTTTTATGAAAAAGAGTCTATAATCATATATATATAGATATGCTACCAATACATGTATCTCCGTACGAATTGCAGAAGGAGTCATTACTGGGTGCATTGTGGGTGCTGTGAATAGCACTTTTGACTGACATTAAAGAGTGAAACTATACTAATTTCATGAACTTTAATCACACTTTGACTTAGAAATGGGGTCCATTCCTGTCATGGTATTAAAAACCCAAAATATTTGGAGAAATTTAAAAGAGAGAGCCCATTTTAGCCACTGAATATATTATGTAAAAAAACTGTCCTTGTAGAATTCTGACTGAAGACAATGAGAATTTATCATCACATTATATACCTTGCCATAATGTGAAGCACAGATTGCTTTCAGCCTCAGTTCATTCATTCCTGGAGACTAAGTTATTATTTTAGAGAGTAGATCTTTCATTGGCCACATACATTATGGTAAGCTACAATAAATTAAGGTTCAAATCTGTTTTGAGAGGTGTGCTATATGTTTATAAAAAAAAAAAAAACAAAGTTAATGGAACGCTTGATGCCAATTATCTCCTTTGTCTGTTAAATAAAGATGGGATGTATAGGAGATATATCTATATAAAATTGCGTAGTATGACAATGCATATTTATGTGACATGCACACATCTTCTTATAAGCTGATGCAAGTCAAGATTACTAAATGAAAGTACTGTTGGGTTTAAAAGCTGCTATCCTGATCATTGGGGACAGAAAACATATTTATGCTTCCATTATGAAAAGAATGAGAATGAGAGAGAGAATGAGAGCGGTACTAAAAGTCAGTCTGTTTGAGATTTCTTTCAGACTGCTTAAGTGGGAAGAAATTCTGGTCTAATGACAGAAAATGAACTTGACTGTACTGAAAGAGAAAGCATCGCTTTTTTCAAAATTATTATTATTTGCAGGAGAAATTTTACTGTAGGAAAGCCACCAGGGTAAAATGTACACCCCCTCCCCCCATTGCACCTGAGGTTAAACAAAGCTGTGAGGGATGGTTAAAACTAAGGCAGCATAGAAAGCTACATGACTGGTGGTGCTGCGGGAAAATTTCTATCCTCTCCCAGTTCTTCAAAGAAGTATGTTAAAAAATGTAATTTTCTAACATGGGAGCCTCGTTCCACTAAATGAAAGGTTGGGGGTCTCATTGGGAGGGCATTCCCAGACATTGCTGTGTTCAAGATTTGCAGTACCATGTAATAATAATAATATTATTAGTTATAATTTATGGCCAGTAGTGTGTCACAACGAAATGGTGGGCAAATTATTTCCCAAAGAGGTGACATTTTCTTATGGCAGGTTCCTGAATTTAAAAGAATTATTAAACCTGACGATGAATTTATTGCCTTCAGAGGGAGAATGTAAAGGTTCTTTTGCTTGTGGGCACTGCAAGTTATGCAGCAAGATTAAGAAGATTATGCACCAAGATCAATGGGAAGAGATTTTTTTCTTTTGACAAGTTTAGTTGTGAACCTTGTGGGGTAGTTTACATATTAGGTTGTGGATGTAACCCCACTAAATGGTACATATGACAATCAAAAAGGAAGGCAAAAACACATATTTTAGAACATTTGGGAAATATAAGGAACATTAAATTGGAAACCCCAGTGGCAGAACACTTTCACCTAGTTCACACAGGGTTAGATGCTAGTCTTTTTTTTTAGTGTGTTAGCTAGGCCATGGTTAGTTGGGGGGTGGATTTCATTCAGAAACTATTAGAACTGGAAAGCAGGTTTATTTTAAATTATAGGGCTACAGAACCAGTAGGATTAAATGTGGAGGTCAATTTAAACTTTCAGAAATGTTGATCAATAATTTTGTACATGAATTTTTGAAGGGAAGATATTTATAATACAATATTTAAGAACATTTAAATGGCAAGAATTGTACTAAAAAAATGTTCAGGAATGTTCTTGTATTTAGGATGCTTAACAGCATTCATTATGTTTTTTTAAGGATATGGTCATATGCACAAATTCAAAATTTTAATTGTTAATTAACACTTACTTAAGTTGGAATTAAGTGGCACTAGTTGTATAAGAGGTTCTGCTTTGATGCTAAAAGATCATTCCTTGAAGGTGAAGGCTGAGGTACCAGAAACATCCATTAACAAAGTTCATAGCAGATGGTTAAACTTGACTTTTTGATGTTCATTTTTTTGAACTGGTATTGGCTTTGGAAGTTCCAGATGTTTAATATGCCTTTGACAATAGCCTTGATTTCTAAGAAGGAGATGCTAAAGAGTAGAGGGCCCAGCACAGAGCCACGATGGACTCCACTAGAGACTGGTCTCTTTAAGGAGGTGGTCTCACCAATCCTAACTTCCCAGGTCTTATCTGTGAGCCAGCTAGCCTAATTCCTTAACTTAGTGAAGAATGCCAGAGTGGGGTATTGTATCAAATGTCTTAGCCAGGTCAAGGTAGGCAGGATGCACTATTTTTATCCAACCATTGCCTTGCTGACCTTCTCATAGAAGTCTACCAGGTGCAGAAGGCATGATCTTCCTTTGACAAAGCCAGATTGGGATGGATCTAGTATATGCAGGTCTACTTTATCTTTTCTGATCATTTCCATGATAATTCTTTCCATGGCTTTGCATACAAGACTAGTCAGACTAATGGGTCTGTAGTTTTTGGGATCTGCTGATGGTCCATCCTTATGAAGAGGGACAACAGTTGCAGTTCTCCATTCTTTTTGCACAAAGCCTGTTTTAAGACTATAGATTAATACTATCTCCAGTGGCCCCGATAGGGCTTTAGCGAGCAAAGCCAGTATATGCTTCTTATTTATAGTTGGAAGGATTATGTTTGAAGTCATTTCTTGGGAAGTGACTGGGGGTGAGTAGAAGATAAAGTTGGAACTGAAATGTCAGCCAGCAAATTCACTATACCACCTGGCTCAGTGAATGCAACATCATTATCCACCAGTTCAAAATTGCTGTGTGCTGCCTTTCAGGTGCCTGACATACTGTAGTTGAAGAAGGCCTTAGGGCTGTCTTTTGTCTGGGAGGCTACACATACCACAAAATTGGCTTTATTGGACTTAATTAACCCTTTTATTTGCCTGTTTATTTTGATGAGAGAGTTCTTATCTATTCTGCAGAGGCTGTTTTGTTCTCTGGATTTGGAGGGGCATGGAATGTTTACAAACTACCACTTAATAGACAGTAGTTTGCCTTGTAATAGTTGCTAACTGCTACTGAGTTTGCTGGGTTACTGAGTTGCTTTTGATTTCCAAGGAGACAGCTTTATGGTCATACCTTACCAGGGAGGATGTGACATTAGTGGTGGTGCAGAGTTCTTCCGTATTTTTGAGTACAAGGTCCAGTATGTTGGAGCTGCTATTGGATGTATGCACTAACTGGTTAAAGGTGTTTATATTTACAAAGTCCAGAAATCTCAGTACATGCAGATTTTGGGCTGTGTATGATTCCCAGTTTATAGTAGGGTAAGTAGAGTCCCCCATAAGTACGGTGTTAGGTAGGATGATGAGCATCTCCAATACATTTCAGTATGCACTTATGCGTTCATGAGATATGCAGGATGACCTATAGCTTGCTATGATATGGCACTGGATTTTATCAATAGTGATCTGTACATGGAGAAACTCCAGCATGTCATCCTGTTTAACCAAACGAGAGGTATGCTTGTTATTGATGCATATCAATACACCTTCACCTTTAGTCTCTGTTTATGAGATACTGTTCTAAAAGTGTGGAAGGTACTGAATCATTGTACTTCTGGGATACTCTCTGCAGCTTTAAACCATGTTTCAGTAACTACACAGATGTCTCCATTCTCGAATGTGAGAAGGGCTTGGAGGGAGTATAACTTTTTGTTTAGGCTTCTGGCATTGAGCACTAGAATCTTGAGGTTCAATCGAGTTGATTTTGTTATGTCAGTAGGTTTGTCCATAGGCACTGGAACCACAGAGGGAGGGGAAGGAGGGGGAGGGAGTGCCCCCCCCACTTTTACAGCTGTAGAGGGAGGAGGACCCAACAGAGGACTCATGCATGACGCTAACGTGAATTTAAACTGCATGGAAAAACTATGCTTTCAAACACAGCCTGCGGCCAGAGTCAAGGACATGTTTTATGTGCTGTGCTTCATTTATTTAGCTACTTAGCTGCAAGGTATTGTGCTCCGTTTGTTTATTTAGCTGCAAGGTATTGTGCTCCACTTGTTTATTTAGCTGCTAAGCTGCAAAGTATTGTGCTCTGTTTGTTTATTTAGATGCTTAGCTGCAAGGTATTGTGGTCCATTTGTTTATTTAGCTGCTAGGTCCATTTGTTTATTTAGGTGCAAGATATATTTGTTTATTTAGCTGCTAGGTCCATTTGTTTATTTAGCTGCAAGGCTTGTTTGTTTATTTAGACGTGTGTTTATTTAGCTGCTAGGTCCATTTGTTTATTTAGCTGCAAGGTGTGTGTGTGTGTGTGTGTGTGTGTGTGTGTGTGTGTGTGTGTGTGTGTGTGTGTGTGTGTGTGTGTGTGTGTGTGTGTGGGTGTGTACGCGTATGTCCATGCACACGCACGTGTTTGTGTCTGTGTGTCTGTATAAAATAATTACCCAGGCTCATTTTATTGTCACACTTACAAAAGCATCACAGTGTGAAGCAGCATCTCATTTTAAGATAATCCCTGTCTTCTTTCTATTATCACCCTTTGTCTCCTATAAGCTATCAGAGATATTTTACCAGGGTTACTGGAATTACAAATTAAGCTGATCAAATGACCATGGCCTTGAAAGCTAGCTGCTTCTGTCACGTACAAGAACTAACAGGAAGTAAATGATGTTCCTGCATTAAAGTAAAGAACACATGGGACCAATAGCTGTAACAATGTGACACTTCACTGGCTTGTCTATCATTAAGCTTGTCAAAGGACTTACTTCTATTAAAATGTTGCATTCTATCTATGCCTGTGAATCCTAAGTTAAACTAGCTTTATGTAACAGCATTCTGAGCTGTTCTAGCTGGCATCAGAGGGCTCAAGTGTTCTGTGAAGCTATAAATCTGGTCCTGACATGCATCTTTGACAGTTGTCTTGTTGAAGTGTAGAACATGTTTCAGTTTCTAAGGTAATAAAGCATAGTAAATTATTTTAACCTTTGCGTAATCATTTACAAACCCTCAAGCTCATTCTTAAAAAAGTCACAGTTAAATGATTCATTCCAATTAATGATTCACTTTAATGATTGTTTAATTTCCCAGGACTTGTGTTAATGGCTATACAAAAACTCCTAAGGCATAATCTACACTGTATAACAGAATCTGAGGGTTTACAAAATAAATCACATTTCTGTTTAAGGATTTTCTGATATTTTTAATAATTTTATTACTCCTTTGAAGTTTTCTGTTATAATAAGAGGAAGCTATGCCATCAATATCCTACTAGTATTTACTATGCTTGAACAAAAGTGAAAATATAATTCAAATTTGTATCAATATTCACTGTGTTATTCCCATCTAGATTATAACACAGTGAATGACTATATTAAAGCTCAGCAATGGTACACTGTTTAAGCGTATCTTCACCACTCCCCTACCCCCACAAAAAGTCATCATTATTAATATGCCTGTATCTAAAGCTGACTAGTTAGCTAGCTAGCTAGCTAATATTCCAAAACTCTTGGAACATCCAGTTAAAATAGGATTTCTACCTACATGTTTTTAAGTATATGCCAAAAAACTATTTTGCTCAAACTCTGTACCTTATGTACAAGGGCCTGTATTCTCTACCCATACCACCACTGACTTAGCTCTCAACTATCTAGATTTTCACAGAATATTTGGCTCATACTTTTAACCTGTTCCTCTTAACATTTGTGGTTTTTTGGCAAATCAGTGAGAATGGAATTCACCAAATAATGATAGTCCTTTAGGTTTCAGTCTTCCTTTCTTTTTAGGAAACACATGGCAACACAAAACAGTATTTTAGCAACTTTCTAAGATTATACAAACAATATTTAAAATGTGTCCCTGGTTTTGGGCCTTTACCCACCCCCCCCCCCCATATATTTTGGCTTTTTCCAGATTTCCTCTGCTGTGAAATTGAGAAATTTAGTCATGCCAAGTGGATGGTGCATTGGTAGTGTTGTTGCTTCACAATTAGAGATTCTCTGGTTTGATTTTTGGCAGGGGTGGAGTCTGTATGCCCTCCCTGTTTTTGTGTGGGTGTGCTCTGGTTTCCTTCCATGTTACAAAGACATGTGTCTGGAGCATTTCTCCCTGTGCCTCTGCTGAAAATTGGCTTCATTCCAAGTCAGATTTTCCTGGTAAACAAATATTAAATAAATAAATTTTAGAAGGAGCTGAGAGCTTCAGGGGAAGAGAAGTTTAATGCTGCTTATTCCAAGTCTGTTTGCATTGTTAGTAGCACAAGAGGTAGTAGCCTTACTTTTGATGCAGAAGGCTGTGGGTTCTACTGCCACAGTATGCAGATGGATCGCTGATACTCTTGTGTTGTACTTTAAAGGGAGTGGATGCTGCAGTCCTGTGAATGTCCTCTTTTGGAGGAGTTACCTAGTAACTATACACCTGTTATCCATTTCCCATCCATTCCCTATTGCAATATTACTAGCTTATCATTTTTTAATGTAACATAGACAATTTATTCTTCAAGGGCAGCAGCCACTTTATTTGTAGATGAAGTAATGAAATATAAAGTTATTTCCTAGCAGTAACATTTGAATTAGTTAGAGATCCCTTTAATGTGGAATTATTTAGATGACTTACTTCTGCAGGGATTTTGCATATTTACTGATACTGGTGGATTATAATGACAGAAGTTTGAGTGGCTTTTTATGGTTGAAATTTTCTGAAATGGGTAGTTTTGTCATTATTGGTTCATACATTTTGTTTCATTGCTTAAAAGAAGACTGTTCAAAACTACACATTTAAAACATATTCAGATTGGTGCTGTACTATGCAAGGAATATAATTTAATACAATCAGGAAGGTGAACCAAAGAAAGCATATATGTATGGATGGCGCTAAAATGTGTTTGAAAACATCCCAGAGGAAAGTGCGAAAGGCTCAAAATCATGGGCAAATTTTAAGCTTTACACTTGTTACCAAAGCAATGGATGAAGGTAAAACAGTTCACACCACATTACCTTGCCCTGGACAAGCCTTTTGACGCACTTCCCTACTCATGTGTAGTACAAAAGATGAGTAATGTAATAGCAGACACTTGCATCACTAGCTGGATTGCCAACTTGCTCACAGGATGCAGGAGATCAAAATAGGGGAAGAGATCAGTCACCAAAGGAGTCTCCTGGAGTTCAGTGCTGAGACTTTTTCTGTTTGGCATATACATCTCAAAAGTAAAAGGAAATACCAAAGGGCTTTGGCCAGCTAAGTTTGAGATGACTGCAAGCTAGGAGCAGTTATTGAATCCCCAAATGATTTAACCATCATGCAGGAAGGGTTGTCCCAAATAATAACTGGTGTCAAAATCATGACAATGCCCTGTGAGAACTGACCCAATTGTTTGGCATTTGAAAGCATGTGTGTACAGTGACCTGTGCCCAGAGTCATAAGAAAGTCTTTCTATATTGTACAGCTTATAAACAAATTGATTGTGACTAGATATAGAGATGTTGTTCCCATTTACAAAACTCTCATTAGGTCAATCATTTTGTATAATGCCCACTTTGGCATGTATCTGTCCAGCCCCATGCAATAATTGGAATACCTTCAGAGATACCTTACTTAAAAGGATACAAGTCCTCAACAAAAGGTCTTGCATAGACCACCTCAAAGATTTATCACTATAGTCAGTAGATTACAGAGTGCATAGAGGTGACATGTCTGGCATACAAGACATCCTCCGACCTAATACACATGGACCTACTGAACATCAGTAAGTCAAATGGCATCAGAAATACTCAGTCCAGGTATCTAAACTAAATGTTGTGGAGAGATGTATATATATCACAGAGGCTACTGCTGTTCTAGAACACACTATCCATAACAATAAAACAAAGTTCACCTTTCCATATTCAAATGCAACTTGGATCTAAGGATGGGTAATAGAAAATATACTCCAGGATTGCCCCTCATGCCACCAGTGGATAGAGGCAGTTCCTACATGCTGCATCCCTTACATGGGTCCCCTCAAATTATCTATGGTATGATCACAGTTATTCTCACTAGGGCTAATATACAATTATCAGCCATGGCATTGGTAAGACCAATCAGAAAATGTTAATTCAACCACCAAAAGGGAACTGGCTAAGCTTAAAATGTCCTCCAAGTGAACCTATGTTGTGGTAGTAAATAGTTCTAAAAATTGCCCTTTTTAGATCACTAAGTTACCCTCTGCCCCCACCCCCCCCCATCTTCAACAGCTTCCAGCGCCTATGGGTTTGTCAATTTGGTATTGCCTAAAAAAGCTCTTTTGGAGAGGATAAAGTTTTAACTAGTATTTAAAAATCTAGAGGGGACACATGCAGACCATCCTTGGAAAGCAACATGGTTTGATTACCATGTCTTCCCATACTGACAAATACTGGATCTCCTTAGAGTGACACGAGAAACTCAACCATTTTTTTTAAATCAGCCATCTTTTGTTTGTACTGTAGCATCATCTTTGGTGAAGTTAATATGCTGCTCAATGCTAGGCTCATAGTAGCCTGAGACACATAGTCAGAGAGATCTGTAATGTCTCCCTTCATATAGTCTAGGGAAGTATGTTTCAGGTCATTTACATCTACATGGACTATGATGGAATCATACTAGTACCTTTGGTGCAGTGACTTGAGTGCATATTTGCTGGATCCAGGCTCCAGATAGGCAACTAACCACTATCTTCTCTTTGTTCAGTCTAGTTAGGGTATCAGTAGATCTTGCAGTGGAGTCCCCATGACTAGATTCCTAGAACATGTGTTTGTTTGCCCTATGGGCTTTGCCCTTGGGAATCCACTGACTGATTCTATATGTATGTTATTAGGTGTTGGTTTTATTGAGTGCTTTTGGGTTTGCTGAGGATAATCTTTTCTGATGGGCATTCCAGGGGGGGTTGTTGTTTAGGAAGATTGCATTTAAGTGGTCCAGCATATGTAGGTCTATGTGTGTCTTGTAGGCTATGTGTGGGGAATCCTGAGTGCTTGGGTTTGACAATTTCATGTGTGCTTCTATGTGAGAGTTTAGACTCCAGTGACATTGTATATAAAACCACCATCTCTCCTGTAACCCACACCAAACTATTAGGTGTTCAGATTGATGGTAATTTGAAATTTGATATTCACATCTCCCAGACCATAAAGTACATAACAACTGGCAGTTCTATATAGAAACAAGAAGTTTCTCACAAAAAGCACTAAATCTGCAACTGCTTACATAAATCTCCTCTCAACACTCCTGTATGCCTCTCCAGTTCTCATTAATCTAGAAAGACTGAATTAGCCAAACTTGACTCCTGTTATAACAAAATAGCCAGTTATGCCACTGACTCTGCTTATAGGTCACACCACTGTATAGCTCTAAATCCACTGTATAGCTCTAAATCAACTCAACTGGCTAGAATTTCCTCACCTCCTACTATACAATCAACTCACCGTAGTCCATAAAATACTACATCAGCCTAAGAAAACTCCCACACTCCAGAATCTGCTACACCCATACTCCAGTAACAGAACTCTCTGCTCCAGTAATAAATTCCTTCTTGAGGTAACTAAGGCCAAAAATGCAGCAGGCAAATCCCTCTTCTCCAGCTTCATATCAAAAATATGGAATTCACTTCCCACCCATAGAACATGAAATTCTTCTTTAGTACAGTTTAAAAATAATCTAAAAACTTACCTAACTAATACTTGGCTCTGTTCCTGTACCAATCCTGGTTCATACTTATCTACAACATGTTATCCCCATACTTACCTTCAAGAACACTACAACTATGTTAATTTTGTCTCAAATTGTACCTCAGTAGTTCCAGCTATAGCATTATACCTTCTCTGAATTAACATAATTTATACATCATCATTACTTGCTTCTCTAATACAAGATAGTTTTAACAATTACCACATGTATTCTCAGTCACATGCATTCTGCTGAGTTACCCATGTGTGTGTGTGTGTGTGTGTGTCTGTGTGTGTCTGTGTGTGTGTGTGTGTGTGTGTGTGTATATATATATATATATATATATATATATATATATATATATATATATATATATATATATATATATGCTATGTTACAATATACTGAATGTCCTGATTATCAAATAGATGTAACTATAATCTAAGTCTAGAATGTGCATTTAACTGTAAATATTATTTTTGTCCAAGTGAAGCGCATTACTGATTATCTACTTTATGTACCTCTAACCTGAGTCTAGATGGTGCATTTAACTGTAAATATTTCATTTTGTACAAGTGGAGCTTTTCTCCCTGGGCCTCCACTGAAAAAAACACTTCTGTCCAGTCACAGTTTCCCTGTACACAAATGTAAAATCAATAAGTAAATTGTGTATGTATACCTCTCACAAACTGCATCTATTACTTTAAGGAATAAGTGGTTGTCAGTAAACATGACTCAGTTGCTACATTGTCTCAAGATACCCATATCCTCCAGGCTGGCAACATTGATATTAGTAAATTGCATATCCATATTGTTCAGCTCCCTAACTGGTGAGCAGCAAGGGTGTAGTATATGGGAGAAAACAGAAAGCTATTAATGGTGCTTTTGGGGGGGGGGGCTGGAGGTAGACTAGGCTACAAAATATTAAATGCAAAATTATTGCCACTTGATGCAAAACTAGCAACTCCAAGCTTGTCATTGTGCAAGGTATTTGCTCTATATTTATTGCGTTACAGGATACTGCTTTATGGGCAGTTCTAAACATAAAATTTGCTTCTGCACGTTTGTGTCTGTACAGGGCACTGGCATGATGAGCAGCTCAGTGCAAAAGTGTCAAATTTATACCAGCACTGTGGGAAAACAGAAAACTGACTACTAAGCCCACTGGCCAATAAAACAATTACACTTAGAGCCCTTTTATGTGCACCCCAACTCAGGCAGACCAGGCAAAATCCTGCTGCCATTAGATAAATAGTTTGTATTTATACAGGTGCTTTGAATTTACCTTTTGTTATTCATTGAAAAAGGGTTTTTTTAACCTGAAAGCTTTGTCTCGTTGATAAAGGTTTTTGCTCAACTGTTACTGTTTTCTTTCATTAGATAAATAGTCCCAGTCCTCCTTATGTAAAAGCACAGTATACGTGTGTCCAAAGTTCATTGCTACATCAAATAAATGTAAACTTAAGGAAAGGCGCAAGCAGATGCAATAAGTAATACAATAAATCAACAGCAGTGTAGTTTAAACAGCTTATACAAGTATAATTATTCAATTAAAGTACTTCACTTTGTGGAAATAAGCCAAGTGATACTCAATTGTGCAGAACTCATAAAGGCACTAAAAAACAAGGTACGCTCATTAATAAGCCCACTGTCCAGTTAAACAACTACATGTAGGAATCTCTAATGTGTACCCCAGCAAATACAGATCAGGCTACTACCCACTTCTACTAGTTGGAAAATCCTTAATATTCTTGATGTAAAAACACAGAAAAGAGCTTGCTAGAGTATAAAATACACTAATTTATTTAACAGCTATCTAGATAATGAATTCAGAGCAAGTAAATCAGTACAACAGATAATGACAGGCACAATTTACTTTTTTTTCAAAATAAGCACAAGAAAGACATAAATAATTCAAGATATCAACAGCAGTGTAGAAGGGGAGAAGCTTACAAAGCTCAATTTGCATTGAGTGGGGTGGTTAAAAATCACAAAGTGTAAAAATCAGATCAATGAATAGGAAGTTGAGTCGGAAAAGTCACCAGGATGGAGTCAGGAACAGTGCTTGCATGTTTTGCAAGTCTCGAGTCTTATCAGAAAAGACAAGGAATCATGTAAAATGTGCAGCCTGGGTTATGTAAGTGTCTATCTGCCACATAGAACAAAAACATCAGGCCAAACAGATTTCTCAAAACAAAATGGAACACATAAAACAGAAAGCTGCTCTATCAGTTTAAGCAACTACACTTACACAAAAAATATTTTACTTTCCTTCCTTCTTTGTATCAAATCAGCAGCAGGGAGTCACCAACAATGCTAGTCATTTTTGCAGGCCTTGAATCGTATCACAAAAGACAAGGCCACAGATATACTCTGTTTATATAAAGTATCACTCAAGAAACAAATTAACTGGAAAAAAAACATGCATATGGGTAGGACTGTATTTATGTATGTGTATATAAATAAATATGTATATATATATATATATATATATATATATATATATATATATATATATATATACACACACATACATACATGCACATACATACATACACACACACACACACACACACATATATATATATATATATATATATATATATATATATATATATATATATATATATATATATATATATATATATATATATATATATATATATATTTGTAACATATGTGTTTTTATAGAAGCAGATATATGAGTTGATATGTGTATAGGGGATTGTGTAGGTGTGTGTAAGCATGTGTGTGTATATATATATATATATATATATATATATATATATATATATATATATATATATATATATATATAAATATATATATATATATCTGCATACCCAACACATAAACACACAAAAACATACTCGGAGACTCTAAATAAAAATCTGCCTAAACAGCAAAGACCTCCTAAGCAGATATCCAAGCAACAGCCACCCCTCAACAATACCCACGAATCACATATCTCACAAAATCAGTGTGCCTCACAGTCACAGCCCTTAAGGCCAAACAACACACCAAATACACTTGTTATAGGGGACTCTATTGTCTGGCGCACTGATGTCCCGCTCACCAGACTGAACAAGGAGAAGGTCACTGTAAGCTTCCTGTCGGGTGCCAGGATCTACCACATAATGCAAGCACTCAGGTCACTCCAAAGCAAGTACAAGTATGACTCCGTCATTGTCCATGCTGGTGTGAATGACCTGAGATGTACCTCCCTGGACTACATGAAAAGAGACATAGAGGAGCTCTCTGACCATGTAGCCCAGGCTGGTATGTCCCTGACCTTGAGTAGCATCTTGCCCTCACCAAGAATGATGCCACAGTATAAAGACAAAATGATCAGTTTCAACAACTGGCTAAAGTATTGGTGTCATTCAAAGGGGATCCAGTGTCTGTCAGCCTGGGATGACATGCTCGACAAGCCACATTGCTTTGGTAGGGACGGCTTGCACCTGTCATCCTTAGGCTTTTGTATACTGGCCAAGGCTCTTGCCACCCCTATAGTGCCTTTTTAGGCAAGGCTCAAAGGACAAACCCACCTCCATAGACAACCCAAGGATAAAAAAACTAAAGGTAATGCTACTCAATGCCAGAAGTCTAAACCTCAAGATGCACGCACTCGAGGCTCTCCTCAGTATGGAGAAAATTGATGTCTGTGCAGTAACAGAAACCTGATTCAAGGCTCCTGAGAGCACCCCAGCGCTACCAGGTTGTAACTCATACCATGCGTTTCGGCCTCAAAACTCGGACCGAAGCACAAAAGGAGGGGGAGTATCTATATTCATCAAAGATACCTACACCTCCAGGTTAGTGGCACTGCATGAAGCATCGGAACCCATCCATGTGCAACTAACAGTGGGCAAAACTGCTTTTCAGTTTGTAGCCTGCTACAGAACACCCTCCCTATTACAGGAACCCCACTTGGCATTCCTGAGAACACTGGAGAATATGAAGGTCTCTCCAAACGCTATGTTATTGGGTGACTTCAACTACCCAAGCATTGACTAGGAAAACTACTCAAGCCCAAACACCCTCACCCAACGGTTTCTTGAATTTATAAACTCTAACACAATGGAACAACTGGTCACCACTCCCACAAGAGGGAACAACATATTGGACCTGGTCATCACCAACATGGGGACTCTATGTTCCACACCAGAGATAAACCCCTCATTGGTAAGATCAGACCATAAACAAATTTCCCTGGACATCCATATCCCGTCCCCACCCCCAACCAAGGAAATCACTGTAAAGAATTTCTCAAAAGCCAACTTTGCACTTCTCAAGACTGAGGTGAAATCCTTCAAAGCCCCTAGGCCAGAGGATAATACAGCCCAATCTGCAGAATCCTTTACAAATGCATTCTATGAGCACCTGCAGGAATGCATGGATCGTGCTATCTCAAATAAAACCAAGACTCACTCTTCCAAAAACAGGAGACCGGTCTGTTGGACCCCGGTCAATAATAAGCTATACAACAGATGGAGGAAGCTACTACATGACAGAGCAAAATCTCAAAAAGGGATGGCATCTCTGATCAGTATTAGCAAGAAACTTCAATCCCTCATAAAATCATCAAAGGCCAGCTTCGAAAGAAAAATTGCCCTAGACACTAAAGATAATCACAAGGCCTTCTTTAGTTATGTCAGGAACATGGGCGGAAACTCCCAGATATGCTCTGAATTGTTGCATAACGGTACAAAATATACCGAACCTACAGACATAGTCAACATCCTGGCAGACAGATTCAGCGCAAACTTCTCCCCCCCTCCCCAAAGGAGCAAATGCCTATCCCAACTGAATGTAACCTCCCTGACATCACAGATGCACAGGTGAAAGCTGCCCTCTCCAAAGCAAACAACACAGCATCTATGGGACCGGATGGTGTCCCAGGCTGTGTCTTACATGAGCTCCAAGAAGAACTGAACCCTCACATTAAGTCACTGTTCAAACTTAGCCTTACTACAGGATATGTACCCAAAGAATTCATGCAGCTACAGTGGTCCCACTCCACAAAGGTGGTGCCACAACGGACCCCAGAAACTATTGCCCCATAAGCCTGACTAGTCTGGTCTATAAAGCTATGGAGCATATTATCATGGAACTCATAAACGAAGACATTGGGAGCCTCCAGACACTGGACCCTACCCAATTCGGCTTTGTTAAGGGCAGATCTTGCCTCTTAAACTTAGTTGATTTCTTTGAAACAGTTACCAAAGCCATAGATGAGGGCAAGGTAGTCCACACAGCCTACCTGGACCTCGCAAAAGCCTTCGACACAATACCCCACTCGGGCATCATAAATAAGCTTACCAGCTTAAATATCAACCCCTATATCACAAGATGGGTTGCAAACTGGCTCAGAGATAGAACCCACATGGTCAGAATCGCAGGTGCCATGTCCGAATCCAAACCAGTTACAAGTGGCATCCCACAGGGCACAGTTCTGGGACCTCTCTTGTTTAGTATATACTTCTTTGAGGTTCAGGCTAACACAGGGGGATTATGGCTGACAAAGTTTGCAGATGACTGCAAACTGGGGGCCATAATCGAATCTCCAGCTGACACAAGCATCCTCCAAAAGGGTCTCACAGAGATGGATGCTTGGTACCAGAGCCATGGCCTCAAGCTAAATGCTAAAAAGTGCATAGTCATCCCCTTTGGGAAAAACAAGGTGCCCACAAATTATCACATAGGTGGTAATCCATTAAGTACGGAAGAAGTAATTAGAGATTTGGGGACCAACGTAGATAGTAATCTCTCCTTTGATAATCACATTGCCAAAGTGGTTAGAAAGACCTTCTATATAGCCCACCTTATCACGAAAGGGTTTGCATCTAGATCAAGAGAGGTCATTGTGCCCCTCTACTCGTCACTCATCAGGCCCATAATTGAATACAATGCCCCTTTTGGGATGTATCTTACCCGACACCTGCAGCAACTGGAGAGACCCCAAAAGTACCTCACCAAGTGGATCATGGGCTACAAACAGATGTCCTATGCAGCTCGACTAAAGAAACTCCAGCTCTACTCAGTTGCTTACCGCCTACTCAGAGGCGATCTATGCCTGACGTACAAAGCCATGTCAAACCCAGAATTAATGGACATGCTCCACCTCAAAAAATCCAAGTCGCTTAGAGCTACATGCTCCAGGGACCTAAACCTCAACACAAAAATAAATAGGACATGCTGGAGGGACAGATTCATTTCCCAGAGGCTCCCCTCACTCTGGAATAGAATCCCAATTCATGTTAGACATAGCCCCTCGCTGACCCTCTTCAAGCGAAATCTGGACGCGTGGATGGGAAATCGCAAATTCACCCCTGGGATCTCTTCTGTGTCCTTGCTAGACAGAGGCACAGTAAACTAATCTTAAAAGGGTACCTTCTGTGACCTACTTTACAGAGGCACAGTAGGCTAATCTAATAGGGAGGCGGACGCCAAATACACTCTGGCTAGGCTTATAAATACCCTAGGGCAGATAGCCTAGTATCTACCTATGAACCTATATATATATATATATATATATATATATATATATATATATATATATATATATATTTATGTATGTGTGTGTGTGTGTGTATGTGTATGTGTGTGTATATGTGTGTGTGTGTGTGTGTGTGTGTGTGTGTGTGTGTGTGTGTGTGTGTGTGTGTGTATATATATATATATATATATGTTTAAATATATAGATAGCTATAAATAGATGGCTACACAAATGTAGGGATGTGGATTCATATGTAGGCTTGGGTGGCTATGACAGTATGGAGGGGATGGTAAGTGGAAGTTAAGGGTTACCTGGGGAAAGGACCAAAAGGGAAGGTCTCTTAATACTGCCCTGCCCTGCCTTCTGTTTCAGGATGATTAGAAACCATCACCTGTGGCAGTTACAAACTGAAGATGTCATTCTTGAGGCACTAACAAGATGATCAGAGAAGAGGAGACTGCAGAAGAGTGCCTAACTGTGGAGACCTTTGCCAAGAAGAGGGGATGAAGGAAGGAAGGAAGGAAGTGGGGCCTGTATAATCTCATCAACATAGCCCCTGTGGATACAAGGTAAGGATTTTAATGTTATTTAAATATGGAGGCAGGTCTGAGTCAGTGGCTAGATTAGTGCTTCTCTGGCTTTTCACAGGGAGGGTCAGGTTGCAGTAGTAGCACTGGGGCCACAAGCCTTTCTGGTTAAGAGGATGGATGCATTTATTTTACCACATATTAGTTATCAGTGAAGCAATACATTTTGTGTGATGTAATCTGAGGAGGTATTTGTCTGTGCAGATGCTGATGGGGAGCAGAGGGTGGCAGAGGCTGAGGCTACTGGAGTTAAAGTCTTGATAGCTGCATTAGCCTTGCATGATAAGAATAGATCAGGTAGGCTTGGGGCTAAGACCTGGATTAACTACACAGGTGTAGTGTAAGTTAAAAGA
Source organism: Protopterus annectens (assembly GCF_019279795.1). Classification (NCBI taxonomy): domain Eukaryota; kingdom Metazoa; phylum Chordata; order Ceratodontiformes; family Protopteridae; genus Protopterus; species Protopterus annectens. The sequence goes on along the minus strand of NC_056725.1, from coordinate 477,523,300 downwards.
CAATTATAGTAGAAAGTAAACATTAGCAGGAGGTTTTCCCCTAGTAACATAATTTGACAATTAGAAAGTTTCTGTATTGTGAAAGGATAATGCCTGTTTGTGGGATGGCCAACAGTCTAGAAATTCAAAAGTATGGGGTGTGTCACTCTAGTGATAGTTTAGGCATTCATGTGATTAGACATGATATTGGAAAGGGTTGGTGTGTAACTCAGCATTTCAGCTGAGGAATGGAAAGTCAAGGGAGGCTGTGAGGAATCAGTTGGCCTCTTTGCATGATAGTGGCTGTACTTTACAGTAGAAGTTAACTTGACAAGATCATGCTGATTAGTTGTGTAGTGATCTGCATCATGTTGCCAAGTTTAGTACAGCCCTGCTTTGGGCTTTGCTGAAGGAATGTTTTCAAAAAGATAGTGGCTCTTTATTTAGATGACTTCTGGCTAGTTAGAAAGGGCCACAACAAAGCTTGGAAAAGGTTAAAGTATTTGCTGGACTTGGGTTGAGTTGGGGGCACTGTAGTTGGCAATTATGTGGGGCATGGGATGTGCTAATCTTGTGGTGGGTTTGGAGATAGATGCCTCCCACAGGAAAATCTGGCTAAGCTAGGATCCAAGATTGTTGGCTTGCTGGGGAATGAGAAGGTTAGGGTAGGAGGAAGAGACAGGGGGAACTTCACAAGACTTGTGAATTGTCTGGTTTCAAGCACCAAATGGTTAAGGTGTATAAGCTGGTTCAAACATTGCAGGGATAGGATGTCTAAGTTCTTTTAGGAGGGTGCAGCCATTTGGTCATGCTCACTGCTCTTGCATTTTCAGGGGTAGTTGGCTTACAGTCCTTTGACCCAGGGGTGGTCTGCTGAAGTGATGGAAGGACAGTATCTTTTCAGAGATGATACCCATGAAGGCAACTACATTTCTTGACAAGGAAAGTGAAGGTATAATGATGTTGTTCTGTTTGTTTGATTTGGTCATGGTGCAGTTTTTGGCTAAAGACTGGCTAAATTAAAAAAGCTAGTTCAGAGCTTTTGAGGGTAGTTGTGAAATACTTAGGATTAATTTGTTTCAACGGAGCATTTATTGGGGATTGTGTGGTTATTTTTGACACCAGTGGTATTTTACTTACATAGGTTTTGAGTCATGGCTGTCAAGGTAGCAGGGAGTTCAGTGGCTGTTTCATGGGAGGTATAGAATAGTGACAGTTTGTAGTGGGTCGGTTAGAACAGCTGTCATAAGCACTGCTGACTAGCTACACTTACAGTGCAATTGTGGAAGTGTTTTGTTTTGGCTATGGGACTATCTATTTTGGGAAAAATCAAGGTTTAGTAGATTATTGACCAGGTAATTAGTATACAGGTAGGGCAGTTAGAATGATCAGAGTGCAACTAACATGAAGTGCTGTTTATAGGGGTGCTGGGAGTGTGGGGTGTCTCTAAGCCTTCATGGAGCTTTGAGTGTGATGGAAGTTTGCAGAAGGGGGGGTTCAGAGCACTTAGAAGGTTTTCCTTGTGAAGACATCCACTTTTGGATTTCTGTTAATAGGTTTGCTTGGTGAAGACTCTTACCATTTGATTGCTGGCGATTATCTATGAATTTGTCAGATAGTTATGATAGATTATAATAGGTTTGTTGTGGTCCACACACTGCTGGCCATGATATATGGGAGGGCTGTTTCAGGTTAGTGCATTGTTGGGGAATAATGGGATGGATGGGGTAGTCATTTTTTGAGAAGATTCTGTTAATTTTAGCTGAGCATGCATAAAACAGAGCAGGATTTTAGGAATAGGGACATTATCTTAAGCCCAGTAAAGTGGGCAGTATTTGATGTTGCAGGTGTTTGGAATGGATTAATTAGCACTGCAGTGGTGTGGTGGTTGGTCTGTCTACAGCTGCTCACGTTCTGAACAGGTCCAGGAATGGTCTTGGAGAAGCAAGGAATTTTAAGGGAGCAATATTATAACTGTGTGGGATAGGTGGCATAGGACAGATAGGTTAGACATAGCTTTAATAGCTACATTGATTTAGGTTATAAAGAGGGTATGTGCAAGTCAGTGGTTGTAGTTTTCTTTAGAAGTGTGAAGTAAGCATTCATTTGGACCACTTATTTGTAGTTTGGACAGCCAGGCTACTGATATTGAGGCAAGAGGGAGTAGTCTTGGGCCCTGTTACAGTGTTATTGGCATCTGTTAGTAAGAGCACAGAAGTATACATCAGAGATAGCTGGACAGTATTTGGAATGAGGTGCAGAATGCATGTAACACATTTATTTTCAGATGATACACTTAGGAATGACTGACTTGAGAGTGGCACTCAGACACAGGCTATTATTATGAGGTATAAGGGTCCTCATGTTGATAAGCTAGAAGTTTCCAAGTTTAATTGCAATTTGACCAGAAATTGTTAAGGGAACTAGTCTGGCAGTTTACCACTAGCTTATGGCTGTCAAGGTTGTTCAATATTGTGAAGCACAGTTTTGTTATTGCAGGATGTTCCTTAGATTTTGTGTATATGGACTTCAGATTTTTGCATGAAGAATCCAGTATGTTCTGGATGGATTGTAAACATTTTGATTTTCTGGCACATCACTAAGGATTATAATCAGTCAGCGATGTCAGACATTAGAGATTCTTACTTCTTATTGTTACAAAAGTATATGTTGATTCAAGGTCTTGTTCCATTTACATTTTTTTAATAGGTTAGTGTAACATTTAAAAAGGTCCCTGATTTTGGGTCTTTGTCCCCCTATTATTTTTGGCCATGTCCAAAATTCTTGATCAAAGAAGTTGAGAGGTATTCTTAGAGAATGCTGAAAGAGTGAGTCAGAACACAGTTAAGGTGGACTAGAGATGGGTTGCAAATTGGCTCATGGGCAGAACCCACACGGTAAGAGTTTCAGACTCTAGGTCTGACTCTAAACCGGTTACAAGTGACGTCCCCTAGGGCTCAGTCCTAGGACCCCTCCTGTTTGGTATATACTTCTCAGAGGTACAGGCAAGCACAGGAGAACTTTGGCTGACCAAGTCCGCAGATGACTGCAAACTAGGGGCCATAATTGATTCTCCGGCTGATACAGACACCCTCCAGAAGGGTCTCACTGAGATGGATACCTGGTGTCAAAATCATGGCCTCAAGCTGAATGCCAAAAAGTGTATTGTCATCCCCTTTGGAAAAAACAAAGTACCCGCAAACTACCACATATGTGGTAGTCCCCTAAATACAGAAAAAGTAATAAGGGATCTGGGGAACCAAGTAGATAGCAATCTCGCCTTTGATAATCATATTGCCAAGGTGATTAGAAAATCCTTCTACGTGGCCCACCTAATCTCAAAAGGGTTCGCATCCAGAACAAAAGAGGTTATTGTGCCTCTCTACTCATCACTTATTAGACCCATTATAGAATACAATGCCCCATTTGGAATGTACCTTACAAGACACCTGCAACAGCTGGAAAGACCACAAAAGTACCTTACCAAGAGGATTACTGGCCTCAAACAGATGACCTATGCAGCCTGACTAAAGAAACTCCAGCTGTACTTGGTTGCATACAGCTTACTCAGAGGTGACATACAAGGCCATGTCCAACCCAGAATTGATGGATATGCTCCGCCTAAAAAAAAACAAATCCCTGAGAGCCATATGCTCTAGGGATATAAACCTTACCACAATGATAAATAGGACGTGCTGGAGGGATAGATTCCTGACCCAGAGACTCCCCATGCTTTGGAACAAGATTCCAATAGACATCAGGCAGAGCCCCTCACTAGCACTCTTCAAGAGAAACCTTGACGGGTGGATGAGAAACAGAAAATTTACCCTGGGGATCACTGCAGTGGCTCTGCTGGACAGAGGCACAGGGAACTAATGGCTGTGCTGGTCAGAGGCACAGGGAACTAATCTAAGGGGGTGGCGAAAGCCAACACACTCTGGCTAGGCTTATAAATGTCCTTGGGAAGATAGCCTAGTACTTACCAATGAACGTATGAACCTATTTAGTAAGGAATAACTGTCTGGCCTTCTATGGGGATTTCACAACTTTAGTAAGGATTATACTTCATGTGGTATCATGGCAGCATCAACAGTCTCTTTCTATTATGTGACATTTACAGCAAGTGAGATATTAGGCAGAGTCTGGAGAAGGGATAACCTAGTTTTGGTGTGAAGAATTTGGTGGCTGCAGAGGAGTCAGGCATAGTCCGGTTACAGGCATCTAAGACTAACCATTTACAAAATGGACAGAAAGACATATTGGCTAGAGGAGAAATGGCACTAACCTGCCTGCTTAGCATGTACTTCTCAGGACTGTAAGACAAAAACATTTTCTGATTGTAGTTACCACAGGGGTGCTGAATGTGCAGAAGTTTGAGGTGGGTTAAAAGTAAGCTTTGCAATCCTCTAGCATTATCCTGATTCTAAGCCCATTCTTTCTGGACTGGGTAGCTATCTGATTTGGCCAAAAAAGAGGGTACCAATGCACATTATTAAGAGGTCAGTGATATCGACATGAACGGCCTATTTGAAAAAAATTTCAAAATATTTTAAATTATTAAATAAATAAATATGTATGGAGTAGGTAGCAGCAAAGCTACAACAGGATCATAAGCCCAGTTCATAACTAATCTGACATCTGTGTTTCTGTTTTAGGTTACAGGATGGTGGTCTTGATCAACCATTCTTCTTTTATATTGTTCTGGGAAAAATACCATAGATTGCCTTGACAGCAGAAAGTGAAACTTGTGTGGGTCAGTTATGATCTAGCCTCAGTAATAACCATTGCTGAAAACATGGGCAAAAAGAGTAAGAAGAAGGAAATATTAATTTGGGCTGTGCACTGCTCTTTAAAAAAAAGAGTTTGCTAGCCTAGCCCAGTGGCATTGAGGTATAAAGTCCTGACTATAGCTCAGGCAATTTTAATTCAACTAGCAGATTTAATACTTGACGGTGCAAATAGAGAAAATGGGTGTTTCATTTTCCTGGTGGGAGAGATGGTGGTTCCCACCTAGCTCACATTACTTCTCTAATGTCAGGACCTTGGCTGAAGAGCTGTTATTGGTCAGGTTGTGGAAAGAAGGTCCTAGGAAGATGTTGGCACCATCAGCCCATGCGCGGGAGTGCATATGCATGGGCAAGGGAGCAAAAGTCGTCCCTACGGGCACACAAGTATTCATTTCAATAAAAAGAGCAGGATAATGTTATAAAACTAAAAAAAAAATCTATTGTTACAGGAATGTTGACAAGTGCACAAGCACCTTCATGACTGCTTTGATGACAGGCCCTCTTCAGCAGTATATGTTCAGAGAAGTGGAAAGATGTGGCACAAGAAATCCCAGGGTCCTTTCCGTGACACACCTGGTGAGTTTACCCCCTGGGGCAGAGCGGCTAACTCATCAGGAAGATGCCCCTACAGAGCCAGAGGGAGTCTGCATAACCAGGGGTCCAGAGATTCTTTTCTGGACAGTCCTACCAGTGCTCCTGAAGAGCGTCCTAATTGCTTTTTCTAATTGCCTGCCTGGCAATCAAAAAACACAGATTCTTGGGTGCAGAATATCATAGCCAGAGGTTATCACATACCCTTCAATATTTACCTAAAGCCATTAAGACATATTCTCGATGTTCTACCCTGTCAAAGGGAAGCATCAGCTCAAGAAATAAGAAAGTTGTCTCAAAAAAGAGTCATCCAAGCAGTCCCACCATGCCAAATAGGATCCAGATTTTAATCAAGGTTCTTATTAGTGCCAAAAAAGACAGGGGACTGGAGACCGATTTTGGATCTCAGCAACCTGAACAAATCTGTCAAACAAACAAAATTCTGGATGGTCACAGTTCAGTCTATCCTATCCTTCCTGGAGAAAGATGATTGGATGTGCCCAACAGATCTTCAGGATGCATATTACCACATAAAAATGGACAAATGCTCCAGAATATTTCTTTGGTTCTGGCTGGGAGCCAATCATTACCAATTCCGGGTGTTGGCTATTGGACTCTAGAGCCACCAGAGTGTTCACCAAATACATGGCAGTGGTAACAGCTCACTTGAGACTGCAAGGATTCCGAATGTTTCTGTACTTAGACGATTGGCTCCTTACCGTCCCCACCAAGCGTCTACCGGTTACAGCCTTAAACTACACTCTATAACTAGCAATTTCTATAAACAGGGAGAACTGCAAGTTGACTCCTTCTCAAACCTTGGAATTTATAGGAGCAGCTTCTAATGCCCAGTCTTGCCTAGTTTCCCTGCCAGATCAGAAATTAGAAAAACTGAGGTCCCAACTCCAGGTGATGCTCTCTGAAGACAAAGTTCCAGCTTGGGCTGTTCTTCAACTTCTAGGATCAATGGGAGCATCACTTACAATAGTTTCGCTTTGTTAGACAACATATGAGACTTCTTCAATGGCTCCTACTAAATCCCCTTCGCATCATCCTATGTGCTTTCAAATCTGCATAACAAACTGATGCAAACAAGATTTAATTTGGTGGATGAAGACAGAAAAAGACTTATGGAGTTGCCCTTTCTCCCCATCTTAGCCCAAGGCCATAGTGACCACAGTGATGACCGTGCTCTGGCCCAGTAATCAAGTAGCCTCAATCTTCACCACTAACACCAGGAAGGTTGTCTCATAGAAGAGAAAAGGATAATTAATACACACAGTAAAGTACAATTTCCCTTAAGTGCACACAGACATCACAGTCAGTCTGGGGCTGGTTGCTCCCTTGCTCACCAGGTCCCCAATAAGACTCCCCACTGGCACAGCTAAAGGGTCCAGGTCTCAGCCTAACTGGGCAAGCTAAAACCTCCAGTACCATCTCTGTCCAACCAGTGCTTTGTGTCCCTGCTAAGTAGCTGACACAACACATACACACACTTTGAGTTAAGTATTTATATAACTTCGCTGACACTCCTGGGAAAGGCTCACACAGATTCACCATCTGTGCCCCTTTACCCAGACTATACGGGAGTAATTACTGCCACCACCAAGTTAATAATATCAGCTATTAAAAGGCCCTTAAAAGGGTGTCCAATTATTACTGTGCAATATTAATATCCAATGGTAGTATGACTAACAGTCAAGGCTTACTTTAAAGTGGCCTATTACAATAACCTCTATAAATATGCAATGTACTCTAGAGCTTATCTCTACAAAAATTAGCCACAGGTAGAAGGTTTTAAAAATATTTAATAATAAATAATTAAAACACAAGACAAAACTTTTACACCACAGAGATATCTAAGAGTTCAGAGAAAACACAGAAACTTAAAATAATGCAGTAGGACAGGTCTGATTTCAAAGAAAAATACCTAATTAATCTTTACTAGCTTTAACTATTCCTACAAGAAATCACAGTGCGAAAACTTACATTTGAGCATAAGGCAGAGCGCTGGTAAGTTAGATGTCCAAAGTCAAAATGCTTTCAGTCTCTTCTGAGAAATAGTATTTAAGCATTACTAACAAACATGTTTGCTGGGTCCCTCCACAAATTATATCATTTTTGACACTTAGGTTTTCCCAGGCAAACAAGCTGCATTATTTAGTAATCTAACACCTGCACAGTAACTTACAATACAAGGCATTTCACATATACATTCTAGCAGAAACTAGAGCAATAAAGCACCTTCTACATCTAAATTCTGGCCATAAACTTTAGCCTGAAAACAATGGCATGAAACCTTCATCCAGCTGCCCTGGAGCCGAATTCTAATATGAAAGGGTCACATTATGCTTCACTGAGCCAGTAGAGTGCAATGTTGTCACATATTTTGCAGTTCCACATTTCGCAGTATTCTTTTACATTCAAGAAAACATGCATGTATTTTACGTTTATTTACAAATGCCAGAATTATATATCAAATTCTATTTGACTAAGCTGGCAGCCTTCTCCCATCTCTCTCCAATCATCACATCTCTTCCCCCCTAGGGAACTCAAGCAAGTTTTTCAAGTGCCCCTTGAGAAACGTCGCTTGAGAGTGTCAGGTCTATCTGGGTGTATTTCATCCCATTCTCTGTCATGAGAGCCCATCTGCATTAGCATTGCTGCTCCCACTGCGGTGCTGCACTGACATATCATATGCTTGCAACCCCAGACTCCATCTTAGCAACTTGGCATTTTGCTGACTGGCTCTGTCTAACCATGTTAGAGGGTTGTGATCTGTCATCACAGTGAATTTTCTTCCATACAGATAAGGCTGAAGTTTTTGTAGTGCCCGCACTATGGCTAGACATTCCTTTTCTACCGCTACATAGCATTCTTCCCTGGGTTGGAGCCTATGACTGAGATAAACCACTGGGTGCTCTTCTCCCTCTGAAGAAATCTGGCTAAGTACAGCCCCCACCCCATAGTTTGAAGCATCCACCTGCACAACAAAGTCTTTGCTGTAGTCTGGACTGGTTAACAGAGGGGGTCCTCCCAAAGCTTTCTTAAGCTTCTGAAATGCCTGCTCACATGCTGGGGTCCAAACTACCTTATCTGGCCTGTTATTCCTTGTCAGGTCTGTGAGGGGATCAGCTATTGTACTATAACTGGGAATAAACTTTCTGTAGTACCCTGCTGTCCCTAATAATGCCCTCACCTGTTTTTTGGTAACAGGTGCAGGCCATGCCTGAATAGCTTCCACTTTGGCAGGTTCTGGCCTTATCCTACCACTTCCCACTCTATGTCATAGGTAGGAGACCTCTGCCATACCCAGCTGACATTAGCTCGGCTTAATGGTCAACCCTGCTGTCTGTAGTCTACCCAGCACCTCCCTGACATGCTGAAGGTGCTCTTGCTAGGAATGGCTGTAGATAGCAGTATCATCAATGTAAGCAAAGGCAAACCCTCCTGCTCCTGCTAAGATATGACCTACCAGTCTCTGGAAAGTTACCTGGGCATTCTCCATCCCAAAGGGCATCTTTGTGAACTCATACAAGACAAAAGGAGTCACAAAGGCTGACTTCTCGCTAGCACTGGGAGTCAAGGACACCTGCCAGTAACTCTTGGTAAGATCAATGGTTGTAAGATACTTAGCCTCACCTAGCTGCTCTATGGCATCATCTGTGCTAGGCATGGGGTAAGCATCTGACTCTGTGTGACTATTTAATTTCCTGTAATCCACACAGAACCAAATGCTGCCATCCTTCTTTGGCACCAAAACTACTGGTGAGGGCCAGGGACTGTTGGACTCTTGAATCACCCCTAGTTTCAACATCTTCTGTACCTCTTCCTTCAGAGTCTGTTTGACTCTCTCAGGTGCCCTATAAGGGGCCTGCCTGATGGGCCTTCAGGGTCCTGTATCCACCTGGTGCTGCACCAGGTGGGTTGTCCCTGGTTTCCCAGTGAACATGCCCCTAAATTCCTGCAACACTGCTCAGATTTCTCGAACCTGGGTACGAGATAGCTGCTGGGACATTGCTACCCCTTCCACTGAGGTGTCAGCCTGAGCCTCACTGAGGAGATCAGTCACAAGATCTCTCTCAGACTCCTCCTGCAACCCACTGCAAATGCTCAGCACAAGGGCCTCCCTATCATGGTAAGGTTTCATCATGTTAACATGATACAATTTGTGCCCCTGTCTTCTACTTAGCAGTTCCACCATGTAGTTAACATCACTTACCTTTTTACCACCTTCTAGGGTCCCTCCCAAGCTGCTTGCAGTTTGTTGTGTCTGACAGGAATGAGAACCATCACCTGCTGCCCTACAACATACTCTCTAGCTCGAGCATTCCTGTCATACTACACCTATTTCTGTTGTTGGGCTACTGCCAGGTTCTCCTAGGCCAGGCCCATGAGTTCCCTGAGCCTTGTCCTGAGGTTCAGGACAGATGCCACAACAGATTCTTTGTGAGATTCACACTCACCTTCCCACTCATCTCAAATTAAATCTAGAGGTCCCCTCACCCTATGCCCATACAGCAACTCAAAGGGTGAAAAACCTGTGTATTCCTGGGGAACCTCTCTGTAAGCAAACAACAGATGGGGCAAATATTTATCCCACTCTCTCTTAAACTGATCTGCAAATGCCCATAGCATGGACTTGAATGTAGAGTTTAACCTCTCAACAAGACCATTAGTCTGGGGGTGGTAGGGGGTGGTCTTCATGTGCTTCACCCACAGGACTTCCACAGACAAACCAGCAGGACTGACATACAATTGGCACCTCTGTCAGACAGTATTTCCTCTGGGAAACTTATCCTGCTGAAAATCTCTAGCAAAGCATTTGCCACCTTCTCTGCCTCAATGAAGGACAAAGCCACTGCCTCAGGGTATTGTGTAGCATAATCTACAATCACTACGATATACTTTTTCCCTGTGGAACCTGGGGTACTCAGAGTACCCACAATATCCATAGCTACCCTCTGAAATGGCTCCTCAATCACAGTCAAAGGCATCAAAGCAGGTCTCACCTTGTCTCCTGCTTTGCCTACCTTTTGGTACTGCTCGCAGGTCCTGCAGTATCCTGTTACATCTCTGGAAATTTCAGGCCAATAGAAGTTTTGCATAATACGCCTCTTTGTATGTTTTATGCCCATATGACCTGCAAAGGGAATATCATGGGCTATGGCTAGAAGCACTAGATGGTAAGCTCTAGGCACTACCAACTGCTGTACTCTCTCACCTTCAGTGTTCTTTTACATTCAAGAAAATGTGCCTGTATTTTACATTTATTTACAAATGCCAGAATTATATATCAAATTCTATTTGACTAGGCTAGCAGCCTTCGCCCATCTCTCCCCAATTGTCACAACCACAAAAAAATATATATGTTTAATATGATTAAAGCTGCTTTGTTATTAAGTCTGTTATTTTATCTGTATGACCAATAATTGTAATCAGGTTCATAAGTAGTAATTTGGCCCAAAGGACAACTGATGAGCCAAGCTAAATTTTCCAGCTATCCATAAAGTATAAGTAGTCAAGTTACTTACTCAAATAAATACTGTAGGCAAATGGTGGCCAATGGAAGTAAACATAGGACTACAGGGAAAAGCTCATTAACAACTCATAGTCTTCATCCTTTGTGCTATCTGCCCAATCAATACTGCTTTGCTACTTATTTTGATAACTGCAGTGGCGTCATTTACATATACCTGAGCTACCACCAGCTTAGGCAGATGGGACCTTGGCTTGATGTCTCATCTGAAAGAAAGCACCATAGGAGTGCAGCAACCCCATTTATGCTGAAGTGCAGTGTCCGTACTGGAAAATGAATACATGCTGTGGGTTTTGGAGTAGATCTCACAGATGTTTGATTTTTCTAGCTTCATATGCAAATGCCCCATGTGTTTATCCACTGACTTTTATGAAAGGGCATTCCCTGCTGAAACCTGGCATTTTTAGCTCTTCAGTCTAGCACTCTCAGCTGAGCTGTTCTAGTTCATTCATTTGTTCATATGGAGAAATGACATAAACTATTACTGTATCATAAAAGAAGGAATGTATGCTGACAACAGCACGTGTAAAGCAGCACAACACAGTAGGTTTAGGGTGTTGACAGAGATCTTGTCTAGTTCTGGACAAATAGGATATGGTCATCTTCAAATGTGTATATAAGAAAGTTCTTGTAGCAAGACCTGGAAGGTGGCTGCTTATTAAAAAAAATGAGGGTTACTGAATTAACATGGAGAAAACAGGTTTGCAAGGATGAATACTAACAAGTTATTAAAAAGAAAGAGAAAGACAGAAAAAGAAAGAAAGAAAGAAAGGAAAAAAAAAGAGAAAGTTTAGTGACAGGATCAGTGTTAGGGACAGAAGAGGATAAGGGAAGTATTTTCCATGGCGATTTTCTTGGCAGAACAAACCACAGTTCATGAATGTTTCATAATGCAACTTGGTAGGTGTAAGCCTTCAAGTAGGCAGGTTTTGGGGTAGAAAAATAGATACTTCTATGTTTTAGAGTAGAGTGTGGATTCATCCCCCTTTGGCTGAGCCACAGAGTGCAGGTTTTAACCCCCCCTTGTAGTCTGATGCCACAAAAATGTATAGGGTAGCTATTGCTTCCTAAATTGGTATTGGGGATGGCTTCACCTATGACCTTCCCAGTGTATGATGGAGCAGTAATGGTTGAATATGAGAATGAAATATGATTGGTGAGACATATGGGAATGTTTGCTGATGAAACAGATGTAACAGGAGTGGGAAAGCATTGGTACCATTTTAAATGTGCTGTCGTGCCCAGCCGCTCAGCTTTTATAGCCTTAGATGCAATTGGGGGGGGTATTCGGATTGGCAAAGTAAGGGTCAATTGACAGTTGCCTAAATTACTAGATGATACAGGCTGCAGTATGAACAATTGAGCATTCAGGCCCTCAGATAACCTGAGGTAAGAAAGCCTAGTAAGGTGTGGGATAATGCATTTACAGGTTTATATGTCTGATGCAGTACAAAAGTCGACATTGATCATTATGAGGTATATAAGATGCACCAAATAGTTGTTCAAGTTTTTATAAATTATACATTTGAATGATTAAATAATGACTGCATTTGATATAATATTTTAACTTCCTAATAAATGTTGTCTTATATAGGTTCATAGGTTGGTACTGAGCTATCGGCCCTAGGGCCTATACAAGACTAGCCATAACAATTCCCTGACTATTTCTTCTCACAGTATTTACTTCCCTGGACCCCTGTCTAGCAGGGCGACTGACGTGATTCCCTGGTGAATTTCCTATCTATAGGTTCATAGGCTGGTACTTTAGGTGTAGTTAGGGAGATGTTAAGGCAAGGGGAGTCTGGGAACAAGATTACGCTGTTGTTATCTCCCCTTTACCACCCAGTTTGTGATTAAGGGTGACTGACAGTTGGCAGATGGGATCAGCAGGTAGAGAGGAGGAAGGAGTCAGGAGTCATTCAAGCACAAGAAGGTGTGGGAGCTAGTAGATAAAAGGAAGTCACGATACCAAGGTAATATAAAGGATATAATGGACAGTCTGGCACATTATATGCAGGATCTGGTGAATTGTAAAGATCATCTCGCTCCCAAAAGTACAGCACTCAGATAGATGATTGGGCAGAAATCTTCAATTAGATAGGTTTTGGGGGAATGACTCTCCATTCTGTGGAGTTTGTGGGGAAGGAGTCCCTGTTCTGTGGAGTTCTTTCTTTTGTGGAGTGTGGGATCTGATCCCCTTTTGGGTCAATGTCACAGAAAATTTATGGGATAGCTGGTGCTTTCCACACTGGTGTTAGGTGTGGTTTCTGTTAAAGCTTTTACAGGTAAAATTTAAACATTAATGGTTAATTATGAGAATGGAAACATGAGTTGTAAGATATATGATGATATGATAAATGAAAGACTGAGATATGTCGAAGAATGGCATCAAAGAGGAGGGTCCTGTTTACCCCATCAATGGAAGTACATAAAAATTCTCCTCTGACAAGTTTTGATTATACAAAATGGGGACAGATTGTTCCTCTCATAGGTGTACTATTCCTCAACTTGTACAGCAATGTAAACATGATATGGATAATTAAACTGGTAAATTTCAGGTAATTTGGAAGATGTTAAAAGTATTAGATGATATGGGTTGCAGTACAAACATCTGTGACTTAAAACTCTTGATTAGCTTGAAGAATAAACACTTGTTAATAAGGTCTCGTGATATGCACTTGGCTGGTCTATCTCATCACAAATGTAAACATTAATTACTCTGTACTATTTAAAGTGCATATAAAGGGATTTAAGGGATTCTTTTCTAACTATGTTGTCCTTGTGAGTAAATATTAATTGAAAATGTAATCACATATGGTTGTATCTTTCTGTGGTCCTGAATAAATGCTGTTTCCTAGAAAAGGACTAACTTGTAACAATACTGTCATACAAAGTGTAGTAAGCATAAAGAAACAAGCAAATACTGTATAATAAACGCTCACCTGGCAAATTGTCACAAATTAAATGTAACAAAATAAACTAAGATGTAAAATAATTGCTAAACATAGTACTGAAACCCATGCTGGCAGAGCTTTGGCCCACAATTGTTGCAGTATACATCAATGCTCTAAACAAAATGTATTTCCACAAAAAAATGTTGGTGATTTGTGCATTTCAAACAAATATGTTGTACTGTAGAAATGTGATTAAATAAAACAAACTAGTACTGACAGTATAAAACATAGCTCTCCACTTTTTGGCATTCATTGTTTTATTATTGCACATTTAATAACACAGAGAATGATCATAGCAATTGTTTTTTCAGAGTGCCTTAGTGAAGGCTTTTCAGTTGCGAAAGGTTGCTGCTACTTGGACAAAACTATCTGGGGCTCACCCCCAAGCACCCTTCATTAGCTCTATGTGCTTAGTTTCTGTGCCTGCATCAGTATACAGAACGTATGCACTCTGCATCTGTAACTTAAATACCTGACTTACTATCTTTCTTTACATCTGCTGGACAGCATTCCCAGCATATCTGTCATAGATAGATTTTATGTACTGCCTTATAATAATTGCAATAAAAGCTGCTGCCGCCTGTACGTTTCTTTATCTTACTGTTTTTGTTTGGTTGTACATTACTGCATCATATCATTATACATACATTTTAATTTTCTGTAAGTAGGTCATGACTGAAAATGGGCCTAAGCAATCCAGTTCACCTACCTACTAATAAATGAATAAATAAATAAGAAAACAAACAAATAAGTAAAAATATGTATTTGATTTATTCTAAAATGACTATTAGTTAAAAGTTTCCTACACTTTGTTTTTGAAAAAAGCATATGCAAGGCTAATTGCATACTCATTTTTCAAAGGCTGGATCTGACTTCAGAATGCTTCAGTGGTTAAACAATACTTTTTCTAGATGAGTGACCTAATATTGTTTCTGTATAATAAATATAATCATCAGACACTAAGCATTCTGAGAATTATCTTTCTTGGCAATATATTTATAACCCTTGTGTTTTCCTTCCATTAACTGCTATTGGTCAATACCACAAGCTTTCCAATACCTCTATTACTTACAGATTCTAAAGGTTTTGTTTGAAGTAATCTAAGATTACTATTACCACTAGTGATTTAGAAATCATCCCGCAAACTCCATATACATCTGGACTTAAGAAATTTACCATAAGAATGATGACATTTTGAAGGATGAAAACTGCAGCCAGACAGAAGTACATGAACAGGCATATGTCTTTTGTTAAATTTGAAAACTTGCTGTTAGGAACCCTTTACCACATCTGATATTTGCTGTTTTTAGTACATTTAAGTCAAGTTTTATTCATACTCAATATTGAAAGAAATTGTTCTCTTTCATGAATCAAATGCCAGCTTTCCTGTGCACCTAATGACTTGCACATAACCGTTAATACCCTGAGACCCCCCCCCCCCATCTGCCCAAGAAACCAGGGATCTGGAAAGATACAAAATTAAACTCTCAACACAATGACAAAATAAATAAAGCTAAAAATCAACTCCCAGCTCTTCTGTACCAGAAAGATATTCCACTTTCTTTCTCTCCTGAAGGGATAATTCTATTTAGCAAAGTTACACTTCTGTGTTATATAGGTGTATAATCAGAGGGGTCTATGTTCAATCACTGAATAAGAAATCCATCGAACCTCTGTTCATCAAACTTAAAACATATAACGCTCCCTTCATTGATTCATCAAATATTTTACTGTGGGGAAAAAAGGCAGTGGACCAACATGCATACTGAAACACACACTGCAGTATATCAAACCCAGCTAGGTGGGGGCTATGCCGTCCACACCCCCCTACTTATTATATACTTATTATATACCAACTCCAAGATCACAATACAGTGAGGAAAAGGGCAAATTTCCCAATGCTGGTCAACCAACTCTGTTCCCTGGGTAAAATATTCAATGACTGAACATTTGCTGAAGTAAACGCTCAATGTTTTAAGTTCGATGAACAGAGGTTTTATGGATTACTCATTTGATGACTGAGCATAGACCCTAATCAGAGCATAGAGTTTGCAGCTTTGTATATTGTTGTTTCATGCTGTTTTAGAAGCTATACTAACTGTCACTTTCGAATAACAAACTGATGATGCTGCCTTTGAGAGGGGCTGCTTCAAATTGTTTATCTTCAGCAAGGAGTTTATGTGCAATTGTCAAATAAGCCTGAAGCCTAAAATGACATTGTTTAACAGACTTTATATAAGCATGCCAAACAAGTGTTTTCAAACAAGCTGGGAAGTGAATGAGGATTATAACCTGGATTTGTAGACCCAGCTATGATCACATGCATCCGGTCTCTGTTAGAGATAATATTTCACTAGTTAGGCTACCAGGTTGGTATATTTGGTGCTTGATGGTTGTATTGTATTTATTCTGAAGAAGATAACTGATTGTACTAACAAAAGTGCGCAATCAATTATTTTCTACTTCAGCATGTACGTGTTGATTGTCTAATTAGTGACTTTATGTGAAAGGTGCACTTCTTGCCCAAATTATTTGTGTGCTCCCATTAGTTACTTTAGCCTCCAAAAATAATTTCTCCTCTTTGCAAGCCACAGCTATCAACATCTGCTGATTCATCACTCTAAATCCCACAACTGAACACTATTGTCATGTACTTAATAAAGCTCAATGGATATAGATCTCTTATAGAATAAAGCTGCTGTCAGGCTCCCTGTTCTTCAAACAAATCAGTCTATAATCTTTCCCATCCCTTTCTTTGCTAGCTAGCTATCTCTTCACTCCTCTAACTTTCGACTCAAATTTTTCTCCCTCCAAGTGTTACTTTCCTGCAAACATAAGAAACCAAACAGTTTAGCCATAATCTCTAAGAATATCACCTTAAAGACAGAGTTTGCAAATGTTACAGCAAGGTAAAAATCAGGTGAAATCACAAAACCCAATCCCTCATAATCCCTTCTATCAGTTTTTCACTGTACTTAATTAATGCAGATTACCCCCTTCTTCTTAAAGCGTTCATATGCATTTAATCTGTACATATTGGACACAGCTTTCTCTTTATGTATTCTTCTATTCTTATTTTATTCTTATAAGGATGTTCAAAAATTCATTATTTTAACATGCTGTATGATCATTGGTGTTTGCTAGGAGCCCATACAAGAGCTACAGGGACACAAGTAGGAGCCAGTACAAGACATACAGGGACACAGCTAGGAGCTTCTACAAGAGCTCCAGGTGCACAGCCAGGAGACAGTACAAGAGCTACAGGGATGCAGCTAGAAGCCTCTACAAGAGCTACAGGGACACAGCTAGGAGCCTCTACAAGAGCTACAGGGACACAGCTAGGAGCCTCTACAAGAGCTACAGGGACACAGCCAGGAGCATATACAAGAGCTACAGGGTCTCAACTAGGAGCCCATACAAGAGCTACAGGGACACAGCTATGAGCCACTCCAACAGCTACAGGGATGCAGCCAGGAGCCAGTACAAGAGCTACAGGGACACAGCTAGGAGTCCATACAAGAGCTACAGGGTCACAACTAGGACCCCATACAAGAGCTACAAGGTCACAACTAAGAGCTTAAACAAGAGCTACACAGTAAATGTCCAAACTTTTTTGTTACATAATGGAGAAGAGATGAATGGGAAGTCAGAAATGAGGAAGAACAAGCAGAGTAGCATACAGTAGGATACAGGGAAGGAAAATGCTGCTGGAATGAGAGAAGAAAGGTCTATATCTTCTTTTTTCTTTCTTTTTTTTTTGTGAAACAGGTACCATTTTTTTGAAGAATGGTAGATGGGAAAGGTAGCATAGAGAATGTGTGGGTAAGAAGGAGGATATAGACATAGCAGCAGGGGCAGACACACAAACAAGGAATATAGACGGAGATTTGCATGACCGGTAGTGACAGAAAAGGGGCCCCAAAATGGAGATACACAACTCTACCAACCCTATAAGGAAGTTCTGCATGGTATAAATGAGACACCAGTCCACCACAGTTCTTACCAGCCACCCAACCTCATTCTGGGTGACCCCTGAGTGCAGCTACACACCACCTTTTGTTTGTTGAGGAGATGCAGCAAAGGTGACCACCAGTTACCACTTCTGTTACCCTCTACATGGTGAAATTAATCATCTTGCCATACCTGTGTATGGTATAAATGGGCATGTTCAATAGCATGATGTAAAGTGTCAATGGTGTGGCCAATCTATCCCCCCCACACACACACACACCACATGTTGAGCAGAAAAGAGCAGACTGTAGTGGCTGTCCCTTAACCACTACCAGCTCCTAGTTCAATCCTGCAGAGGAAAAAAAAAATCAGAAAACAAATGAAGAAAAACAAAGCAGCATACTATAATTGAATAAAACACGTCACAAGTGCAATGGTCAGTCTAATTCGTACACTGTATAAAAAAAAAGGTCTGAAAAGAGAAACAACAGTCAGTGAAGCAATGCAAAGCAATGAGAATGAGTCCCACTCAGATGCAATGGGCGATGACACAGTGGATACCAAGCAGGTATAACTGGAACAGTTGAGACAATAGCACAGTAACTGGAGTTAAAAATACTTTACAAAGCCAAGGAACATCTAAATAATGGTGAAACATTAAAATACATAAACAATACAATTGCTTAGTACTGTGGTAAACAAGTTAAATAGAGTTCTACAGTAATGGCAAGCACAGATACAACTTTGAAAAATTAGGACAGTAGCAAAGTTTGTTTGTGTCTTTCGGCTTTTCCTGGTTAGGGGTAAAATTAGGACAGTAGCAAAGTTTGTTTGTGTCTTTCGGCTTTTCCTGGTTAGGGGTCGCCACAGCGAAACTCCAGTCCGCTAATGATTGTCAGTTGATTTTTACATACTGGCTTGCCAGGCCTGACGCACAACCTTAAACGAAGATACGCCCATTCATGCATGTCTCCACGCAGAAGATGCTCTTAGCTGAGAATCGAACTGGACAGCGTCTTACTGTGAGGCGACAACGATACCGCAGCACCACCACCGCGGGTCTAAGACGGTAGCAAAGTAAAAGAAGGAAAAATAAAGTCAAGGAACATATAAGCAATGGTTAAATATAAAAAAAGAAAAAATGTCCAGTACTTTGGTAAATAAGAAAACCACACTTATATGGCAATATTATCTGTACATACATTTATCAATCCACCTGCACAGGCTGGCTTGAATCATCTGTTAGGAGATTCATTTCTCAGGAATTCCTTCCTCCATTGCAAAGTAGGAAAAAAAAACAGTAATGAGCACAGCAGACCCATAACAAGAGATGTACTGTTTACTAAATCATCAAAAACAGATATCCTACTGTAATATGCAGGTTGTCAATCCTTATCATCATGCTCTTATTAGAGGAGAAGATCTGTGGATGCCTCCACAGATCATTATATTTATGCTGGCACTGTTTTCCCTAGGAGGTGATGCCAGTATCATCACTAACTTTCCTGGAAAGCAGATGCCACACATTCACTTTGTACCATGGATTCCTTTTGCTGCACATGTAGCAGGTGATGCCACACATACACTTTGTACTGTGGGTTCCTTATGCTGCACACATAGCAGGTGATGCCACACATTCACTTTGTACCATGGATTCCTTTTGCTGCACATGTAGCAGGTGATGCCACACATTCACTTTGTACCATGGATTCCCTATGCTGCACATGTAGCAGGTGATGCCACACATTCACTTTGTGCAGTGGAGTCCTCATGCTGCACAAGAAGCAGGTGATGCCACACAATCACTCTGTACAGTGGAGTCCTGATGCTGCACATGTAGCAGGTGATGCCACACATTCAGTTTGTACCATGGATTCCTTATGCTGCACATGTAGCAGGTGATACCACACATTCACTTTGTACTATGGATTCCTTATACTGCACATGTAGCAGGTATAAAATGATGTTATACTCCTAGCTGTATCATACTGGAGCCCTGCCAGAGTCAGATCTTGCTTAAGCCATGTTTTGTCAATAGGTCAAGTCTAAGAGTGAAAATGATGACCACATGCATCACATCACTGACACCACATGATGGGCATCCATGGGCAGCACAGTAGCTCAATATTAATCTATGGTAGTACAATATACATGGTCATAGTAGGCATGGTAATGGTGGTGTTATTGATTCCAGGGTCTCAATGTATGCACTCCAACATAATGTCATTACTTATGCATGGCTGTGATGGTCAGCTGGGCAGTGAGATGACCATGTTCAGTAGCATGAAGCATAATGTAAGCAGCATGAACATGCTACCCTCCACACACACACACACACACACACACACACACACACACACACACACACACACACACACACTCTCTCTCTCTCTCTCTCTCTCTCACATCAATCATACCTAACCTACAGGCTGCATGGAAGTAGTACCAAATCCAGTAGAGAGAAAGAGAAGTGATAATGCATTACATTATTGGCACAAAAGGAGGATGGTAATGCATTAAACTGTAGACACAGTAATGAGCCAATTACAGTAGATCATCTCATTAGAAAAACAGCTCCACAATGAGTTCTATTTTAGTGGGATGAATATCACAGTCACAATTTGTGCAAAACTGACTTACAGCAAGCAACACAGAGATTGTAAAGAAAGTTGGTATTAGAGTCTACTGTCAGACAGAGCAAGCAACAGCAGACAGGATACATGAGAATGGAACCCAGCACTGCAGTCACTACTCAAGGATGAATAGCCACTGCAGACATTGTTACTCAGTGTTGTGCTGTGTGTAATAACACTGCAATAACCATGCCAGGTATCTGACAAAATGAGATGCTCAAGTTGAGAGAGTACAGAGAACAGGCAGCATACATTGCAGTCCTTTGCAGATGTGTCCATTACAGTGCAGGGGAGGTATTCATATGTCACAAGCTGAGGGAAAAAAAAGGTTCTGTCACAGTCTTGTTGTGTCACTTTCTGTATACTGTTGCAAATGCATGAAAACAGCAGCACAAAGTACTGGGGATGTTGGAAGTCCTGTACACGTGGCATACACCATGCAGCTGCTACATATGCTATGAGTAACACATCTTCTATGTCTACAACTGTCACATTATGGCACAATGTCATAACAGTTACTTCATAGAAGTGCACAAGGATATGTGCACCACAAGGGTGCTAAGAACAGTTATGAGGTGGTGCTGACAGACATGGATGGTCTTGCATATTTACACTTATTCACATGTATCCAAAATTGCATCTGACCTGTCATGCCCACCCAAAGGCAACATCTAAAGATATATGGCAAGTGTATTTTGGGCAAGGTTAAAGCAAATATGACCATTTGACATATTGTGTGGCAGGGACTGGTGTAGGATATCAATTTGGTGGATGGTCATAATAGGACATTGATGCCGGTGCATTGCACATTCCTGAGATGATGATCATCCATGCCAAGTCCAAAGCTGAAGACATAGCTGGGGACAGCATTTTGCATCAGAGGGATATTTTCCAAACATGGCAGTTGGATAAAGACACAAAGGTCTACTATTCCTCAGTGGCAATACTGAGAGATCCTTTATGCCCAATGATTCATAGGTTCATAGGTTAATATTAGGCTATCAGTTACCGCAGTGGTGGTGCTGCGGTAGCGTTGTTGCCTCACAGTAAGACGCTGTCCGGTTCGACATGTGTGAATGGGCGTACCTTCATTGAAGGTTGTGCATCAGGGTTGGTAACTCGGCATGTAAAAATCACCTATCAATCATTAGCAGATCAGAGTTCCTCTGTGGCGACCCCTAACCGGGAAAAGCCGAAAGACACAACAACAACAACAACAAGTCCCCAAATGTTTACAAGTCTAGCTAATTGCAAGAGGTTAGAATCAAATATTGTACTTTGCATTTGTGAGGTAAAGACCTTAACCATTATGCTACCCCCCCCCCCCCGATAGAATGAAAGTAGGAGCTTGGCTAGTTATGACTGCCAAAATGTCTTTTGTGGATACCTGGCTGAAAACTGTCAAATATCATTCCTGTAGAAAACGGCATAGCATTTCTGCCTGGTTTAGTCACACATTCCCATCTACATTTCTGTCCCACAGGGACATCAGGATTATAACTGAAACCACCTGCATGACAGCTACATGGTGCAATTGCCTAGGTGTCAACAGGGAATATGCCAAGAAATGTGTCTTTTTATTACTATAGGACACCTCCTAGCACATCTGAATGCTCTACTCAGATATAATATTCCACACTTATGTCAACCAGTGACATCACGGATGCAGTAAATACAAAGTTTTCTACAAGGTACATATGTATGTATGTATGTGTGCATCAGCTCTGTATATTACTGACATGCAGCAGTTGGTGTGCTGCACAGTAGTATGAGTAATATGAGTAGTATGAGTAGTATGAGTAAAAAAAAACACTATCTCTTGTTTTCCCGCCTCACTGAACTAGAATAGTCCAGTTTCAGAGTTGCTGATCCCTGGACTTTGTCTTTAGTTCCTGATACTGAATCACTGCCATATTTGGAAGGAGGGAAGTTTCTTTGCTAACCAGTGGGAGTGGGTAGCACTGAGCGGCCTTTTCGTCTGATCTGGTAAGGTTTCAGCCAGCAACTAGTAGCCCATTGGTCGTTTTGGGCCAATTCGTAGCTCTTTTCAGCCCCCTGTTATAAAACGCGCTATACGCGCGTTAGCGCGACTTAGCGCGGAGTTGCCACCGCTGCACACTAGGGCAGCGCCGGCCAGCAAAGTTTAAACTATTTGGGCCATCTAAATTCCACTCTTCAAATTTTCCCTTAAAACTACCTTCCTCGAACTATACTACTGATCTAATCAGCATATCCTATAACTAAAAAAATCATCTCTACTTGACTCCAAGTAGACTATACTCTATCTGAAAAACCTATCACTTGCTCCTCCAGTACTTATCACCTTGATACAGCACTCTTGTTATAGATAGTACCCCAAAAAGGCAAACCCCATTTCTCGGTCACCCACATCCCCCTGAATCTCTTTTAAAGTTTTTTTGTCTACTCCTTCTAGCATGTCGAGGGATCAGTTGCTAGTGTCCTCTCCTGCTCAGCTGGTGAACCTGGGAATATTGAGGCAATGTTACAATTGCCTCATGTACACAGACAACCCTCTCCTCCTCCCACAAAACACAAATACATGCGAGAGATGCAAATATACGGCCAAACTGGAGGCTGAGCTCTCTCAACATAGGACTGGCAAGGCCAGACAGGAGGAGAAGGTTACCACACACACTATAGACCCAGTCTCACATAGTACCATCACAACCGCAAATCATACACATAAACACACAAAGACATACTCGGAGGCTCTGATCAAAATCTACCAAAACAGCAGAGGCCACCAAAGCAGACACCCAAACAACTACCACCTCAGAACACAACACCTGCAACACATAGACCTCACAGTCAGAGTGTCAAACGGTCACAGCCCTTAAGGCCAAACACAATGCCAAACACACTAGTCATTGGTGACTCCATAGTCAGACACACTGACGTCCCGCTCACCAGACTGAGTAAGGAGAAGGTCACAGTAAGCTGCCTGTCGGGCGCTAGAATCCGCCACATAACGCAAGCACTCAGGTCTCTCAACAGCAGGTACAAGTACGACTCAGTCATTGTCCACGCTGGTGTAAACGACCTGAGACTTACCTCTTTGGACTACATGAAAAGAGACATTGAGGAGCTCTCTGATTATGTAGCCCAGACAGGTATGACCCTGACCTTGAGCAGTATCCTACCTTCACCAAGAATGATGCCACAATACAGAGATAAGATGATCAGCTTTAACAATTGGCTTAAACTCTGGTGTCATTCAAAGGGGATCCAATGTCTGTCTGCCTGGGATGACATGCTGGACAAGCCACGCTGCTTCGCAAGGGACGGCTTGCACCTGTCACCCCTGGGATTCCGGATATTGGCAAAGGCTCTTGCCACCCCCATAGTGCCTTTTTAGGCAAGGCTCAAATTCTAAACCTACCACCCTAGAACACAAAAAAGGGAAAAAAACTAAGGGTAATTCTGCTCAATGCCAGAAGTCTCAATCTCAAAATGCATGCACTCGAGGCCCTTCTCAGTAAGGAGAACATCGATGTCTGTGCTGTGACAGAAACCTGGTTCAAGGCTCATGAGAGCACCCCAGCACTATCAGGTTTTACCTCATATCATGCATTCCGGCCCCAAAATCTAGACAATACCAAGAAAGGAGGGGGGGTATCCATATTCATCAAGGACACCCACACCTCAAGATTGGTAGCAACGCACGATGCATCGGAGACCATCCAGGTGCAATTAACCATAGGCAAGACTGCTCTGCAAATTGTAGCATGTTACAGGCCACCCTCACAAACTCAGGAACCTCACATGGCCTTCCTGAAAACACTAGAGGGGATAAATGTATCACCAAACACCATCATACTAGGTGAATTCAATTACCCTAATATAGACTGGGAACACTACTCAAGCCCAAACACCCTAGCCCAAAAGTTCCTGGAATTCATAAACTCAAATGCCATGGAACAACTAGTCACCATCCCCACAAGAGGAGATAACATACTTGATCTCATCATCACGAACATGGGAGCACAATGCTCAACACCGGAAGTATACCCCTCACTGGTGAGATCAGATCACAAACTAATCTCGCTGGAGGTCCTCATCCCACCCCACCTGAAATAAAAAGGACCACAGTAAAGAACTTCTCGAAAGCCGACTTCACACTTCTAAAGACTAGTGTGCTCTCCTTTAAGGCCCCCGAGCTGGCGGAAAACAGTACTCAAGCCACTGAATCACTTACAAATGCCTTCTACCAGCACCTGCAGGACTGCATGGATAAGGCAATCCCAAGCAAAACAAAGACTCTTTGTACCAAAGGCAAGCGTCCAGTCTGGTGGACCCCAGCCATAAACAAACTCTACAACAAAAGGAGGAAGCTACTACAAGATAGAGCAAAATCCTTAAAAGGTAAGACACCCTTGATCACTATAAGTAAAAAACTAAGAGCTCTCATAAAATCATCCAAAGCTATGTTAGAAACCTGGGAGGAAATTCCCAGATATGCTCAGAACTAGTTCAAAATGAAGAGAAGATTACTGATCCTACAGACATTGCCAACATACTGGCTGACAGGTTCAGTGCAAACTCCCCCCCCCCCCCACAAAAGGAGAGATATCTATACCAAACGATTGCAGCCCCCCAAACATTTCCAATGCCCAAGTGAGAACTGCTCTCCAAAGCAAAAACACAGCATCCATGGGACCCGATGGGGTCCCGGCTGTGTGCTCCACGAACTCAATGAGGAATTAAACCCACAGCTAGGACAGCTGTTTAATCAAAGTCTTACCTCTGGATACGTACCCAGGGAGTGGCGCACTGCAACTGTGGTCCCACTTCACAAAGGCGGTGCCTCCACCGACCCTGGAAATTACCGGCCCATTAGCTTGACAAGCCTTATCTGCAAAGCCATGGAGAGGATCATAATGGACCTCATAAATAAAGACATAGGGAATTTGCAGACTTTGGATCCAACCCAGTTTGGCTTTGTCAAAGGCAGATCATGCCTTTTAAACTTGGTTGACTTTTTCGAACAGTCACCAAAGCCATTGATGAGGGAAAGGCAGTCCATACAGCCTACCTCGATCTGGCGAAGGCCTTCGATACAATACCCCACTCGGGTATCATTGAAAAACTCATCAGCTTAAATGTTAACCCATACATCACAAGATGGGTTGCAAACTGGCTGAGTGACAGAACCCACAGGGTCAGAGTTGCTGGCGCCATGTCAGACTCAAAGCCTGTCACAAGTGGTGTCCCACAGGGCTCAGTCCTGGGCCCACTCTTGTTTGGCATCTACTTTTCCGAAGTAGCAAACACAGGAGGGTTATGGCTGACAAAGTTTGCAGATGACTGCAAACTGGGCGCCATAGTAGAAAACACATCTGACACAGATATCCTTCAGAAGGGTCTCACAGAAACTGATAACTGGTGCCAGAGCCATGGCCTAAAGTTAAATGCCAAAAAATGCATAGTCATACCCTTCGGGAAAAACAGGGTTACCCCTAGCTACCAAATAGGTGGCAATCCACTGAGCACAGAAGAAGTTATCAGGGACCTGGGGACCCAGGTTGATAGTAGTCTGTCATTCGACACCCATGTAGCCAAAGTAGTTAGGAAGACCTTCTACATTGCCCACCTTATCATGAAGGGATTCTCATCTAGATCAAGGGAGGTCATGGTCTCCCTCTACTCATCACTCATCAGACCAATGATTGAGTACAATGCCCCATTCGGAATGTATCTGACTCAACACTTGCAGCAGCTGGAGAGGCCACAAAAGTTCCTCACCAAAAGGATAAAGGGTCTCAAAAATCTGTCCTATGCTGCCCGACTGAAAGAACTCCAGCTCTATTCAGTCGCACCGCTGCTCAGAGGGGACCTTTGCCAAATCTACAAGGCCATGTGAAACCGAGATTTGATGAATATGCTTCACCTCAAAAATCTAGATCCATCAGAGCCACAAGGGCGGAGACTTAAACCTCGACACGGCTATTAATAGGACGTGCTGGAGGATAGATTCATCACCCAAAGACTCCCTATGCTGTGGAACAAAATCCCGGTATATGTGAGGCAGAGCACCTCGCTGGCCTTGTTCAAGAGAAATCTTGACCAATGGATGGGAGATCGCAGATACACCCCAGGGATTACCTCAGTGTCACTGCTCAACAGAGGCACAGCAAAATAATGGGTATAGTTCCCCATACTAACGGGGTGGCGTAAGCCACAAAACGATGGGCTAGGCTTGTAAATGCCCTCGGGCAGATAGCCTAGTATGAACCTATGAACCTATGAACCTATGAGTCACAAATGTATCTGCTTTCCTTCTCATGACTTATCAGTATACATTCTCAAGTTAGATTGCCGGTGGTGCTCTAGTCAGGAGATTTCATTGGCCCTGATTAATCATGTAACTGGTATGCAGGTGAGCACTGAGGAGTTTGTCTATGCTGCACTAGCCAGCACTGGGTGAACCGGCCAGTGTGCACTGATCTGGTAATGGAATTAGCTCTATAGGAACCTGTGAGTATTCACTGATCATGTGATAGAAATCTTTTTGGATGAAGTTATGTGCTCTAATCAGAGGATTTGATTTGCTCTGCTTAATCATATAACAGCAATGCAGGTGATCATGAAGGACCCTGCTTATGTGGTACTAGACAGCTTATGCCAGGCCTATATCTATTAACTAAATTACTCAGTGAAATGACATATTGTTTAGTTATGATCCACTAATGTTGCAATAACTCTGAATAGTGAGATAATAACTTGACACTGGAACAGGAAGGGTCCTTCCTAATCTGCCAATAAAATAATGGCAGTGACAGAGTCTATTGTGCCTAGTGGCACGAGTCAGTCAGTCAAATGTGGGGTAGAGGTAACATCTTCCTAGTGACATGGTGCTCAATTGCAGTGTAGGAGGGCTATGTGTCTTATAGGTTCATAGGTTCATTGGTTCATACTAGGCTATCTGCCCTAAGGCATTTATAAGACTAGCAAGAATGTGTTTGGCTTTCGCCACCCATTTTAAATTAATTTTGCTATGCCCTTTTTCGAGGTTAGTATACTGTGCCTCTGTCTAACAGTGACACAGAAGTGATACCCGGGGTAAACCTATGATCTCCCATCCACACATCAAGATTTCTCTTGAAGAGAGTCAATGAGGGACTCTGCCTAACCTGGAATGGGATTTTATTCCAGAGTGAAGGGAGCCTCTGGGTTATGAATCTGTCCCTCCAGTATGTCCTATTTATTTCAGTGCTGAGGTTCAAGTCTCTTGAGCGCGTAGCTAGATGGGATTTGGATTTTCTGAGGTGCAGCATGTCCATTAATTGCGGGTTGGACATGGCTTTATATGTCAGGCACAGATCACCTCTGAACAGGCGGTATGCCACTGAGTAGAGCTGGAGTTTCTTTAACCGGGCAGCATATGACATCTGTTTGAGCCCTTTGATCCTCTTGGTGAGGTACTTTTGGGGTCTTTCCAGTTGCTGCAGGTGTCTGGTAAGGTACATCCCAAAAGGGGCATTGTACTCAATTATGGGCCTGATGAGGGATGAGTAAAGAGGCACGATGACCTCCCCTGATCTAGATGTGAATCCCTTCATGATTAGGTGGGCTATATAAAATGTTTTTCTAACCACTTTGGCCACGTGGTTGTCAAATGAAAGATTGCTATCAACTTGGGTCCCTAGGTCCCTAATTACGTCTTCTGTACTTAATGGATTACCACCTATGTGGTAATTTGTGGGCACTTTGTTTTTGCCAAAGGGGATGACTATACACTTTTTAGCATTTAGCTTGAGGCCATGGCTCTGGCACCAGTTGTCTGTTTCTATGAGGCCCTTTTGGAGGATGCTTGTGTCGGCTGGAGAGTCAATTATGGTGCCCAGTTTGCAGTAATCTGTGAACATGGTAAGCCACAGTCCTTCCGTGTTGGCCTGTACCTCCGAGAAATATATACTGAGCAAGAGAGGTCCCAGGACTGAGCCTTGTGGGACACCACTTGTAACTGGTTTGGAGTCTGACATGGCTCCAGCAATTCTAACCATGTGGGTTCTGTCCTTGAGCCAGTTTGCAATCCATCTAGTGACATAGGGGTTTATATTTAAGCTGGTGAGCTTATCTATAATGCCTGAGTGGGGTATTGTATCGAAAGCTTTTGCAAGGTCCAGGTAGGCTGTGTGGACCACCTTCCCCTTGTCAATGGCCTTGGTGACTGTTTCAAAGAAATCAACCAGGTTTAAGAGGCAGGATCTGCCCTTAACAAAGCCGACCTGGGTAGGATCCAGTGTCTGTAGGTCCCCAATATCTTTATTTATGAGGTCCATGATGATCCTTTCCATAGCTTTGCAGACCAAGCTAGTCAGGCTTATGGGGCGATAGTTTCCAGGATCCGTTGAGGCACCACCTTTATGGAGAGGGACCACTGTTGCTGTACGCCACTCTTTGGGCACATATCCTGGAGTAAGGCTGAGATTGAACAGTAGTTTTATGTTTGGGTTTAGCTCTTCTTGGAGTTCATGTAGGATGCAGCCCGGGACACCGTCTGGTCCCATTGATGCTGTGTTTTTTGCTTTGGAGAGAGCGGCTCTTACCTGAGCATCTGAGATGTCAGGGGGGCAGCACTCTGCTGGGATAGATATTTGCCCTTTTGGTGGGGAGGGTTGGGAGAAGTTTGTGCTGAACCTGTCAGCTAGGATGTTGGCAATGTCTGTGGGTTCGGTGTATTTTTTGTCATTTTGGACAAATTCTGAGCATATCTGGGAATTACCACCCAGGTTCCTAACATAACTAAAGAAAGCCTTGTGATTATCCTTACTGTCCTGTGCAATTTTTCTCTTGAAGCTGGCCTTAGACAATTTTATGAGTGCCCGTAGTTTTTTGCTAATACTGATCTGTGATGCCTTCCCTTTTTGGGATTTTGCTCTATCATTTAGTAGCTTCCTCCTTCTATTGTATAGTTTGTTTATGGCTGGGGTCCACCAGACAGGACGTCTGCCTTTGGAGGATTGGGTCTTGGTTTTATTTGGGATCGCATGATCCATGCATTCCTGAAGGTGTTCATATAATGTGTTTATAAAGGATTCTGCGGTCTGGGCCGTATTTTCCACAGGCCCGGGGGCTTTGAAGGATTACACCGTGGTTTTGAGGCGTGTGAAATTTGCTTTAGAGAAGTTTTTCACTGTGGTTTTCTGGGCAGGGGGTGGGATCGGGATGTGAATATCCAGTGAGATTAGTTTATGGTCTGATCTTACCAGTGAGGGATACACTTCTGGTCTGGAGCACAGAGTCCCCATGTTGGTGATGATCAGGTCCAGTATGTTTTCCCCTCTTGTGGGAATGGTAACAAGTTGTTCCATAGCATTTGAGTTTATAAATTCTAGGAACCTTTGGGCTAGGTTGTTGGAGCTAGAGTAATGCTCCCAGTCTATGTTTGGGTAGTTGAAGTCGCCCAATATATTGGTGTTTGGAGAGACCTTCATATTTTCTAGTGTTCTCAGGAAGGCTGAGTGGGGTTCCTGGGTTTGAGAGGGTGGTCTGTAACAGGTTATAAACTGGAAGGCAGTTTTACCCACTGTTAGTTGTACATGGATAGTCTCTGATGCTTCATGCTTTGCCACCAACCTGGAGGTGTGGGTATCTTTGATGAATATCGATACTCCTCCCCCTTTTGTGGTTCAGTCCAAGTTTTGGGGCCGAAAAGCATGGTATGAGGTATAACCTGGTAGTGGTGGGGTGCTCTCGGGAGCCCTGAACCAGGTTTCTGTTACTGCACAGATATTGATGTTCTCCATGCTAAGGAGAGTTTTGAGTGTGTGCATCTTGAGGTTTAGACTTCTGGCGTTGAGTAGCATTACTCTTAGTTTCTTATCCCTTGTGATACCTATGGAGGTGGGTTTGTCTTTTCAGCCTTGCCTAAAAAAGACACTATGGGGGTAGCAAGAGCCTTTGCCAATATCCGAAAGCCCAGGGGTGACAGGTGCAAGCCGTCCCTAGTGAAGCATTGTGGCTTGTCGATCATATCATCCCAAGCTGACAGGCATTGGATCCCCTTTGAATGACACCAGTACTTAAGCCAATTGTTGAAATTGATCATCTTGTCTTCATATTGTGGCATCATTCTTGGTGAGGGTAAGATGCAACTCAAGGTCAGGGTCATACCGGCCTGGTCTACATGCTCAGAGAGCTCCTCTATGTCTCTTTTCATGTAGTCCAGGGAGGTACATCTCAAGTCATTCACACCAGCGTTGACAATGACTGAGTCATATTTGTACTTGCCTTGGAGTGACCTGAGTGCTTGTGTCATGTGGCGGATCCCAGCGCCCGATAGGCTGCTCACCGTGACCCTCTCCTTGTTCAGCCTGGTGAGCGGGACGTCAGTGTGCCTGACGATAGAATCACCTTGTCAAATAAATTATTAAAAATCAGACTGTAAAATCATTATGCTTTTTAAAATGACAGTCAACAACACAGGAGGTTCAGATGCAAAAGTTTACTAGTGTACACCAGGAGGCAAAAGACCATACAATACAAGTATAGAATTTTGTCTAACATAAGGTGGGAAATACTGAATGTTTTATACAGTCTGCATTCAAGTTATTCCCACCTTACTGACGTGGTTAGTCACAAGGCATCTACATCACTTTTACTAACAGTATTCTATTCATTTAATAATGCTGATGTAATGCATTTAAAAAAAAAATTTCCTTTAACTACAATACGGCCTTGCTATCCATCTGGTCAGTTATAATGTCTTCCTGTAAGTTTACTTCTCTTATCAGTACAATACAATAGCAGATTCAGTTTTTAATTCATTCTCTTACACAGCTGTGTTCTAATCTTGCAAGGCTGAATTCTGAAACTGCAGGAAGGAAAAGATTTTATTATCCAAGGACTCGGGAAGGGAACGGAAGATTTATATGTTCAATCTCCTGACCCAGCAGATAATCCCTTATGAAAAACATCACATTGAGCTGTCTGAGCTAACAGCTGCCAGGGTCAGGGGTCAAAGCACACTGCAGTTTCAGAAGTTACTCGCATTTACACATTAATTTTATCCCTTTTGTTATATGATTAATAGAATAAAAACGGATTATTAACTACTTTGCTTTTAAACTAGCATTTCACATATATTTAAATACATATTTTTCTAACATTTCCCTCCTATTAATACTTTTTATTCTATTCTGAAGTATGCATAGTGTCATTTCATCTCCTAGCCTTTCCCGCTCAGGATTTTCAGCTAGGTGAGTCATCTAATCTATACTTCAGAAAAAGCATCATCTGAAATCAATCTTTCAATTTCAATATCTTGGTAAAAAGGTTCAATAACAGATATATCAACAAAATCTTTGATTAATCTTTTCATGCAGGGAATTCCACAGCAAACACATGCTCCTATTAGGAGTATACCTTCACAAATAGCAATTAGAATGTTCATTAGGATGGAACCCCACCCCCAAACAGATTCTGGAAAAAGTCCGTCAGTGGGTTTGGGCCTGGTTTAGTCATGGCTGATACTTGCTGAATTACCTCTAGGTGATTATTTATCTCGTGACGATTGTCAGGGATAAAAGCACAGCATTCTTCTTCGTGTACCACCTCTTGCCGCTAGGGTGAAGTAAAGAGCCATTCAATTTTGTAGCACAACAGTTCTCATTGCATTCAGCTCATCAGTCACCAATTCTAGGGCGGAAAAAGTTGCATTACTCATTACTTCGAGAAGTCTCGACAGCTTCCTCAACTCCCAGATCGATTTGACTGCTCCATAGGCTGGTAGTATTTCTGCTCAGGATATAACACTGTTACCCAAGTCCATATGAGTCAATTCACTTTTGTCTTTTACTGAATTATGGTCTTTCCAACCAGCTTCGATCTTCCCAACTGGATTCACAGGTTTCTTAACTGGACCTTTAGATTTTCGAGCAGTTTCCCTTACATTTCGTATCTTACCCAAAGGTAATTCTGCAGTCTTATTGCTGGAACCAGATAACCCAAAAAACAACTGCCGGACCAATTCTCAGGTAACCATTTATATGCCTTTTTCCCACAAATAAAATAACAGTTTTTTACTTTGGTACCAATACGTGTTATCCCTGCATGAAACATTTTTCTATCTTTAATAGACAATTGTTTAGTTAAGACTGGATTGTCATGTACTGCATTTAATGTAGTTTTCATTGAACTCAGATATGAATCATAGTTGTTATTATTACAAACAGTACCCCCACTTCTGACTTTAATGTAACATTTATAAGACATTGTTATATTACAATTACTCCAGCCCACCTGGAGGGTATCATTTTTGTAGAAACATACAACTCCTTTTTGTGTGACAGGTAAAAATAAAGCTATTTTGTCCTGTGATCTCACAGTTCCTGTATCAAAAAGCAAATTTTCCCAAGTCAGACTGCGGTGGTGGTGCTGCGGTAGCGTTGTCGCCTCACAGTTAGACGTTGCCCGTTCGATTCTCAGTTAAAGCGTCTACTGTGTGACGACATGCGTGAATGGGCGTTCCTTCGTTAAAGGTTGTGCGTTAGGCCCGGCAAGCCAGCATGTAAAACTCTACTGCCAATCATTAGCGGACCGGAGTTCCGCTGTGGCGACCCCTAACCGGGAAATGCCGAAAGACGCACACTCATTTATCCCCAGAGGGACAGCGGACATTAACAGTCCTCCATATGCTGTTGGTATAGCTGTACAAACCCAGCAGTTTGAAATGTTCATAGTCTCGGAATACACATGTTTCATGGCCAGGTATGTGTTAAAATTTGGATGCCAGTCTATAGACAGTTCACCACATCTTCTCACTTTCACTCGTGTGGTTGAGTGCAGGAAAAACCCACAATAAGAGAAAAATTGTCATACTTATAGTCAACAAATGCACAGCTAACAAAATAATTATGCAATAGTTCTGGGGTTGCTCTGCTTTTCTGTTTGCTTTACTCTTGGCCATTTTGCCCTTGTGTATCAGTCACAAAGTTCTTATCAAGTTGAAAGTTCTTTACCGGCTTACAATGCGTCAAATGAACCCAGGATGTCCTCTCAGCTACTCTGACTGCAGTAGGCGTTGCCAACAGGACCTGGTACGGACCTTCCCACTTTGGACTCACCCTTTTCATCACCTTCAACCAGATCCAAGTACATGGTTCCAAAACTGCTTCTACCGGTTTGGTCTGTCTTTTATCTGAAAAAGAGTTAAACTGCAAAACAGATTTATTCATTAACAGTTTCTTTATATAATTAGCTAATGAACTGTCAGCCTCTTGCTCTGCAGGCATGAGAGCTTTCCACTGAGGCACATAATATGCTCTCCCAAAAAACATTTTAGAGGGAGTCAAACCCTTTACATTTATTTAATTCTATGAGATCCATACAAATAGTATGGAACGGGTATGGTGGTATAGGAAAATTTCCTTGCTTGGTTTTAAATGCTCCTTGTGCATGGTGCTTGTTACAAGTATGACAAGCTGCACAAAATTTTTTTGTATAATTTATGTATCCATATGTTTGGAATATTCGATTTACTAACTGTACCATCCCCCCTGTTGAGACATGGCTCTGCCCATGGCTCAACAAAGCTGCATATCTAAATAAATTAGATGGCAATATTGTTTTTTTTTCTCTTTGGAAATGTACAGTCCATTTTCAAGAATTGCACCTTGTTTTACCCATTTTTGTTTTTCTGCTTTGGTAGTAAGCGTCTGCATTGTTTTTAACATGTCTAAATCTAAAATCCCAGAGGGTTGTAATTCCTCATTCAAAAATAAAGTTTCTGAGTCTGAGGCTGCTTGCTTTGCAGCTGCATCAGCTCGTGCATTGCCTTTTGAAATCTTATCCTGCTGTTTTGTATGAGCTACACATTTACAAATAGCTACTTTGGTAGGTAAATGAATAGATTCTAATAGCTCCAAAATAAATTGCGCATGATTAATAGGTTTTCCACTGGATGTAATCATTCCTTTATTTTTCCATTGTTGTGCAAATACATGTACTGTAGAAAAAGCATACTGACTATCAGTATATATGTTCACACACTTGTTTTTTGCTAAAGTACATGCTCTAGTCAAAGCTATTAATTCCGCTGCTTGTGCAGATAAGTTGTGTGGTAAGGATTAAGCTTCTAAAATTTCAGTGTCTGTAACTACTGCATACCCCACCAGATTCTTCCCTGTAGGACCCCTTCTGCATGAGCCGTTCACGTAATATGTCACCTCGGCATTATCCAAGGGCATATCTGTAAGATCTTGTTTAGGCAAAGCTAACTGCTCAATTTCCTGCAGGCAGCTGTGTGGTGTGCCCTCCGCAGGAGTTGGAAGTAATGTTGATGGATTTAATGTCGTACATCATTCAATTGTCATATGACGTTGGCTCAGCAGTATAGTCATACATGAAAGATGTCTAGCAGGAGAAAGGTATGCCATTTTCTCTTGCAGTAAAATTATTGCAACTGCATGAGGCACTCTCAATGTGAGAGGGTGGAATAGCACCACTGTGGCCGAAGCCTGCACTGCCATTGCGGCTGCAACTACTGCTTGTACACAGTGAGGCAAAGATCGCGCCACCGGGTCTAACTGTGATGAATAGTAAGCTATGGGGCGTTGCTTATCCCCATGTTGTTGCGCAAGTACTGATGTCATGTACCCTTGCTTACAATCTATGGTCTGAAAGAACCGTTTGTGATAATTTGGAAGTCCTAAAACTAATGAAGAAGCTATCAACTGCTTCAACCTGCAGAAAGCCATTTCTGCTTCTGTTGTCCATTGTAAAATATCTTGTACTGCCATTGGTGTCTTATATATCAAATCAGTCAATGGAGCAGATTCCAAAGCATAATTTGGTACCCAGCTCCGACAAAAATTAGTTGTACCTAAGAAAGACATCATTTCTTTCTTAGTTGTTGGTTTGGGTGCTTGCAAAATTGCTGTTTTTCTTTCTTCATCTAGTATTCTACCTTCATCGGATATCACATATCCCAAGTATCTAACTTGTTTTCTCCAGAGTTGTAACTTTTGTTTACTTTGTGTCCCTGTATTGCTAAAAATTTTAATAATGCTAATCAGCTGTCCTTGCTAGATTGCAAGTGTACAGCTGGATGTGCCTGTGTCAACCAATTCAGCTTTTATTTTTGTATCCCTTGTCCTGACAGTTCTAAATCAGTCTGTTTCTCCCATCTTGTTACTTTTTCTCCTAAGTCTGCCCATTTAACACTTTTATTCTTTGTCAAGCTAACATGTGGCAACCGATTTGATCTATACAATGCAAGAAATTCTTGAGGTAATGAACAGCTAACTACACTGTTCCCCTCAGTATCCCAGTACAAAGTACGCAAAACCAATCTAGTTGCACGATTTCTAAACAGTTTTTGCTCATACTCTCTATCAGGTCCTGGTGTGGTACAGTAATATAGAGTACAGTGTAACAAATGCTGTTGATCAGTGTCAAGGGAGGAGGTTTTACTGATGGCTACGTTCATCAGCTCCTTGGTCACTGCCCCTGGACCAGTCGTGACTAGGTCCTGGCTGTACCAATAAAAGGTTTCACCCTCCGATCACACTGCAAAGGTATCCATTTGTCTCTGTGCCTCCATACGTTGTACAGTTGGAACTACTGCTATGCCAAATATCTGCATAAGGTCCCTGCCCAATAGGTTTACTGGACACTTTGCAGAAACAACTACTTTACTTCTCTGGGTCATACCTGAAACAGGGTCAGTTATTGCTATATCATGGGAGAGTGGTTCTCTGTATAGCTGTCCATTTGCTGCTTTTACTAATATATAATCAGGTGATTCAGAATGTTCTGGTAACTTGGAGGGGTGTATCAAAGTCTGTGACGCTCCTGAGTCACACAGGAATTTGACTTCCACTTCCCTCTACCAGAAGTGTCACTTCCGGTTTTGTATCTGCTAGGTAGAGCTCCAGGCTCAACAATGCTAAATCTAAAATTTCATTTCCATTTTCATCTAAGTCAATTTGTACTTCCTCTACTCCTTCTACTACATTGGTATTTGTCTTTTCTATTCTAGCTGTTACTGGTGATTCCTGACTTCCATATGATGTATCCTCACTATCATATAGTCAGTCCTCATCTCCTTTATCTTCTGTCATTGCTTTCTTATTTTGTTTACAGTCCCTAGCTAGATGGCCTTTCTTTCCACACTTGAAGCACTCACCTCTCTTTTTCCTTTCTTCAAAATCTTCTGATCGTTTGTCAGACTGTTTGTTTCCCTGGGCATTCTTTTTCTTGCCCTTTTTACCTGGCTGTAACACAAATACTTCAGCTCCGTCTTCAGCAGTGAAGACTTGCGCCTTCTTTTTCTTTTTACTATTAAAATGTCTTTCAGCATGTCTAGCGTATTCAAGTAAGGCTTGTAGCCTCCCTGTCCAATGTTCTATCATATGCTTCGTAATGAAGCTACTAATAGGTGCAATGCAACCTTTTAAAAATGCATTTTTCAATTGTTGTTCATATGGGGAATCATGTGTTTGGTTCTCAGGAACCAACATACCGCTATGATTATTAAAACATTCTAATAATCTGGCATAATATCCATCTATTGTCTCATTCTCCTGTTGTATGCATTGATTAATGCAAGTCCAGTCTGCTCTAGGCTTCCATTTCTCAGAGATTCGGTCAGTCATACCTTTCACTCTGTTGTCTAATTCTGCGTCACTATGTGGGAGAGGCCTAAATTCTGCATCACGAGGATTCCAGGTACCACAAATCATGTGCCAATCTGGACCTATAATTTGTCTTACTACTTTTTCTACTTCTTCCCAATTCAAGTGATAACTTAACCTCATGCATTGTAAGTCTTCTAAAAATTTTGCAAAATTAACTTTCGGATGGGGGATTCCCTCAGTAGCCTTCCGGATGCCTTCTGGTGTCCATGGTCTATATACTAGGAGTGTAGGATTTTGCCCTTCTTGTCCTGCCTGAGGATTTGGAACTTCTATAAGTGGGCATATTTCTTCCTCAGTCTCATCCTGTAGATTCCTCTCTATCTGGTATGATTCTGTGTCCCTATGTGTTTTACGCGTTCGAGACCTAGTCTCGATAGGATCCCTAACAAATGGTTGTGGTCTTACTGAAACTTCAGGATAACGTGGAGGTGGACCAGCCTGTCTACTCGCTTCATATCCTGAAAAGGGTAAGGGAGGGGGCAAGGGAGGAGGAGCTGTAGCTATTACCAAGTTATTATCCTCTTTGTCTAAAAATGTTTTTGAATTTCTAAGCTTCTGTTTGTCTACGATTTGCTTCCTCAATCCACCTGTGTGCTTGAAGTATGCCTAGTTGGTGCTGCTTTTTTGCCTGACCTCCTGCATCAGATTTAAGCTGTTTAAGGAGTTTAACTAGTGAAAGTTTATCTAGTTTACCATCAAATTCATATTTGTTAACCCATCTTGTATAATACCTAACATATCAGCACGCTGTAATTGCATGTATTTTGCCTCTTTGGTTAGGGGCGGATCTTGCAAGGTTTTAGTGCACTGATTACCCATGTCAAAGAAAATGTTACGTAACCCTTTTTTATCACTTGATATCAAATTCTCAGTTCCTGTTTGCAGTGTATCTAGAATAACTGCCTACCTTATTCTGTTACCCTGATCTATGACAAAATATACAGTACTTCCTTTTGTCCCTGATCTGCAAAACAAATCTTGACAATAATATACTGTAACCTAGTCCCTGATCTAAAACAGAAAAAAGGCAAATTCTTCCTACCTGAGCCTCCTGGTGTTGAAAGTGTTCAAATTCCTCTCTTCGGCCACAGATCAGAAAGTGGACAGCCTCTTTACACACAACAATTCAGTCGGAGGTCTTTTCATTCAAGAAGAATCATTTTGGCAACTTCTCCTGCGCAGATTTATTACCACCCATACACTCTGACCTGTAGCTTACCAAGGGAATTCCGTCTCGAAAGGACCAAACTGTCAAATAAATTATTAAAAATCAGACTGTAAAATCATTAGGCTTTTTAAAATGACAGTCAACAACACAGGAGGTTCAGATGCAAAAGTTTACTAGTGTACACCAGGAGGCAAAAGACCATACAATACAAGTATAGAATTTTGTCTAACATAAGGTGGGAAATACTGAATGTTTTATACAGTCTGCATTCAAGTTATTCCCACCTTACTGACGTGGTTAGTCACAAGGCATCTACATCACTTTTACTAACAGTATTCTATTCATTTAATAATGCTGATGTAATGCATTTAAAAAAAAAATTTCCTTTAACTACAATACGGCCTTGCTATCCATCTGGTCAGTTATAATGTCTTCCTGTAAATTTACTTCTCTTATCAGTACAATACAATAGCAGATTCTGTTTTCAATTCATTCTCTTACACAGCTGCGTTCTAATCTTGCAAGGCTGAATTCTGAAACTACAGGAAGGAAAAGATTTTATTATCCAAGGACTCGGGAAGGGAATGGAAGATTTATATGTTCAATCTCCTGACCCAGCAGATAATCCCTTATGAAAAACATCACATTGAGCTTTCTGAGCTAACAGCTGCCAGGGTCAGGGGTCAAAGCACACTGCAGTTTCAGAAGTTACTTGCATTTACACATGAATTTTATCCCTTCTGTTATATGATTAACAGAATAAAAACGCATTATTAACTACTTTGCTTTTAAACTAGCATTTCACATATATTTAAATACATATTTTTCTAACACACCTATTACAATTGTATCAGGTGTGTCATTTAGTCTTAAGGGCTGTGACTGTTCGGCACACTGGCTTTGTGAGATATGTGTTGCACGTGTTTTGTTTTGGGGTAGCGGTTGCTTGGGTGTCTGCTTTGGAGGTCCCTGCTGCTTAGGCAGATCTTTACTTAGAGCCTCCGAGTATGTTTTTGTGTGATTATGTGTTTGGTTTGCTGTTGTGGTAGGTCTATGTGAGACTGGAATTGTAGTGAGTGTGGTTTCTTTCTCCTCCTGACTGGTTATGCCAGTACTGAGTTGAGATAGCTTAGCCTCCAGTTTGGCTATATGGTTGCATCTCTCACATGTGTTGGAATTTGTTGGGAGGAGGAGAGGGTTGTCTGTGTACATGAGGCAGTTGTAACATTGCCTCAAGATTCCGAGATTCACCAGCTGGACCAGAGAGGAGATTGACAAATGACCTTGGACATGCTAGAATAATATTGGGAATTCCTTTATAATTGAAAACAACGGCCAGTGGGGAGTGAGGGTGTAGTGCTTTTAATTTTTAGTGCTGACTTATATAATTGCTTTAGTAAGCAAGTGCCAGGTAACTTAAGTGCAATGTGTTACAGGTAACTTAAATGCAAAATCGACAAACAGTAACTTTCTTTCAAGTGAAACAAGGAAATAAGTACAGTAAGCAATGCAGATATCACTAGTGATCCACAGAAGTGATGAGAAGCCACGTATTAGGTGGAATTAGCGTTCCAGGGAAATAACAAGCAAACAAACAACAAGCATATAAACAAAGCTAGATTCAGCAGCCCTGGATCTAGTCTATGCTACAGCAAACAAGGTATACTAATTTCAGTAAGATACAGTTCAAATATTCAGGCACTATAAACCCTTGACCAGAAATTCCCAGCTCAGAAGGGCAGAGTCCAGCCTCTTCTCCCACAAGAGTGCAGACCATGAACCTTCTTAATGTAAAATAACTGGCCTGAAGTCCAAGTGCTTAAACCAGAACTAATACACTTTAAGAATAACAGACACTGGGCTCTCAATCAGCAGTTCCCAACTTAGAAGGATGAAAGCTACCTGTCCTGCCACCACAGTGCATGCCACAAACCTTCCTAATGTAAAACAACTGGTCTGAAGCCCAAGTGCTTAATCCAAAAGACTTAGAATGATAGCTACACTTTAATCAAGTTACTATCAAGCAGTAATAAATACAACTGAATACTTTAGAGAATGCCTGGATTAGTGCTCAAGTTACACAAACAAAGCTAGATCCAGCAGGCCCGAATCCAGTCTATGCCACAGCAAACAAGGCACACCAACTTCAGTAAGAAGCAGTTCAGATATGCATGCACTATAAGCTTTTAACCAGAAATTCCCAGCTCAGAAGGGCAAAGTCCAGCCTCTCCTCCCACAAGAGTGCAGACCACAAACCCTCTTAATGTAAAATAACTGGCCTGAAAGCCCAAGTGCTTAAACCAGAATTAATACACTTTTAGAATAACAGACACTGAGCCCTCAATCAGCAGTTCCCAACCTAGAAGGATGTAAGCTACCTGTTCTGCCACTACAGTGCAGACCACAAACCCTCTCAGTGCAAAACAACTGGTCCGAAGCCCAAGTGTTTAAACCAAAAGGCTTAGAATGAGTTATACCAAGCAGTAATAAATACAATTGAGTACTTTTAAGATGATGCAAAAGTAAAATAAAGTAGGTAGAAACACAAGTACAGTAAAAGCAGATGAATTTTTTTTTCTGAACAAGTGCTGAGATCAAAGAAACATATTTGAGTGCTGAAACTATATATATATTTCATCTTCTGTCAGTAACATATACTAATCAAATCTGTCCTAAACACATACTTATTATTTTGTAAGTATTTGTTTCTTGTCATCTTTAACTGAATTTGTCAGATCAAGCAATGGACATCACCATAAACTAAAACCTTTAATTTCAAAAGGACAAGGGCATTGTTCCTGTAATGCAAAAGTCTCAGATGCATTTTACTTTCTGCCACAAGTTGGTCTGGTTTTCAGAAGCATTTTATCTCTGACAGAGTATGACCCCATAAGAGGTAATACTTGATTCAAGCTAGGTCAGATGCATGTCATGCTCTCAAATTTGCATGTAAGTATATGATATGCTACATGAGAGCCTTCTCCAAGATGGAAATGTAATTTAGGATAATAGGGAATTTCCACTGCCAGAAACTATGAAGTGTTTCCAGAATGTTTCAGTTTGTCATTTAACATGATAATCTGAAAAAATAGGAAACACAGTAGCCAGACAATGATCATGAAAAGATGCTAACAGCATGCGTAATAATAATAACAACAATAATAGTAATCATCATAATAATAATAATAATATAGTATGTAGGAAGTTGGAGTTAATTCAGTAAGTGTATCCTTTTGACTGGATGATTAACCCACAGAGTTATTGTCCTTTTTCAATGATGTTCGGTAGAATAAATTGTTCTTTTTCAGTCTGTATATACAGGTCTTATAGTACAATTAAAATGAATACTAAAAACTGAATGTTGAAGTTTGTAGGGTGCATTTAAGTCACAAGGACTAGTGCACAAGAATTCTTTAAATGTAGGATTTTAACATATTAGTCATACAGTTTCATCTACCAAATTTAAGAAAAGTGTGCATTCCATTAAATAATTTAAATAAAGACAATGAAAAGTATGATTGCCATGGAACAGCTGTGTACAAGAACGTCAATGTGGAGCTGCTTTATGCTTTTAGTGAGCCCCACTTTACTTGGCACAAACACATTTTTATTAAATGTACAAACATCAATGGTGAAAAAACATTTTGTTCATACTTTTGAAATATTATGAAGTTGGACACTATGGATTTGGTACACATTTCAGACATTATACCTGGATACTGCAAAGAGGAGTTATTTTACTTTTTGGCTATAGACATAACATTTACATTTTAGATAAGTAGACTTTCAGTATGTTTATTTTACAGAATTTGATTTTTTCTTGCTTCCTAGAGTTTGTATAGGATTACTAAACCATAGTTTAAAAAGGTGCTCCAGCAAGCATATGCAAGTACTTAAGAATCTGCTTGTATGGTTTCAGTCTTTGATGTTAGCCAAAAGTTTTAATTTCTGTGCCTGTAATGTGTCCAGAACTGACACCTTCCGTACTTCATACAGTCTTACATGAATCAGTAGCATATTTAGTTATGACTGTAAAGTCTTTTTTATTAGATCTGTTGCTCCTACAACTATTGGGACTGTTTAGGTATCTTTCTTCCACATTGCTTTTGTGTCTGCCTGAAAATCCTGTTATTTTATTACTTTGTGTTTCTCTGTATGTAATAACTTGTAATCATGGGATGTAGCAGTTTCAGTCATCTATGCTACTTTTGTCTTTTTTCATGGACTATTATATCTGTTTCTCATGAATCCATTTTTAAACTGTTGCTAATGGATGTTCTCATATGATATAAACGTCATCATTCTCTATAATGCTTTGTGGTTCATGTGTCCAGTGCCTCTCAGTTACTTCTATACTGTAATGTTTGTATAATTTCCAATGCAACAATATAATGCCTTTCTTTATATAGACCCTCTGCCATGAGTGCATCACACCCTACAACGTATATGACTTTTCCACCATTTTTTACAGAACTTGCAGTTGTCTGTTTCTCCCAAATATTCACTAGACTTTATAAAACATTGTGTGCATATTCCACTATCCTGGGCTGCCATTATTAGCTTTTCATCTTTTAGTTTCAATTCCTTAACCATTCCTGAATCAAATCTTGGTCAGTATAAAGTTGATCTAGTAGATCCTTATACTTGCCACTATATTCATGATTTTTTTCGTTTTTCTTTCCTTCCCAGCTGATATTTTTCCTTAGAGTCTTTATTTTGTTTTTTGATGCATTTAGCTGCTGTCTGATTTGTCTCTTCTTCTGGTTTGATTTCCATTTACACTTTACACCAAAATATATATGTTAAACTAAGCTAGCATGGCATCTTAGACTTCTTTTTCTCATGTTTTACAACTTTCAGTATGTTTGGATCTGGTGAAGTCAGCAGACATGTATGCAGTCCCACAGTTTCAGATCTATGCATGGAATCCATTTTGAGGAGGTTCATACCTCTTTCAATGATAGAAATATATACTCTTGGTATGTACTGATTTTATATATCATTTGATAAGCATGAAGCATTTCTCTTATTTTCTTGTCCAGCTGATCCAATACTTTTGGGGGCCATTCAATTACTTCAAAACTTTAAGCAAAGCAGGCAGAGCAAATTGATTTATAACTTAGACTTTATTGCTAGCTATCAGTGCAGTTTTCATTATCGGTTTTATTCTTTTGAAGTATTCCTTACTGAGTTTATTTGCATTTGTTCATGTTTATTGTTGATCCTTCATCTATTTCCAAATATTTATACACTTTCTCCTCCTCAATTTCTTTTAAGTCACATTCCTGATTCCAGTTTATTTTCTTGGTGTCACAGTTTTCCTGTTTTACATGTTGCTTTTACACATTTAACAGGACCAAGCATCATGCTTATATCACCTAAGAAAGTTTTAATGCTTTCAACTCTTATCTGATGAACTATATAGTTTTAGGTAATCCAAAAAAGCAGATAAGATGTCTTTAAACAAGGTTGTTTTCTGGGAGCCAAATTGTAACCATAGCCTAATTTGTTAAGTAGACAGCTTAATGGGTTAAGGATAAGACAACGCAGCAACAGTGACAGGGAATCACCCCGAAATATCCCCCTTTAAATTTTTATCCCTGTGATAATAATTTGCCCTTTGTCATGATTCAGCTGCAAAGTAGGTTGCCACTGTTTTATGATGACTGTAATATAATCAATTAATGTAGGGTATAGTTTGTATATCTCTAAGTATTCCTTTATGCATGAGTGTGAAATGCTGTTAAATGCCTTTTTGTAATATAAACGTGTCATACTTAAATTCTTCCCCATGGCTTTACTTAGCAACTAATGATCTATTCTTCTAAATGCCTTTTTGTTCTATGTGCATGATTGAGTTTCTTTGTAAATGACTACAAACTGTCTACATGTTGTTGTGTCTTTCGGCTTATCCCGGTTAGGGGTCGCCACAGCGGAACTCCGGTCCACTAATGTTTGGTAGTGGATTTTTACATGTCGAGTTACCAGCCCTGGTGCACAACCTTCAATGAAGGCATGCCCATTCACGCATGCCTCCACAAAGAAGACGCTCTAAATGAGAATCGAACGCGACAATGTCTTGCTGTGAGGCGACAACGC
Source organism: Protopterus annectens (assembly GCF_019279795.1). Taxonomy (NCBI): domain Eukaryota; kingdom Metazoa; phylum Chordata; order Ceratodontiformes; family Protopteridae; genus Protopterus; species Protopterus annectens. The sequence continues at coordinate 477,478,938 of NC_056725.1, read as the reverse complement.
TACCGCAGCACCACTACCGCGGTTACTTACAAACTGTCTACATCAATTACAATATATAGTTTTTATGGTGTCAGAAGGCAAGTTATTGGTCTCTAGTTTTTATATTGGCTAACAGTTAAATTCTTAAGTTTAACTCTTAAGGAGAAGTATCATTTTTCTTGTTAACTAGGTAGGTATCTGTTTGGAATGTGCATATAAGTAATTCTTACTCAGATATAAATCTTTATGTAATGATGTTAATGCTTTTAGCCATAGGTTAGGTACTACATCTGGGCCTGGGGGTTTATTTAGGACAGTGACAGGCAAACATGGATTTGGATCACTCCAACTGCCAAACAATATGAACGGCAACCAGGAGTATAGTCTCTTCAGTAAAAATCAGGTTAAAGTATAAATAAGGCACACATGAATATGAATTGCTAAATAGTTCTCAAAATGCAGCATGTCCACAAGCGCATGAAATAAATATGGCCTGCAGCCCTTTGTATAGGTATTTACCAGCCACAACAAAACAAATAGGCTGTGTACTGTGCACCCCACTTACCCAAGTCTTTGGTCTTGCCTCCTAGACCTCTTTTTCCATGCTCTCACTGAATTTTATCACCTCCCAGTGGTCACTTTTCCATAGTTATACTTTAAATAATCTTCTACTTTCACAAACAGATGCACACAAACACACAGATGAAGGCAGAAACACACACACACACACACACACACACACACACACACACACACACACACACACACACACACACACACAGAGACATGCACACATACACACAGAAGTGCAACCTTTTTTTTCTTCTGGTACACACTAGTACACTGAACCCAGCCCAGATTACCTGGTCAGGGATGTCTCAGTTACTATTTTGCCTTTATTTTATTTTATTTTATTTACATTTTGTTGAATGTGTTAGTGCAACTAGGGATGCGTCTTCTTTTTTGCCGAGACCCAAAGTGGTTTCATACTGACTAGAGGAAATGTAGACAGGATAGTGGAGACATTCCCATACTTGTTTAATTACTGGGGGAGGTAGAAAGATACCAGAAGAAAGAAAAATATGTTCTATGTGGAAGAAGATGGAACAGAATGCACAGCTAAGTGTGTTGGCAAAAATGCATGGGAGCACTTTCCTTGATATATTACATTTTTCTGCAGTTGTACCATAAGTTGGAACCAGAAGGCAACAATTCACTTTTGAGGGACAAGGCTGTTGATAATTGTTAGCAGCAAGACCCAGAAGAGGATGCATGTGCTCATAAGTGCCAGTAGAGCTTCTGATGCTGTGCGTGTGGTAGAGACATGCAGATTAGACTCAGCAGTTGCTACTGATAGTTCACAAGGAGAAAAAGCAAACAAAAAGATATTATTTGAAGAGAAATGTTGCAGTTGCTGCAGATCACACAACTTTAAGTACAATTTCAATGCTACAGCCAAGAGAGAGAAATGTATATTAAGGAAAAAAAAAACAGAATCTGTGTTGCAAGAAATTAGTAGTCTGGGATAATCTTGATATTCTTTTAAGGAAACAAGAAGATATTTTATCATTTATGCATTTAAACAAGCACAAGTTTGTGGAACATATTTTGACTCTAACTTGTTAGAGAAATTTATGAACTTGGAAATGAAAAAAAAATTTCTCCATGGAACTAGTACATTTTTTGCCATTAAATATTAATGTTGGGAAAGAGATGACTCCTCAAGTTAGAACAGATACAACTGAAAAAAAAAAAAAACAGAACTGACTGTTTATTTGAATTCAGTAAGTGATGTTCCGCACTCGGTTAAAGGAATAAAAGGTTAACGGATTTTGTGGACTGGGTCAGGGAAACTTTGGTTAATTTAAAAGTCATACATAAAAGGTTATGTCATGTTCCTAGTGTTATTAACTTGAATGGGGATAGGTGGAAGTAAGATAATGGGGAGAGCAAATACCTGCTATTTCTGTGGGTTAAACAAACAATTGGAAGAAATTTATTATTTAAAAAGTCTATTATTATTGTTTTGGGCAAAGGGAGCATTGATGAAACAATTACATTTTGATTTGTACAAAGTGTAACAGAAGAGGATACCTGTTGTTTGATTGCAAAGTAATCAATGGAAATGATGCAGTGCTACAAAATAGTAGAGTTAAGTAATAACCGACGACGTGGTGTAGTATATTGAAGATTTACCCGTGGTTGGCATGGTTTAATCATGATGGCGAAGCCCGAGTGATTAAATAAAGCCATTCATGGGTAAATTTCAATATGAACAAAACAAGAAAGAGCCAGCATACAGTGATCTGAAAACCTTTATTGGTTAAAAAACCATAAGAAACAACAAAAATTACAGACCGGTTTCGGCCAGATTAAATCACAGCCTTTATCAGTGTAAAAACAGAAAAAATAATTGTTGAGCCTTAAATAAACCCATCTACAATCTCATTGGTTGTGTCAAAAATGATCATTCAAACCAGGTGGGAATAATCCACCCAGTTTCACAATCCATTTTTTCTCTTTAGTATTTAAAATAGAGTGCCACCCTGTCTTATTGGATCTGTTACCTTTGATAATATCAATAATCATAAAAGAAAGCTTGGCAGATTGGTGAACCAAATGATGTTTGTATAATGCATTATTAGCCCTTTTTTTTTGATATTACTAATGTGTTCTGATATTCTGATTCTCAATGGTCTAGATGTTTGACCAACATAAAATGAACCACAGTGACATGTAGCCAAATATACCACCCAGTCACTACTACAGTTTGCAAAAAAGTTAAGATCATAGACCAATGAGCAATTTCTGCTAGAAAATTGCTTGGATTTGTTTACCCTGTCACAGTTGGTACAGTGGCCACATGTAAAACAACCTATCAATGGTTCACCTGTCAGTGTGGTCTGCAAAACTTGTGGTTGTCGATCCATAGAGCCTTGTTTGTAATGGTCGAAACAAGAACCAAGGTTTTTCCCTTTACAAAATGAAAATAAACATTTGTCAGGTATAATACTTTCTACTTCATGGTCACATTGTAATATGTTCCAGTGCCTGTTCACACTCTGCATTAACTGGTCAGAATTCCTAGCATAAGTAGTAATAAACCTGAATGGTGCAGAATTTGTTTTGGTATGTACCTTATATCTCAATAAATTCTGCCTATCTAAGGAATTGACCAGATTACTGGCACTGGAAACGTAACCCATGCCATAGCCCCGCGATCTAAACCTGTCAGTAAGATCCTTTCGCTGTGATTGGAATGAAGACAACCACGGAGTCAGTTATTGCTATTATACAATGACATTATTAAAAAAAAAATGTACTTTTCCTTAAATAATGTCTTTATATACTGGCACATTACTGTTCTTCTGCAGCTGGTGGTATACTACTTCCTTGTGTTGATGTACTGCTCATGCATATGGGACTTGCATTCCCATGCATACCCAGTACATCAATGCTTTGAAACGGAAGCAACAGAGAAAAGAAAGTCTCCATTGCTTCATTTTTGTTTTCTTTTTCTTTCTTTTTTTTTTTTTGTTAATTAAAAAAAACTTTAGGGCAATTTAGGGGTAGGAGAGAGACAGCATGGAAGAAGTACAAGGGATATCAGGTACGTGTGTTTAATTTAAATAACATACCTGATTTCCCTAGCATTTTTGTCCAAGCTGCCTCTATGGTATGTTCGGAGTCAGGGCTAAAGATTTTATTTAGATTTTTTAAGAAATAAAAATAATACCTCAAACAAATTAGAGCTAAAGAATGTCAGTGTCCACGGATGTCTAAACAAGTTCACTGTCCTCACACACAATCCACAGCCCCTGCGATAGTGTAACACAAAATACGGAAACTCTCCATACAATTTATATGTATATTAAATGCAGATTTTATTATCCAAACATATGGTTTTATAAGAAAAAGTTTTTTCCATATTATTGTTCGGAGAGTTTTTGTATTTTGCATTACACTATCCCAGGGGCTGTGGATTGTGTGCGAGGACAGTGAGCGTGTTTAGACATCCGTGGACACCAGCATTCTTTAGCTCCACTTCGTTTGAGGTATTGTGTTGATGGAATGCTTGTTTTTGATTCAGAAATAAAAATAAAATTTAAGCAATATACCAATGGAAAGAAGTCCAGGTGACCAGACCATTTTCTGTTAGTATATTGAGGGATTTACAACGGGCACGCTGGTTGGGCTAGCCAATCAGTGTGCACATTTTTAAATATTAATGGTGCGTCATTGTATAATAGAAGATAGTCCATGTACTGGAGAAGAAACATTTGAATATATATAGAAGTACAAGAAAATGAAGATGTTAATAGTCAAAATGGGGAGGGTGAGAGGCAAGGTGATCAACTTATAGATATATCTCATCAATATTTCTATCACAAACAGATATGCTGTGCTGTGAGACAGGGGACAGGTGCATGTAAATGAGAAAGGCAGAGGAAAGTATCATAGGTGTTGTTTGGTAATTAGGAAATGAAGGTAATTTAACATGTGATTTAACAACATGTGAAACTGATACAAAAAGGTAAAGTGTTAACATTGTTATAAGGACTGTAAACATTAACAACATTAAAAATAGAATAAGAATGTTTGCACTACTGAATTCTGTTAATACAGTCATAAGTATTTAAAAAACATTTAGGATTGAAGGACATCTAGGAATGCTGAGAGAGTCAAAATGGGGGAATAAAATTTGACACCAAACCAATTGTCATATCTGTCTTTAAAAATCGAAACAGAATAATATCTTCTGATATCCAAAGGATATCCAAAGGAAGCCTGTTTTACAGTCTAGAAGTTGAGTTATATATTTAGGTCTCAGATCACTTGATCACCAGATTATGGGGGGAGCAAATACCTGCTATTTCTGTGGGTTAAACAAACAATTGGAAGAAATTTATTATTTAAAAAGTCTATTATTATTGTTTTGGGCAAAGGGAGCATTGATGAAACAATTACATTTTGATTTCTACAAAGTGTAACAGAAGAGGATACCTGTTTGATTGAAAAGTAATCAATGGAAATGATGCAGTGCTACAAAATAGTAGAGTTAAGTAATAACTGACGACGTGGTGTAGTATATTGAAGATTTACCTGTGGTTGGCATGGTTTAATCATGATGGCGAAGCCCGAGTGATTAAATAAAGCCATTCGTGGGTAAATTTCAGTATGAACAAAACAAGAAAGAGCCAGCATACAGTGACCTGAAAACCTTTATTGGTTAAAAAACCATAAGAAACAACAAAACGGCCGGATCAAATCACAGCCTTCATCAGTGTAAAAACAGAAAAAATAATTGTTGAGCCTTAAATAAACCCATCTACAATCTCATTGGTTGTGTCAGAAATGATCATTCAAACCAGATGGGAATAAACCACCCAGTTTCACAATCCATTTTTTCTCTTTAGTATTTAAAATAGAGTGCCACCCTGTCTTATTGGATCTGTTACCTTTGATAATATCAATAATCATAAAAGAAAACTTGGCAGATTGGTGAACCAAATGATGTTTGTATAATGCATTATTAGCCCTTTTGTTTTTGATATTACTAATGTGTTCTAATATTCTGATTCTCAATGGTCTAGATGTTTGACCAACATAAAACAAACCACACTGACATGTAGCCAAATATACCACCCAGTCACTACTACAGTTTGCAGAAAAGTTAAGATCATAGACCAATGAGCAATTTCTGCTAGAAAATTGCTTGGATTTGTTTACCCTGTCACAGTTGGTACAGTGGCCACATGTAAAACAACCTATCAATGGTTCACCTGTCAGTGTGGTCTGCAAAACTTGTGATTGCCGATCCATAGAGCCATGTTTGTAATGGTTGAAACAAGAACCAAGGTTTTTCCCTTTACGAAATGAAAATAAACATTTGTCAGGTATAATACTTTCTACTTCATGGTCACATTGTAATATGTTCCAGTGCCTGTTCACACTCTGTATTAACTGGTCAAAATTCCTAGCATAAGTAGTAATAAACCTGAATGGTGCAGAATTTGTTTTGGTATGTACCTTATATCTCAATAAATTCTGCCTATCTAAGGAACTGACCAGATTACTGGCACTGGAAACGTAACCCATGCCATAGCCCCTCGATCTAAACCTGTCAGTAAGATCCTTTCACTGTGATTGGAATTAAGACAACCACGGAGTCAGTTATTGCTATTATACAATGACATTATTAAAAAAAAAACGTACTTTTCCTTAAATAATGTCTTTATATACTGGCGCATTACTGTTCTTCTGCAGCTGGTGGTATACTACTTCCTTGTGTTGATGTACTGCTCATGCATATGGGACTTGCATTCCCATGCATACCCAGTACATCAATGCTTTGAAACGGAAGCAACAGAGAAAAGAAAGTCTCCATTGCTTCATTTTTGTTTTCTTTTTTTTTTTTTTTTTTGTTAATTAAAAAATCTTTAGGGCAATTTAGGGGTAGGAGAGAGACAGCATGGAAGAAGTACATGGGATATCAGGTACGTGTGTTTAATTTAAATAACATACCTGATTTCCCTAGCATTTTTGTCCAAGCTGCCTCTATGGTATGTTCGGATTCAGGGCTAAAGATTTTATTTTGATTTTTTAAGAAGTAAAAATAATACCTCAAACAAACTAGAGCTAAAGAACGCTAGTGTCCACGGATGTCTAAACAAGTTCACTGTCCTCGCACACAATCCACAGCCCCTGGGATAGTGTAACACAAAATACAGAAACTCTTCATACAATTTATATGTATATTAAATGCAGATTTTATTATCCAAACATATGGTTTTATAAGAAAAAGTTTTTTCCATATTATTGTTCGGAGAGTTTTCGTATTTTGCATTACACTATCCCAGGGGCTGTGGATTGTGTGTGAGGACAGTGAGCGTGTTTAGACATCCGTGGACACCAGCATTCTTTAGCTCCACTTCGTTTGAGGTATTGTGTTGATGGAACACTTGTTTTTGATTCAGAAATAAAAATAAAATTTAAGCAATATACCAATGGAAAAAAGTCCAGGTGACCAGACCATTTTCTGTTGATATATTGTGGGATTTACAACGGGCACGCTGGTTGGGCTGGCTAATCAGTGTGCATATTTTTAAATATTAATGGTGCGTCATTGTATTATAGAAGATAGTCCATGTACTGGAGAAGAAATATTTGAATATATATAGAAGTACAAGAAAATGAAGAGGTTAATAGTCAACATGGGGAGGGTGAGAGGCAAGGTGATCAACTTATAGATATATCTCATCAATATTTCTATCACAAACAGATATGCTGTGCTGTGAGACAGGGGACAGGTGCATGTAAATGAGAAAGGCAGAGGAAAGTATCATAGGTGTTGTTTGGTAATTAGGAAATGAAGGTAATTTAACGTGATTTAACAACATGTGAAACTGATACAAAAAGGTAAAGTGTTAACATTGTTATAAGGACTGTAAACATTAACAACATTAAAAATAGAATAAGGATGTTTGCACTACTGAATTCTGTTAATACAGTCATAAGTATTTAAACAACATTTAGGATTGAAGGACATCTAAGAATGCTGATAGAGTCAAAATGGGGGAATAAAATTTGGCACCAAACCAAATGTCATATCTGTCTTTAAAAATCGAAACAGAATCATATCTTCTGATATCCAAAGGATATCCAAAGGAAGCCTGTTTCACAGTCTAGAAGTTGAGTTATATATTTAGGTCTCAGATCACTTCTAATGGTATTAAACTGAACATAAAATTTATTGTCTTTATGTGTCCTTACACTATAATTAATGTTAACATCAAACATAGCCTGAAGCAATTCATTGGCAAAATTATTATATTCAAGAAAGGGTCTAATATAATTTTCATATAATACTATGATATGCTGATCATTTCTAATAGAAATATTTTAATAATAGGCCTGATTGTTTCATAGCTTTAAATGTAATTTCATTAATATGTTTAGTTAATAGCATATCTGATGAAATCAAAATTCCTAAATTGCTGTAATCTGAGAACTCAAATAATTATATATGTAGTAAAATAAGTACTCTTATTCTATTTTACCAAAATGCCTTTCTCCACACTTGTCTGTATTAAATATAATTTCAGTTTTATTGGCCCAGTTACAGATTTGTCTCATATATTTATAAATATAATCCTAATGTTCCAATGAAGTAAAAGCAAACCCCATCTTACAATCATCAGCATATTTATTCACAAATGTGTTTTATTACTGAAAAGGCTGCAAATACAGCATTCAACAATAGATGGCCCAACACGGAACCCAATGGAACCCCTACTGATATAATACATTAATCAGAAGCTACTTGCTTCCTGTCTGGCAACCACTTTATAAATCAGTTACTAAGAAAAGAATTTAAACTATCTCTTAAAAGATTATCATATATGGTTTTGTGGAAGATTATTAAAGGCCTTGGCCATATCTAGAAATATAACAACTACAGACAGACCCATTCAATAGTCATAGTAACATGGCCATAACATGCAATTAAATTAGTTAAAGTATATCTTCCAATACTGAATCCATGTTGATATAAATCATACGAGTTACATAAAGCTCTGTTTTGTGATATACGTTCTGTAAGACACCTTTTGAAATGCTTTCCTGAAATAGAGTTCAAATATAGGATAAAAAGTATTCACATCTGAAGTATTCCATTTTTATGTATTGGGATAACAGTTGATAATTTCTAAGAAGATGGTACAGATCAAGAACTTAATAAACCATTAAATATTAAGAATAAAGGACTAAACAATCATTATTCAAATTCTTTAATACAATTGGAGGACTATCATCCAGATCTGCAGAAGTCTTATACTGAAGGTTACCTAAGGAAACAGCAATAATGTGCAAGAAAATATATCAGCAAGAATATACCTTTATTAATTTAGAAAAAAATAAATAAATGTATTATTACCAGTAGCAGTAGTCATGCCTGAAAAAATGTTTATTGACAGCATTAGATATAGAGTTTGGAGAAAACAAATTGATGCCATATAAATCAGTAGTTAAAATTAGATTATAAATCTTTCTGTTTGAATTCACATATTTGTAATAATCCTTTTTATTATCAGTTGAAGCCAAATTTATCTTATAATCTAACTTATTGACATTCTTCCACTACTGTCTTGAAGGGGACTTTTTATATTTTCTGAACAACTTCTTCTTTTTCATGTAACCTCTAATTAACCTTTAACCTTCATTCCTACCAATATGGAAATGTATTACCAACCTAAGTATTAACATGTGGCAGCTGAAGAGAACTGGTCAAAATCCTTTTTAGTGCATTATACCCATAATCCATATGTCCTTCCGTAGTTTAATCTATAATGATATGTTTTTAATAATATTATAATCAATTTTATGATAATTATACAATTTATGTTTTGTAAAGGAAGAGCTAATGACCAAAATATCAAAACTTAATGAATTATGATCAGACATTCCTAGTGGCATACCAACATTAATCTTAGTAATTAGATTTTGATCATCAGTTAAAATTAAATCCAAGATTTTGTCTTTCCTAGTGCTGGTAGATACCATCTGACTCATGTTAAAGAAGCTAATAACTTTAATAAATTTTCTGGCAAAAAAATAATTCAAAGGTCTAAATGTCTACTAGCAAGAATCAAGATAATTAAATCACCCGATAAAATTAAATTATCATAAGCTAGTCTTTATGTTTTATAATATCTACATTACTTCTTCTAAAACTGATGAAAATTCAATTAATAATTGTGGATGTTAATAAATTAATCATTAATGATTCGTTACTTACATCAATAAATACTAAATCAGAAGAATGGTATCTCTTACTAGTATGAGAGCACCACCACCCCTCAAAGAAGCTGGTAAACACTCACACTTCTTAAATTCTGGATTTATTAATTCAACAGAATTACACACATCAGTAATAATCACTAAATCATAATTCATGTTAACTCATCTAAGTGTGGCAGAATGTCACACCTCTAACAGCTTGCACACATCTTGCATTCCAGAGCATTTTCAAAAAAATAAACTTAAAAAGGATAAGACAAACAGAAGAAAACATTGTTTACAATAAAAGCTATGAAAACTATACAAATATCAGTGTTAACAATAAGAAGCATTCTTTGCAGTGATAATAGTGCATTCATAGTTTTTCCATAAATGCTATATTATAATGTACACAAACGCAAAATTAGATTTTTGCTAAACTTAGACAAACAATTTGTCATATCCTACAAACTGTACATAACCTAGTCATATATTGTTAGAACATTTTTGTTAACCAGACATAAGTTTTCACATAGCAACAAGAAATTTCGCTATGAGTGCACGTTTATTGAGCTATTTACATAACTATGAAAACATATGCTTAATTGCTTAATCAGCAGTATAATTAATACTGAATATTTCTTAAGAGAAACTTTGAAGAATGTTTTCTCCAACAACATTTAAGGTTTTGCCTGATGTTATGTAACAGTTTGTAAGTCACTTTTTTGAAGTATTAAGTACATAAAGAAATACTGATTGTTTACATAATTACTTACAAATAACTAGCAATATGTCAGGTATAGTGTGATATAAATGGGTAGAGACAATTAAATTTCATATGTCCCGCCATAGCATACCACACCATACTCCTCAAATAGGAAAATATGAATAATAAGTAATGGGCAGTGATTAATTTCTCTACTGTTGGACATCCAAAATTAACAATCTTTGTGCAATTTTATTAATAACTCCTTACACTTTCTAATATTGATTATTATTAGTTGGTAAGTCACTTAAGCCAGACCAAAAGTAGTTTTGGATGCCATAAGGAGCTATGGGTGTAAATTGGAAGTAAACAAAAAAGCACTACAGACTTGAATGAGTGAAATATAACAGATTTTAATTTGTCAAATGTGTTACCAATGCTCCAGGCATTACAAAAATAGGTGTGTAATCTATTGTAAATATCAATAGCAGCACCTTAATATTAAACTATATAATCTCAATTAAATCACAGAATTTTCCTGATAAAAGTCAGTACTGTAATGACTTAGATGAAATGCATCTTAATAAAACATATGAGATTCATAAACAAACTATTCCCATGAAATAATGACTCCAAGACCATGAATTACTTAATCTTCTATCACTCTACTTAATCAGGTAGTCATCAATAACTAAGATGTCAGAAAAATTAAAAATATCGTCAACAGACTCACTGCTAGGGATGTATATATTTGATTAAGTGACAACACCTATGGCATGCCTTTTTAACTTACTTTGTCTAGCTTTATTGCTAATAATGCTGCTATTGTTGATATCTTCCTTAGAGAGATGTATTTACATGAACAGAATAACTATCACCATCTCTTTCTGGTCCTAAACTTTACTCTTTAATACAATAGAGTTCAAGAACTGATCCTTCAAATGTTAGTAATTTGGTATGGAAGTAGTAGAACTATCAAGTGGTGGCGCACAATTTGATGCAGAAAATGAGATACAGTCAGAAAGAGAAACTTTATTAATAGGTCCTTTACTTTTATAATTCCCCAATATAACCTTTTTCTTTTTCATGTCCATTTAGATTCTTACATTTTTCTTACAATTTTTCTTGGTAAATTATCAATATGATAAATGTCAGAGTTTTTTTAAACCATTGTCAACTGCGTATTCGACTGAATCAATTTTAAGTACAACTTATTTATTACAAGACCAGCTTCAGTGTCATCCTTTAAAATGTTGGCCTCATTACTAGGACCCATAAATTATCTACACAATCATAATTAATACTGACATGAATAGGTTTATCATCTGTACAATCATACAAAATTATAAGATCTATAACTTTAATTGTTATTAACTCATGAAGCCTTATACAATTAATAAATTTCCCATCCACAGATACAGCCTTCTTCATATACAATATACACAAAGAACGCTCACTCATATACAGTTTATATGAAGAACACTAAGCTTTAATAAATCCTGCAAGACATATATATTCAATGTATCCATTTTAAAACTAAGCAGCCAACAAAATACAAGACCTAAAGAGATAAAATACCTTACAACTTAACAGAAATGATTGTTTACTAACAATAATGAACCTTAGACAATTAAACAGTAAAGCATATAAATGAAAACTTTCCTCTAATTCTAAGTGACAATAAATTCATAAGAAGTGATGTACCTTAAAAGATGAAATCTCCTTATTTCACATTCTCACAATCACACTGTCACCCATCTTTGTGTCTTGACATTGACACAAGATACACAATTCTGCTAATCTCACATCCACTCAAGAATGTCATCTATAAAGATTAAGGACTGGTCAGTTTGACTCCAGAAGCAGTCAATTTCCACTACATCACCTCTTGATAAAGACAGGTGGGAGCGCCCAAAGAAATAAAATAAGCACTGCCTTATTGTCCTTACAAGGAAAAAAGGTTAAGCAGAATAAAATAATACACCAACACACCCTCAAGGAAAAAAATAAGCCTCAAAGCTGATGTATGTTCAAAATGGATGTCCTTTAAAGATTAAGAACTACACTGGTTAGCTACAGGGGTAATCAATCTCCACTGCACCATCAGAAAATAAAATTAAAACTTGCAGGTACTCAAAGAAATAAAATAAAGCGCTGCCCTATTGTCTTTACATGGACACAGAGTTAAGCACAAAAAAGGAATTCACCAACACACCCTCAAGGAAAACAGAATAAGCCTCAAAGAATTATTGTAAATATATACAAGCAGATGTATCATTTTCTAGATATAAGATGTTTAACACTGGAACAAGAAAATGTCATTTCAATTACTATGAGGATATAGGGTAATATAAACTTTCTGGTGATCCATTGTGTTCCGATAAAGTTTTCATGTGTGGTAATTCAGCTGTACACATTATAGATAGTGACATTGGGAGATTAGGTTATTTGATGCCATTTTAATATAAGAATAAGAAGTACAGTTGATAGAATTATACTTGCTATGCATTTGGAAATATGAAAGAAAAGTCAAATTGCTTTGAAGATGCATGACATTTTGTTATAATGTTCAAAAAAATTCAGGAGGTAAAAGAGAATGGGCAGCTGAAATTTTGACAAGACTGCAAATTTACACATGTAAGAGATACACTCAAGACAAAAATATTATTTTATTTTCAGAATCAGTGAGAGAGGTAGATGGGAAATAAGTAAAGTTTGGTTCATTCGTAATTTGGGGCTATTTGGTGATAATGTAGATTTAATTATAGAAGGTAAATGAATTAAGATTTTAACAGGATTTGTTTGTCACCTTTTAGCAATGAATAATTTCTTTTCAATTAATAAATATTTAAGCAGACAATGAACACAATAATTTTAAAAAATAAATAAATACAACCTTTTCCTTAGTGACTTAAGTAATACATTCATCAGCTAAATATACAGATAGATAAAGAATTGCACAGGAGACATGAATACCACTTTCAAATAGTGTACAAGAAAGAAAAGCATCTAACTGTAGCATTGGGTAGCATTTCATAACTGAAAACAAATTACTTGCCCTTAACAGCAATAGCTAAATTTCCAGGCAGAGAGACACAAGGGATAAAGCAACTCAAAGATCACAGGCTGTAGATTTCTTCTTCTCTTCTAAACTGTGTGTCTCTCTCATACAGAAACAGTGTCACATTTACATATTAAAGGACCCGCTTACTTGTACTTGGTTCATAGGTGATTACTAGGCTAATGGCACAAGAGCCTTTATAAGCCTAGCCAATAACATCTAATCTGACTGTCCCACTCTAATGTTGCATGTATTTCAAATGTCATACTTATCTGTCTTTAACTTTTCCTCAAAAAAAAAAAAAAAAAATATATATATATATATATATATATATATATATATATATATATATATATATATATGTGTGTATAATAGAGAGTAAATGGTACTTCTTAATCTTATTGTAATCTTGTTTGAAATGTTAGTATTGTGTATATTATAAATTGCCTACCTGTTTTCAATGCATTTAATGTTTATAAGTACCTTTGTTCTTGTTTGAAACTTGTGTATCTTATCTTGCTACATTAGTTTGTTTTTAACTACCTGTCTTGGAGCTCTTCTCCCTGGGTCACCACTGAAAACAGGCCCCTGACCAAATCAGACCCTACCCAATAAACAAATTTAAAATAAAATAAAATAAAATGACAATATTCTATCACAATTCCCTAACATGGGATGGGGTAGTATTAGGATAGTGCATTTTTGGATGTTGGAGCTCTGAGTTATTATCCAGATTGCATCTGTCCATAAGTGACATGGGAAGTACCCTGGGGGGTGAATTTATGGGTCCCCATCCATTTATCCAAATTTAGTCTCTCTGAAGAATCATTTAATTGTAGTTTTACAATATTTAGCCTCCTGGTCAGATAGCAATCAGATTACTTGTAATTACTTGTTCACATTCTGTGCATAATTGCTGTTTTTCCCAGATGAAGGGTATTACAAATTTACAAATTCAAGAATTTTTTTTTTTACATTCATAGAAAGACCATGTGTTCATACTTCTTTTCATGTCACTGAAAATCAACATTTTACAGATTAAATCACACATTCTACTTTATCTGCTGCAGGTTTCACAAGATTCAGGAACATCTGACATATCTATTAAGTTTGAATTCAGAAAACAGGGTCATATTATTATAATTCTCACAAGTATCCCTGGTGTAACCAGAGAAATTTACTCCACTGCTGAATCCGAGAGGTAGCATCCATGTAGGTAGCAGAGGGGTACATAAACCGACAAGAAAAATTAGTGAATGGCAGGAGTTACTTTTGCAATGCAGGAAAAGAGCTGATTATAGGACAGAACCATACAATTGTCAGAATGCCGTGTGAGGAAGTAACTAAAGAAGTGATATACCACCTTCTGCTAATCCTATGGGATGCTGAAAAGGACAAGTTCTTCAGCAGGGGTCATGAGAAGGAGGAGGCAACTGTGAGCACTGACATACTAGCAATTATCTAGACATGTTATATGACCTGCACCTCAGTCATGGTTCAGCAACATGTTCAGCAAAAATGAGTCACTACAACAACAACAAGAAAAATACATATGTTGCAAAAACAGAAGGCTAGAAGCCACTAATATCAATTACATTTCCTGCATTGTGGTGCTTGCCAAGGAGAACCTAGTGCTGAAAAGTAGTAGAGTCATCCTCCCCACCTCTCCTTAGAGCAGGGGTGTCCAACCTTTTGGCTTGCTGGGGCCACATTGAGTGAACAGAAATCGTCTTGGGGCCGCATATAAAATATATCATATAGTTAACTCTTTTGCTGCTGCAGGAGACCAAAGTTGATCTCCTGGCTGTACTGTAGGTGCATTCGAACAATGAATAAATGCAATAAATGCCTAATATTTGCTTTAAAATTCTAATTCTCATTCTTATTCTAATTCTCTAATCTAACAGTTAACTCTAACATCTTAATTAATATATATATATATATATATATATATATATATATATATATATATTTTTTTTTTTTTGTACAAATAAACAGATATTCACTACAACACTAGCATTTCTCAATGGGAAAACCACTCCAGCAGTCCAACTACATAAAATGACAATATTAGCAGTCCAACAATACTATAATCCACAAAAATAAGCCAACAAATTTGCAATAAAGTAAAGAATTCACATTACTGACTTAATAAAAATTCTGAATAAGCTACAAGAGGGTCTCACCCAAACAAATGACTGGTGCCAGAAACATAGCCTCAAGCTATATGCCAAAAAATGCATCATCATCCCCTTTGGGGAGAGTGATGTCCCCACAAATTATCACATTAATAAGAATGTTGTAAGGACGCAATCAGTCATGAAGTGCTTGGGCACCCAGGTTGATAGAAACCTGACTTTTGACCACCATGTTGTCTCCATTGTATGGAAAGCTTTTTACATGTCCCACCTCAATAGTAAGGGTATCATCCAGGGACAAGGAGGTCATAACATCCCTGTATTCTTCCTTTACAAGAGCAATTATTGAGTGCAATGCACCTTTTGGCATGTGCCTCAGCAAAATACCATGCCAAAAGAAAGACTACAACCCATTTCTGATAAAAAAGGTCAAAGGACTGCGTTCACTTAGTTATCCAGACAGACTAAAAAGCTTCTTGCTTTCCTCTGTCTCTCACTGGCCCCTATAAATTTCATCACTGGCTTGCTTTCCAGGATAAGAAAGATCCTGCCTTAATGGACTTTCTCCACCTCAGAAATACTGGTTATATTTAAAACGCTCATTACAAATTTCACAGTCTTCACTGCAACATAAACAAGCCACTTTGTATGGACTGGTTCTTGACACAAAATCCTTCAACTTCTGTAAAAAGCTCCTCTCATTATCAAACAAAGTAGTTCAGCAACATGACAACTGAATGGATAGCCATAAATGTACTCCTTGAGTAAGTAGCATAGCCTTCATCAAACCGGATGGAAAATCCACATGCTAAACTTTCCTATCTGGATGGTTAAGTTCTAATATTGGTTACTCAAGTCTACTTGCCCAAGAGGAGGGGCCTATTTAACTAAGAATTCCATTTGCAAAAATATATTCAGTATACATATTAAATCTCTCTCTCTTACACACACAAAAGGAGCCCCTACTTCTAAAATAGGCAACTTCAGTAATCACATGGTACAAATTCACTGAATAAAATTGTCTGGAAGTCAAAATATCTGAAAAAAAGATGGATTCATCCATGCAATTTCCCACCACCAAAAGGACCATCAATAAATCAACTAACAGCTGCTCAGCAAAAAGTAAATCAATAAGAAATCCATAAACTCACTAAGATCATACTACATACTGGAGTAAACATACAACTTCCATCCAATCTAAAGCCATTTGACATTCAGACATTTTAATTTGTGCAGACGTTATTCACAGACCGACAGTTTACTTAGCTGTAATGCTGACCTTCGCTTTTGAAAAAAACAAATTCCCAGACTTTGTCAATAGCTCAAAGTGCAGAGAGGATTATTTTTTTATTTATTATGCATTTATTTATTTTTGGAAAACATCTTTAAAACTGTTAAATTGATCACACACCCAGAAACACAGAAAAGTTATTGTGATAAGTAAACCACAGATTGCTGCAAGAAATCAAAGTCACATTAGCACTCTATGCTTACGTCTGAACCAATGAAGCATACCTGTCAATTCCAAAAGAATTAAAGTAGCTTAATAAGAAAGTTATTTGCAAGGTTACATGGCAGTTTATAGTGGAAATAAGCAGAGATATTAAAAAAAGCTCTGTTTCTCATAATTATGCTAAAAAAAGTCTTCCAAGGTAAATACAACCTTCTAATTTAGCATGGTGCCATACCTCTCAACCTTAGAGCAAGAAATCTGGACAAAGCAAAAAATAAAAGTGTGACACATGCCCAAAAATAGTTATGCATCACAGACACCATTGAAACAGCTGTAGCTGCATACATTATACATCACGTATAATGTTTCTATCCTATCATTGTTAGTTAAGCATTATATGGCTCATTCAATCCTGCCTTCTTTTGCGACAAAGAAAACCATGCTTTGAAATGACAAATGCATTGAAAATAATAAAACACATTGCATCCACATCCTGCAACTTCCTACCTGCAAACAACCACAGAACTTTCACTGAAACTAGGGCTGCTTATTTCCCCAGAATGACAGCTCTCCCTAATTACGTCTAATGGTATACAATCTAACAGGATCTGGACTAACTGAAATAAATTAAATTATGGCCTGTAAATTGCAAGTGCACTTTGTTAATTATTAAACCCACCAAATTAGCAGCAGACAGCCTCCCAAGTGAATACCTACAAATCGCAGCCGATGCTCTGGCCTACCCAGTATCCATCTTGATTAACCGATCTCTGTCAGAAAGTTACGTTCCCACACTGTGGAAAGTATCACATATAATTCCCCTCCACAAAGGCGGACCCTTCACAGAACTAACCAATTACCACCCCATAGCTATTCTCTCTCCACTCTCCAAAATACTAGAGAGATGCATACACTCTCAGGTCTCAGACTACCTCCTTACTAACAACCTCCTTTCCAGTACTCAGCATGGTTTCCGACCAAACCATAGCACCACCACTGCCTTACTCTCCTTTACTAACACTGTCCTTCAGCATAAAAACAATGGCTATCTCCCCTCTGCTACTTTCCTAGACCTATCTAAAGCATTTGACATGGTCCCACACAAACAACTTATCTCTGTCCTCAATAACCTATCCTTCTCATAATCGGTCACCAACTGGTTTCAGAGTTACCTGTCTGACCGCCAACAATCCATTGTATGGCAGAATGACATATCTCCCCAACTACCTGTCTCCATAGGGGTTCCCCAAGGATCCATCCTTGGACCCCTACTATTCTCTGTTTACACCAATAATCTAGCCTCTGCCACCAAACATGGCACACTCATACAATACGCAGATGACTCGACCATCATCTGCTCAGCCCAGTCCCTACCAAAACTGCAAAAAGTCACACAGGAAGCCTTTTCCTCTGTTGAAACATGGTTATCTGATGCCCGATTAATACTCAACCCAAACAAAACTAAACTACTCATCTTCCAACCCACCAAACATACTCAAAACAATTCTCACTTTAACATCACGGCAAAAGACAACACCACTATATACCCAACTGAACACACCAAATTGCTAGGAGTGGAAATAGACAATAAACTAAAATTTGACATTCACATATCCATGACTATAAAAAAAGTCCACAAAAAACTAGGAGCGTTATACAGAAATAAGCAATTTCTCACCAAAGCAGCAAAGATTTCAGTAGCAAATTCCCACCTTATCTCCACCCTACTTTATGCCTCTCCAATATATACCAACCTAAGGCAATGTGATCTAAACAAGCTAGAGACCTGCTACAACAAAATCGCCAAATTCGCCACAGGGGCATCCTACCGTAGTCACCACTGTCTCTCACTTGCTGAACTGGGCTGGCTTGAACTCCCTCACCTCCTTCAGTGGTATCAACTCTCACTCGCCCACAAACTAGTAAACCATCCACTAAATGTCCCATCCCTCCAGAATCTACTCCAACCCTATCGCACCACCAGACCACTAAGATCCAGCAGGAAAAATCACTTGCAGATCACTAAGACCAATAGCTCTGCTGGTGAAGCACTATTCTCTTGCGCCATAGCCAAATTATGGAACTCACTCCCACCCACAATTACCTCCATACCATCATGCACCCACTTCAAAACTTTACTAAAAGCGCAACTAAAAATATGCTGGCTATGCCCTTGCAACTCCCACTCTAATATCATCCACCCCATCCAACCACTACCTTTCTTTCCACTCCACTAACTACCTTGATTATAGCAAGCTCAGATGCTCATAAGCCAGTACTTATTATACAGCACAAACTGCTTCTTCTTGTAACATTTGTTAATGTTTGGTATGCACTTCACAGATAAAGATTCTAGTTGTCTACTGATGTACTATGTTCTTCATCTGGAAATATGTTGTAAGTAATTGCTATGTAAATTGTTATTCACTATTTAATCCAATGTATATACTGTCTGTTTATTTTAACTGTGGAGCTTTTCTCCCCGGGCCTCCGCTGAAAATGGACCTACGTCCAGTCGGACACTCCCGGTCAACACATTTAAATAAAATAAATAAATAAATAAAAATAATTAAATTATATTTCAAAGCCCACTTGCTGTATTTTTTTCAGTAACATCCCAATATCCATTTCCAGGTCACTTTACAAGGCATTGGCAGTGGTAGACTTTACATCCTTCAGATCCCTCAGGACCACACTCCTACTGCTAACATTGTCCATTAAATGTAAATATCCATCCACTGTAAGTGGCAAGAAGCTATGTCTTAAAAAATCTACTTTTGGCATGCCTAGTACCAAAGTATCAGGTTTTGAAACAAAGAAACATATTCTCCACAGTCTGCAAGTCTCTTTCTTAAATAATCATCTACTGTTGCAGCACTCCCAACACAAACACACACATACACACCAAAACCCCCAACATTTAAAAAATGACATTGTGCCCACCTGATTTGCCAGTATTGATGAGCCACCAAAGATATGCTTACTGTTTTCCAATATACCACTGCTTAGAACCCCCCACTGATAAAACAGTGCTGGGTGCTTTTTTGTTTGTCAAAAAAAAAAAAAAAACTTTATATGCACACCGGTATTAGAGTTACAGGTCACGGGCACGAAAATACCCTACTGACCCATAAACCCTAGGCTGCTGTCTCATTCTTACTCCCTGGAACTGCATTACCTTGGATGACTACTTTTATTTCCTAAGCAAAAGACACAAATTGGAAGAGGAGGCAAAAATCCAGACATTCTTCGAAAATCCATACAGTTGAGAGGTATGATTTCATATTCAATACAACACTCTCCCTGTCAAGAAAGCTGCAATTTAATGAAAGTGCACTTTTAATGTACGATATATTTGTGAGCTAACTTGTTTGTGTTCAGTAGGTAGGCTGATCGTCGTTAGCCTCTTTGTGCATGTGTCTCTCTGTCATGCACACATAAACACACACACACACACACACACACACACACACACACACACACACACACACACACACACACACACACACACACACACACACACACACACACACACACACACACACACACACACACTCTTCTTCTACTTTCACACACAAACATTCTGCTTTCATGCATGCACTCACTCACTCATTCCATACTTACCTATGAACACAGGTTAAGTGCTGTCTCTTTCAAAGGCAATGGCGGCAAATCAATAGACCAGTCCCTCTTCAGCAAGAACTCACACACACATTCTTTGGCACGAACACACAGACCCTTATTTGCCGCAAAAAAAATCAAAACTAGAAGGATGCTTTGGTGTATCTGCACACCGATGTTAGAGTTACAGGTCACGGGCGCGAAAAACACAACAAAAAAGTGTTTTGGGACATGCATACATCGATGTTGGAGTTAGAGGTAGAGGGCCGCATGGAAGAGCTCTGAGGGCCGCATGCGGCCCACGGGCCGCAGGTTGGACATGTCTACCTTAGAGGAAGGAAAACAAGGATTGCCTAATTCCAATAAAGATGAGCATCAAAGACATCAAACAACCTATTGTCTCATAAATTACACATTTCCAAAAAGGATTAATAATATAGCAATAAGTCTATCCAATGCATGATGTCCTTGGTAACTCCCATACAATGTACTATACCATATGTCCTGATGTCTTTGTAAAGCAGCCTCTATATAATCAGGTATATCTAGTGTGTTGCTAACAATTTTCTTGTCTTTTGATTGCACTGATAAAATCCACAGCCAGAATACATTATCCCAAATTTTGAAAAGTTGGAGGCAGTCTAATGTACCCTTGAAACTCTTAATCAAAAGTAGTCACATGGATACTGCTTCAATCCTAAGGATATCTGTTGGAATGATGTGCTACATGCTAACCAGAGTGATACTACAACTGTGATCTTTGACAGATTCTGTGACTACTACATCCTTGAATGGCCCTGACAATATGGTGCCTGGATCTCCAAGATGCACTATTTGCTTTCCTTATGCTCTCCATGGTTCTAGTCCATATATGACCTGACTTTTCAGAGATTAACTAAAACAAAAAAAATCAAGGTTTGGCACTGATGGCCCAGGCCATTTCTATGGTCTTGGACTGTGGACTAGTTGTACTGTCTGCTAGTCCTGCACATGGAGCAGCTCCACTCTACTTTACTACAGAAAGCATCATGGCAAGACTCGTTCCCTCCCCATATGGAAAGAACGCTGACCACAGAACAATGGCCATTACCTTTTCATGCAGCTTGTGCAAACTCCTGTAGAACTGGACTCCCATGTGCTGTAATAGTTGCTTTGAGGTTTTAATACTGACTTTTACCTAACAGTTGTTAAGCAATGACATACCTTAGATGGTTGTTTTCTGGAAGTTTTTCTTGTAATTATCATTCATGGGGGGGGGTGTTGCCTGCTGGTATCTGTGCATGGTTTATTGTTTCATAGTTGAGTACTAGACTAGTTACCATCATGGGACTTTTAATGATAGCTAATTCTGCTTTCAAATGTGAGACTCAAGCACTGAATCTTGTGACTGTGTGGTAAAAACCTTAAGCAGTATACCAGCCACCAACCCCTGTGAGTGGGTCTTCATCTGATTTTTCACATGATTGAATCTGAAGCTCCCCAATTGTTATTTCTTAGTTTTGTTATCCCTGATGGCTTTGTCTGCAGGTGCGAGGTGATCTGCTTACTTTCATGTGGACTGACACCTAGGCTTTGCAAAAACTGCTCTTTTTCAGGTGACTGCATATGTTGGATTGGCTCACTGCATTAAGCATGGACTATGCAATCATGTATCTTGGCTTGTGGAATGGTAGGTTGGTACTGGCCATACATTCATCTGACTGTGGGTGGGTTAATAAAGCAGTGCTTTCAAACATTTCAGTGGTTTGTGCATTCACTTCACATAATACAGTGCCACGGATATACAATGCACACACATTCTAATAACATATTTATATTTATCATACAGGTACTATATGCATGATTGTTTCTGGATATTAGCATTCATGAAATTCTAATTTTATATAGCTACTGAATTGTAGTTATACCTATTTTATAGTAAAATCATCTATTAACTATTTAATTTATTGTGTTTCACATTTAGCATTTCACTTATTTGCATTCAAAAGGCTGTAGGTCTTCTGTCTACTTTCAATGCTTTGTTTAAAAAAGGACTATTTTTAAGAACCACAAATTTGGCGTTCTGCTTCAGTTTAGTTCTACATATGTATACATTGCTTCCTTACATTATTTTTGGAAAACAATACAGCAATTTGCATCTTATAGCCAATAAATAACATGACAATTCTGAGTGGAAGCTGGCAATGCACATCTTGACCTTTTTGGCAGTTTTTTTTGGTTTGCTTAAAGTTTGAGATGCCCTTTTTCATAGTGGAGGACAAAGATACATTTCCATTTTCAGTGGCTGAATGACTACGGATATCCAAAAAGTAGATATTTTTGTAAATTACGCTGGTGTTGTCACTCACAGACATCACAATACTTATTTGTACCTTAATGAAAAACCTAATTTGAATGTAAAATCAGCATGTCAGACATTTGATCTGAGTCTGCAGCTAAGTACAAACTGGAAATACTCATAAATTTAAAAGACCATTAATGGCAGAGAGACACGGCTCTACCACCTTCACAATAATCTTGCTCAAATTACAAGCATATGTTTTTGGTCACTTACTCAAAAGTTCATTCCAAAGACAGTTATATGAGCCTGAAAACAATACTTTAAACGTGTTGACAAGAAGTACTTAATTACAGAAAACATGACAGGACCCATCTAACATGGCTGACAAACAGTCACTAACGGCATAGATCATGCTCATAGCATGTTGGCTCCCACACCATTGCACACATCACCTGCAGTAATGGCAGACAAGATCTCATGGATCACAGAATTCCAGTAATGTCATTGATGTAGTATCTCTGTGTGATGCTGACTACTAAGAAACATTTCATTTCAAATAGAGGATGTCCGATCTGAAATCACTAAAAGCAGCTCTACACACTTCATAAGTCAACAGTCATTGTGGGAGTTATGGAATTTGGATAAACATGTTTTTACTGTCAACAAAATCTAAACAGAGTAATTCATTCAAACCACAACCCTGCAGAACTATTCACTGCAGTGAGTAATTAAAGACATTCATTCCATGTGGCTTTAACCTTTGAGAAGTTAGTAATCATGACATTAGATGTCCAGTTCTGTTTCCTGGGATGAAAGTGTGGTTTGATGGTTTCCTGTCCATGGTGGTATCTACTGTTTCATCAGATTTTTATATTATTATCCATAAGGCTACTTATTCACTAAACCACATCAGGATATGGTTCTTTTAATTCTAAATACCCACTGAATTCCCTTGCTTTGCATGTACTTTGGTCTTAGATCATTATCATGCAATCACACATGCTTACACACCCATATTGTACACCTCATTTTTGATTAAAGCAAAAAATACTTTTCATGAAAGCTTCCTATACCATACTGACATTATGATCAAATGGGTCAAATTACATCTACTTTCTGTAATATGTACAGCAAAACCACAAAGTATACCTTTTTCTTCAATGGATACAGCTAGTCATCACTAATACAGCCTCTCTAAAGATATAATTAAGTCATCTTGTTTGTGCAAGAAAATTGAAGTGGTCAAAGAGAAATGTGCAACTGATGATTTTTTTCTAATTTTTTAGGTCATAAAAATAAAGATAGGCTGTCTCTGAATGCTCTGCTTTTCACACAACATACTCTTTAAACAGTTTATATTCTTATACAACTCATATTCATAGCATTCTTTGAGTTCTTCAGCAAAGCTGCCTCGTCCATCCAACACTACCTTGGCTATAGACTGCCACAATATATATTAAGCTTCACTGGAATCATGTTTTCTGAGATGGATTTATGAATGCAGAGTTCATCTCATCTGTGATGCATCTAAGATCCCATTACAAAAAGTTCTTGTGTCATTAACTAACAGGGATAATTTTGTATTATAGTTAGCTATGTGTATATATATATATATATATATATAAACAAACTAGGGTCGGAGGCTCAACCCATAATTATGAGGTTATACCATACCATCTTGGGAACAGGAATGGTCCTTTACTTAGTTTATTTAATTTAATTACTTATTAATAATCAGTGGCCTCTTTCCATGAGATAGCTCAATGCTGAAATTCATGTTGAATAGGGGAAATTTGACCAGAGGCATTTCCCATGCTCTTTTTGAGCAGTAGGTGGTGCCAGGGGGCAGTCACTAGTGGTTGAGGAATTTCAAGATGGAGGAGGAAAGGACACACCATGCTGAGAGTACAGTAATGCAGACTAGTGAATTATTACAAACAGATTCTGGAAGACAGGACAATGTAGCTACAGAGCTAGAGGAAAAAGGTTTGGAAACTCCTTGTGTTGATGGTGATGATAGACTGAGGTAGGCTGAATGCTGATGAGGAATAAGCTGGAGTACTTTGGTGCATCATGTGTTGGGAGAAGTACCAGAGGAGTTGCTGCTAGATGAATTGGGGAAAAGAACTGAATCATTGGAAGGTGCTGGCAGCAGTTTGGGAGTATGCGTAACCAGTGCTGTAGCTGGGTTTAAAAGCATACTCCTGCAATACTATGTTGTTGTGACTAGTACGCAAACTATTTCATATACAGAGATAGTAAACAAAGGCAATGAAGATACTATGTTTAAAGTTGAAGGAAGACAAGGACTTATGCAAGGACGATAAAACCAGATGAAAAGATCTGTGTAGTATGAATGAAAATAAAGAATAGTGACACTATTAACAGGTATGAAGTTATGGACAGGATTATTTTAACTTTGGGATTTAAACTACAGAACATAAGAATAAAATACACTTAGGAACAGAAGACCTTTGTGAGGTTACTCAAATCAAGGTTAATCAAAACAAGATGGCGCTGAGAATGGCCGCCTCAGTTTAGTGCTCTCTAGTATTCTGTTTGTTTTTGTTTATTTGTCCTGTTGTTTGGTGTTCAACTGCAATTAAGTATACTCAGAAAGAATTGTTAAATATTCTGCAATTCATTTCATGCAAACTGACACCAGATTTTTCACAATTAAGAAATTTTCTGGAGATCCTAGCTGGAGGAGCAGCAGTTGTCAGCAGCAGAGGTAGACACAGGCATTGCACAAGGGAGAAGTGAGCTGGTGCACTGGTGAGGCTGAGACAGAGAGGTTTTCGATTGGTACTCCGAAGTTTACATCTGGCAAACCTTCGCTCCCTATGCAATAAAATGGATGAACTGTTACTTCTCAATGAAACTCACTAGGACTTTTCACTTTCTTCTGTACTGTGTTTCACGGAAATCTGGCTAAATTAATCTGTTCTTGAATCTGTATTACATCTGCATGGCTTTCAACTTTACAGAGCGGACACAGTGTTGGGGACATCAGGGAAGAGTAGAGGAGGTAGAATCTGCTTTTATTTCAATGAATTTTGATGTAATGATGTCACAGTATTAAGTAAAATGTGCTGTCCTCACAAATGTTTTGTGTTAATTGTAGACCTTTTTATTCACTTCAGGAGTTCTCTTCATTTATTCTGGTTAGTGTTTACATTCCACCTCAAGCCTGTGTGAGGGCAGCACTACAAAAACTGTCTGATCAGAAAATGTGCTTGAAGCAGAATTATCCAAACTCCCTTCGATTACTCTGGGGGATTTTAATAAGGCAAATCTCAGGCATGAGCTTCCTAAATTTACACAGTAAATAAAGTGTCCAACCAGAGACAGGAACAGACTGGATCATTGTTATACAGTGCTAAAACATGCTTATTGTGCTGTCCCAGTGCAGCTTTGGGCTTTTATGACCACTGTCTGATTCATTTGCTTCCTACCTATAAGAGCAAGTTAAAATATCTTAAACCTGTGATCAATACAATGAGAAGGTGGACTATTGAGGCAAAGCTGAAGCTGCAGGCCTGCTTTGATTATACAGATCGGAGTGTCTTTGAAGATTCTGCTGCTAACTTGCATGAACTGGCAGACACAGTAACATTATATGTCAGCTTCTGTGAAGATGTGTCTACACTAAAACCTGGTTAAACTTTAACAGCAAACCCTGGTTTACTGCTAAACTTAAGCAGCTATGTCAAGACAAGGAGGATGCCTACAGAAGTAGGGATACAACACTTTTTAGACAGGCAAGGAACACACCGATAAAACAAATCAACTATTCTGAAATGCTGAATAAACAGTTTTTAGCCATTGATCCTGCATCAGTGTGGATAGGTCTGTAAAACATTACAAACTACAGGAAACAATCCCCCTACACTGAAGTTAAATTACCAGCTGACTGATGACTTGAATGCTTTTTACTGCAGGCATGATAAGCCTGAGGCTAAAAATGACAATGTTACCAGCTCTGTCAGTGTTCAGACTTATATGACTCTCTCTTCACACATTCTCACATTGTCTGCATTAATTATCTCTGAGGAGGATGTGTATAATTCTTTTTAAAAGACAGCAAATTAAGAAAGCAGGTGGTCCAGATGGGGTTTCACCCTCCTGTTTAAAAACATGTGCTGATCAACTGGCTCCAGTTTTTACTCTGATTTTTAGTAAATCATTAGAGCTGTGTGACATTTCCTTATGTTTCAAGCAAGCCACAATCATTTCAGTATATAAAAAGTCCACTATAACAGGACTGAATAACAACAGGATTGTTGCTTTGACATCAGTGGTCATGAAGACTTTTGAGAGGCTGGTTGTTAGCTCACCTGAAGGATACTACAGCTCCCTCATGGGACCCCATTCAGTTTGCTTATCAAGAGAACTAGTTAGTGGATGATGCAGTTAATACAGGCCTGCAAAATATCTTGCAACATCTTGACAACCCAGAGACATATGCAAGGATTCTGTTTGTGGACTTCAGCTCTGCAATTAATACAACAATTCCGGAACTTCTTCACTTAAAACTCTCCAAGCTTTCCATTCCTGCTACTGCCTGTCAATGGATCACCAATTTTCTAACCAATAGGAAACAGCAGGTGAAACTGTGGAAATTCATATTTAGCTATTCCTCATTCAATACAGGTAACATCCAGGGATTTGTGCTCTCCCCACAACTATTCTCCCTCTACACTAATGACTGCACCTCTAAGGACCCCTCTGTCAAACTTATTAAATACGCAGATGGCACAACTATCATCGGGCTCATCAGGAATGGTGATGAGTCTGCAGGTTGAGCAGCTGGCCCTTTGGTGTAGTCAGAATAATCTGTAACTGAACATTCTTAAAAATGTGGAGATGACACTGGACTTTGGGAGTGGTACTACAATATTATCCCCATCTTTATATTTAATACTGCTGTGTCAGTTGTGGAATCCTTCAAGTTTTTGGGCTCTATAATCTCCCGGGACTTGAAATGGGAGACCAATGTAGGGTCCATCATTAAAAAGGCACAACAGCAGCAGCTTTCTGAGACAGATGAGGAAGTTCAGCCACCCACAGGAACTGTTGATTCAGTTCTATACAGCAGTCATTGAGTCTGATCTCAGCTCATCCATAACAGTAAGGTTTGGATCTCTGTCTAATCATAACAAAAATAGGTTACATCGAATAGTCAGGGCTGCCAAAAATGCCACTCGTGCTAGTTTGCCCTCCTTAAAAATCCTGTACTATTCCAGGGTCATGAAAAGGGCAGGGAAAATCATCACCGACCCTTCACATCCAGGCCACCATCTTTTTGAACTATTACCATCAGCCAGACATTATAGATTAATACGCACCAAAACAAGCAGATATAAGAACAGTTTTTTCCACAGGCCATCAAGTTCATAAGCAGTTAATTCAGCTTATTAGGTTGGGGTATTCTTTTTCCCAAGCATCTGAGGATGCTGAAGTATTGTTTACATATTGTTAATACTTGTTTCTTTCAGAGTTTATTTCAGTATTTCCTGCACTGAGTTGCACTTTGCACCTTATATGTATATGCATATTTACTTTTTTGCCTTGTTCTAATAGTTGCATGTATGTTGTTTGTTTCTTAATAGTAGTATGCATGCCATTTATGTAATACATACTTGGAGAGTCACTGAAACCAGAGTCAGATTCCTTGTATGCATGCATACCTGACCAATAAATATGATTCAGATTTTGAAACTTTTATTTTTAATTGAAAAAAAATTAAAAATGAAGTGGGAAAAAAGAGCTCATTGGCACTGTGGAATGAATATATTTTTCAGAACTTGGGACTGCAACTATGGAAGACAATAAATGTGCAGCTCAGAACATCATACATAGAGGGATTTGAGTTAAAGACATTTCTGTCTGTAATAAATTGCATAAGGTAAAAATATATATTATGTAACAAATGTTTGGACAGGGGGCTGAGAGATATGGGCGACAGTGTGCATGAGGGAAAAGTGTAGCATAATTCAAAAGTTATAACTTTGAAAGGAAAGCAGAAACAGAAAACAGTAAGGTACTGGGGTCAACCTAAAGCATGCTTTTTGGTGGAGATGACAAGCATTTGGTGTCAGGTTATAATAGAAGATGTGGTCAGCATGAGGAACAAGGACATAGCACTACAAATTGTAGGTCTAAGTTCAGAAAATGCAATGAATTTGGACATTTTTGGTTTGACTCTACCACAACCTAAATAACATTCAGTTGAACTATAGCAGAATAACAAAAAAGTGCAATTTAGTGCAATACTTTTGAGAAAACCAGGCATCTTACTAAACAAGCATTAGCTATCCACTCTGTGTATCAGACATAGGCAATCATAAGTCACAGAGGCAGGGCATAGTTATCATCACTTGTGCAGGGTGGGGATGGGACAACAGGATGGAAAGAATGACATCAAAAAAGTGAGAGTGTGTGTGTGTGTGTGGGGGGGTGGCATGGGCAAGATGAAGTGTACTGTGTGTGGGTTTGCAGGAACACAGTCAAAGCAGTTGTGTTAGTACTACATCCTGGCATCCTGGACAGGTGTGAGTTGTACATTGTAGAGGATTCAGCTCACCGCCACTGCCCCCAACCATATAAACTACCTCTACCAGGATTTACACTGCTAGCTCCATGACTCTCGCTACAATGAACATGAGTAATGTCTGATGGATGAGCTCTTATCCCAACTGCATTCACAACCTCAATGGTGTGTCCTACCATGTCTGTGTGTGGATACCTGAACTGCTGATGGAGCAGAGGAATTAGTACCACTACTTGAGCAGGATCCTGCACACCCATGTCATCTAACATCTGACAATGTAGCATGTCTTCAGCGACATAGATGCTGAACCTCCCCCAGCAGATGTACTATTACAGACACTGCATGATCTCGTGCATCATTTACCCTGTCCAAGGACTCAGCTACATGGTTCAGGCAGTCTTACATGTCAAAATGCATGACATGCAGTACTTAGATAATCTCTTCTAAGGCCTTGGTGGAACTTGCCTGTGCTCCCATGTCAGTGTCAATGACATACATTGAGTGGCACCTACTGACACACAAACATCAGGGGAAGGGCGGAAGCATGCCTTCTCTGAGCAACTCTACCAACTACCCTGAGTAGTAGGAACTTCGCCCTTGAGATGGTAAGGGAGAGACTCTGCCAGCTCTGCAACTAGTGTAATGATTCTACCCTAATCAACTGTGAACCCTCGACCTGTCCAATGTCAGAAGTCTCTGTGTCATCGGTATGAGTAGCCATACTGACTGTGTCCATGCCCTGGAGAGGGATGTGGAATCCACAGCATCAGTGCCAGAATGACCAACTGCAGCTCTAGACTGAGCATCTTCATCATGACCATCATTGTCAAAGACCACCAATACTCTAACATCAGGCTATAGGAGCTCCATAGTGCTACTGGCAGAATCACCATGATTATAGTAATAAAACACAACAAAAAGAGAAATACAAGCAAAATCAGCTATTTTACCTAACCTTGAGTCAAGCAATACTAGATGCATGTGCAAGTAAAAATGTCAGTAAGGTAGATTTAAAGATCATTATATAGCGGAATACAACTAAGAAGTTATGCTCATACCATTTGCAGGTGGTTGTGGATCCTTGATACCAGTTTTACCCAAACAAACCTAATGCAGATGGATAGAGGTATGATAAGCATTAAACAGATTCCTACACATGAAATATAATCCATGTATAACTCTAAAAAATATCAAATATATCTCTATATCTATACATATAGACAGGATAGATAGATAGACAGACAGACAGATAGATAGAGATAGAATTGTAGATATATATATATGTGTGTGTGTGTGTGTGTGTGTGTGTGTGTGTGTGTGTGTGTGTGTATGTGTGTGTGTGTGTGTGTGTATGTGTGGATAGCATACCTGGAACATCAGTAGTAGACACCCATTGGTTGTTTTCCATCTCTACATCCACATCCATCATGAAACTGGGCAACTCCTCTAAGCTACCTGGATCCCTTACAGTCGACACCAACTCTTCTGTCGCAGTGAAAGGTGGTTCAGTAGCAGGACCACCTTAGTAGCTCCCAGCTTCTGTGAAATAGCACGGGCTCTCTTTTTTGCCTTGGTGTTCATGTCACTGGCCTCATGTTTGTTACAGCTGCAGTCATTGTCATGGCCACCCACAGTATTCACAACATTGACCACCTGCCAGATACAGTCATGGAAGGTCTTGACAGCTATAGTTTTCACTAAGAGACGTGAGCTATGTTGATGAAGGGTCTGGACTATAACATAATTCATAGCATCTGAGAATGCAGGTTTCTGTGGCTCAGATTTTCTGAGTGCTAAATTCATGTATGTGAGTTACAAAAATAGGTGTCCGACAAATCAGCAGAGACAAGACAATCTACAATGGGCAGAAACAAATTTGCATTTATTTAGGCATCATTACAAACTAGTACATAAGTGATCTATATGAATACACACATCTAACACATAACTGTAAGCCTCACCCCCTCCCTTTCACTAACAGAACTTACTGAATAAGAGGGAAAACATGTCAGTCTGGAATATACAACATCGTGAATAATAACATAATGAAATAAGTCTATGAAATGAAACATTTAAAATAAAACAGCATTCTATATTCAGACATCTCTAAGCAGTCCTAATCCTAAGAATTTGCAAATTGCAGAGAGCAATCAGTTATAAAATAACAAATCAAAGAACCCCTACAAATGAGCCACTCCCCACCCAACCCCAGCAACCACAAATGTCAAGAACACAACCCTTCTAATTGTGTAACAGCTGTTTATGTAAAGCATATTCAACAGCCTTACCACTGAGCATTTTTTGAAACGTAACATTAACATTGGTACTACTAAGTTTGAAATGTATTCACATGCTTAGAGAAATGTTTCCATAAACCCATGTAACTGAAGATGAGGATCTTTACAACAACTGTTATACCTTCTATACCAACAGAAATGGGCAAAGTGCAGACATCACTTTCAGTTTTCTAGGAAAATAATAATACAACTATAACTGTAAGTATCACTTGCAAATAATATAACATACCTTAACAGGAACTGTAATAATGTTCTCCAAAAATAATGCAATTGTAACACTTTAACTCAGTCAAACAACAGTATCTTATGTGGGTAAATCCAAACAGTCTTCCCTACAGTGATACAAGTTCCTCAGCCCCAGGTTGTGCTTTTATAGTGTAGATTCATCTCACTGGACATGGTGACTATGTAAATCAGGTGTCAGCTCATCATCATTCCTGAACCACTCAATCTGCTCAAAGTCATGGGCAGGTAAACACCAAAGGCCTACATCATGCTGTAAACATTCAATGGCAGGACAGGAGTGAGTATTTGGAAAGTACAGTTGTGTACACTTACCATAAATGTAGATGTTTGAGTGTATTCACTGTTGCAGTCATCACATTTGGGTTATCCCTGCCAGGGTAGCCCTCAGCTGGCCCAGATTACCAGAGGCTTAGTATTTCTGCGTCGGTTGCTGTCACTCCAGGACTGACATCAGGTCGTCAGTAGTATAAAGTAAGGCAGCCAATGCCATTACATCAGTTTTTCTTGCCTTAACTGTCAGGAGCCCCCAAGTGGGAGCCAGGATATGGTGGAAGAGCCCCACCAGTAGAAAGTAAATACCAAAAAGTTCCTTGTAATGAGAGAGAGAGAGAGAGAGAAGAAAAGGGGGATGGAGGGAGGGAAACCAGGACTGCAACAGTGTATACACTCTAACATCAACATTTATGGTAAGTGTACACAACTGTACTATGTTCTTCATGTTTCACTGTTGCAGTCATCACATTTGGGTTGCTTTCCAAAGCTGAGGAAAAGGGTGGAGGCATTCAAGAAGACTAGGGGCTGGCTAGCATGCCCTGCAAGACAGGAGTGGCAAAGCCTGCCCTGGATTTGGAGAAGATAGGCAAGTGGTAATGCTTGGTGAATGTGTGAACAGATATCCATGTGGCAGCCTCCAGGATGTCCCTAGTGGGGACTCCTCTGAGGAATGCTGCAGAGGTGGATGTTGATCTGGTAGAGTGAGTCCTGACCCCCTTAGGGGGAGGTTTCCTGTGTTGCTTGTAACAGAAGTTGATGCAGTGTGCTATCCATTTGGAAATGGTTTGTTTGGATATGGCTTTGCCCTCTGCCCCTGCAGCAAACTTGACTAGCAATTGATCAGTCTTTCTGAATGATTTACCCCTGTCTAGATAGAATCTGAGCTGTCTGTGCACATCTAGAGAGTGCAGTATACTTTCCCCCTTGTTTTGTGGGTAAGGGAAAAAGGTGGGCAAATGAATGGATTGGTTGAGAGCCACACTGGACACCATTTTGGGCAGGAAGGATGGAATAATCCTGAGGGACACCCTGTCAGCATGGAAGATGATGAAGGGCTCTACAGCCATGAGTGCTTGTAGCTTGGAAACTCTTCTGGCTGAATTGATGGCCAGAAGCAAGGCTGTCCTCCAAGAGAGAAACTTTAACTCTGCTGAAGATGCTGGTTCAAAGGGGGGGCAGGGTGAGCATTTTCAACACAAAGTTTAGGTCCAAAGCTGGGGTAGGTGCTCTTCTGGGTGGCCTCAAGTTGCTAGCCCCTCTTAGGAACTGTTTGATGAGAAGGTGTGAAAAAAGTGGGTGCTCAGTGTTGAAATGAGCATAGACAGCAGAGGCATGAATTTTAATAGAGGAAAAGGAGAGACCACTGTGTAGCACGTCATTTAGGTAATCCAGGATGAGAGGTAGGGAGGGCTGTGCTATATCGGCTCCCTTAGCCTGCATCCAGGTGCAAAACCTTTTCCACTTGTCAGCATAATACTTTCTAGTGCTAGGGCATCTAGCCTCATGTATAACATCTAGAACCTGTTTACTGAGATTGTCAGCTTGATCAGTGGTCAGGGAATAAGCCAGGCTGCCAGATTGAGGGTCTGCAACTGGGGATGCATGAATTCTCCTTCCTCTGGGTCAGGAGGGTTGGGGTCTGAGGTAGATGCCAAGGTGGCAGTGGGGACAGGCTGTGCAGCAGTGGGTATCAGTGCTGGTAAGGCCAATCTGGAGCAATATGAATTGCCCTTGGTTTTTCCTCCCTTATTTTGAGCAGTACCCTGGTAATGAGAGGTAGTGGGGGAAATGCATAGACCAAGAGGTTGACCCAGGGGAAGGATAAGGCATCCACTTTCCAGGCTCTACAGTGAGGCTCCCTGGTGCAGAACTTGCTGAGCTGATGGTTGGAGTGGGAAGCAAAGAGGTTGACCTTCATGGTGCCCCATTTCTGAGTTATTAGAGTGAAGGTTCTTTGGTCTGGCTGCCACTCATGTGGGTCCAGAAGATTTCTGCTTAAGTTGTCTGCCAGAGAGTTTAGAGAGCCTGGCAGGAATTGTGCTAACAGGTCTAGTTTAATGTCTGAGGCTGTGCGCTAAAGGGTCATGGCGAGCCTGCATAGAGGGTAGGAGTGAGTCCCACCCTGCTTGTTGATATACCACATCACAGTGGTGTTGTCTGTTTTGATCAGGAGGGCCCCTGGGGAGAGAAGGGGCCTGAAAGCTGTCAATGCATGCTGGACAGCTAACACCTCTTTTTGGTTGATGTGCAGATGTATTTGCTGTGGGTTCCATTGGCCCTGTATGCACCTGCCATCCAGGTGTGCAACCCAGGCATAGTTTGATGCATCGGTGGTGAGGGTCTGGGTGGCGGGGGGTGCTGAGAATGGTAGTCCCTTGTTGTGGTAGCATGCTGCGGCCCACCAAAGAAAATCTTTCTTTAGGCAAGGTATCATTGCTATAAGAGTTTCCAGGTCTTGAGAGTGTTGACACCAAAGGCGTTTTAGGTACCACTGAAGTTTCCTCATATGCAGTCTGGCATATGGAATGAGTTGAATGCAAGATGCCATGAACCCCAGAGCTTGCAGGATTTTCCTTGTGGATAACTGGGATCTGGTGGCTAGTTGAGAAAAGTAGGTTGTCAGGTAAGTTTGCTTTTCTCGTGTAAGGAAAGGCATCTGGGATGCTGTGTCCAGGCTTGCTCTCAGGAATATAATCCTTTGGTTGGGTACATGTTTGGATTTCTTTGTCTGCAAAAAGCAATGGCAGGAGCCAGACATTTTGTGAAAACTCTGGGAGCAGTAGATAAGCCAAAGGGGAGTGCAGAGAACTGAAAGTGCAGAGATCCTGTCCTGAAATGTAGATATTTCCTGCATGGTTCCCTGATTGGGATGTGGAGGTAGGCCTCTTTTAGGTCTAGGGTGGCTAACCAAACATTCTTGGAGATCATAAGTAATAGTTGCTGGAGGGTGAGCATTTTGAATTTTGGTATCACCAGGAAGGTGTTTAGAATGGATAGATCAAGGATGGGGCTCCAGGTGCTCTCTTTTCTGGGTACCAGGAAGAACCTGGAGTAGAAACCTTGGTCTATTTGTTTTTTAGAAACATGCTGTATTGCCCTCATAGAGAGCAGGGAAAGGACTTGCTTTTTGGCCTCTGCCCACTGGTTTAGAGGAAGATCTGGAAACCCTTTTGGGGTTGGGAGAGTGTGGAAAGAAAATTTGTATCCCTGGGACACTATGTTGAGGACCCAGCGGTCGGTAATGGTGGCCCAGGTGCTTGCATGGAAGGAGAGTTTTCCTGTGAGGGGCAAGTGCAGGTGGGCAGTGGGAGGGAGTGGAAGTGGAGAGTCATTGTGAGTTCTTACCATGAGGGGGTGGCTTTGCGGGGGTGGCTTTGCACTCCTTGGTTTTGAAGTGGAGGTACTCCATTGCTTTGATCGCAGCATTCCTTGTGGCTGTTGTCTGGGGGGGGTCTGCTTCCTTTGGGTCTGGGCTAAACTGACTTGGAGGGGGCAGAAAAGGACCAGTGCTTGGAGGGGCAATGCCTACTAAACCTGGATGCCTGGACCTGTAGGAAATCCTCAACTGTCTGCATAGATTTAGCTTTTTCTTCTTTCTTAAGACCTCCTCTGCCTTGGTGCCAAATAAACTGTCTTTGTGCAAGAGTGCATCCAATAATTTAGATTTGACATGGTCTGGCATGGGCTGTTCCTTAAGCCAAGCATGCCTTCTAAGGACAGAACCAGTGACTGCTGCACTGCAAGAAGCTTCTAGGGTGTCAAAACCACAGTGTAAGGTGTGCTTAGTTACTTGACTTGCAGAATGCATTAACTCTTGTAACTCTTTATTTTCTGCACAAGCAGGAAAGGATGATATTTTTTATTTGAGGAGTTCAGTGGTATGTTGCTGAAATTGTAACATATGGAATTGACAGTTTAGTACTCTGATAGCAAGAGTAGCAGAGGTGTATACTTTTTACTCCATCTGTCTAGTGCTTGGGAATCCCTATCTGAGGGGGTGAGATTCTTAGCAGAAGGTGCTTTAATTCCTTTAGGCCCTTGAGAAATAATCTCAGGGTCAGCAGTAGGATTTTTGAAAAGAAATTTGTGTGAGTCAAAGACTTTGTAATATCTGTCAGGTTTCCTGGGAGCAGGAGGTAGGGTGTCAGGAGTCAAACTAGATTCCATGAAAACATCATCCCCAACATCTAGGACAGGGGTATGTGCTGTGGAAGATCTAAGAATTCTCTTAGCCTCTTTTTAGACTGAGGGTAGTCCTGACATTCCCATTAGAAATGCTCCCTTAAAGTATGAGGGGTTTCCCCAAAGGAAAAGTCCTCGAGTGGAGATGCTGAAGGAATGGATTCCTCTGCATCAGAATCCTCACAAGCAGAGAGGGGTTGCATGTCTTCATATTCATATGCATCAGAGTCATCAGACTCCTGTTCATATAAAACTACTGGGGACAGATCTCTTTTTCTTTTGGAAGGGGTAGCTTGGCTTCCTCTGATCAGCATTATAAGGTCTTCTGCCATTTTAAGCACTTGAGACTGAAGCAAGGAAGCAGGCGCCTGAGATTTGGTTGTCGGTTTTTTGGGTGTGGTTCAAACCCTGAGCCTTAGAAACTCAGTAGTTTTCGAAAGAACAGTAGACGCGAAAGAAGTCATCGGTTTGTGTCAAGAATCGGTAGTGTGAACTACTTCCTTGGAAGCCGGTGCCTGCTCAGCGGCTCCAGGCCCATCCAAGGTAGAGACAACCGCAGGATCCATAGTTGAAGAAGAGTTTTGTGGCATACCGGACTCCGAAAGGGTCTCAGTAGCGGCCTAAGAATCCACAGAAGTGGGCATCAGGGGCGGCGAAAGCATCTCACTGAGGACTGGAGAACTAACTACTAGCTTAATGGAAGCATCTTCAGTAGGTTTGAACCTGTGCAGTCTGTCTGTCTTTATCCTTAACGTTTTTTCAGAAGATCTGCTGTCGGATGGCTTACCAAAGCCATATCGGAATTCAAGGACTGTGAGCAAAAAAATCTAGCTACAATAAGGGCCCAATGATGTATAGTTCTGGCGTTGAACAAAGCACAAAAGTGACAGCGAGGGACATCGTGGTCTGGTCCTAAGCAAGTGATGCAGTAAGAATGAAAGTCTCAGTGTGGTATTTGCTTTCCACAAGTGAGACAATTGTTAACTTTTTTCTGACATCTGCTAGAACAAGAAAAAAGGATCCCCAATGGGGTACTTAGCTTTAGAAGACTTTAGCTTCAATTCGGAAGACGAAACTCAGATAGCGGCTGACCAGCACTCATGCAAACTGCTTCAGCTTCGGGCTCCTCGGCAAGAATGACTGAAGTAATTGTGTCAGCTGCCTTACTTTATACTACTGACGACCTGATGTCAGAAGTCCTGGAGCAACAGCAAATGATGCAGAAATACTAAGCCTCTGGTATTCGGGCCGGCCGAGGGCTACCCTAGCAGGGATAACCCCAAATGTGATGCTGCAACAGTGAAACATGAAGAACATCTGTGGTTAGCTAATGACTTGCAGCTGGGACTCAGCAGTAGTGCATAGCTAACTGTTTGACACTCCTGTTACTTTGATGAACACTTACAGAGGGTATGTCAAGAAGAATAGGCTTACAGCAAAGTTTGTGATTACACTGAGTGATTTAGGAGATAACTTTTATATCACCTTTATGAAAATATGCTTAGGAGGTAACTGCCTCTGAGTAAAAAGGGTCTGTAACTGATACCAAATATATAAAACAAACATACAAACAGAAAACTTCAAAATAAATATAAATTGTAATGCAAGCATGTCACAAATACATCAAAATTGACTACTAGTCACAAATGAAAAGAAAGAACACACACTTGTATTTCATACATTGTAATAGGGCATGCTTCAGTAGCAAAAATTGTGAAAACATCCCATTCAGTTAATCTTCTGTGAAAGTACTATGAACAATTGAGCTGCCATGGGTATATTGCTCCCTAAATGTGACATTTTAGAATTACAAAGCTGAGTATATGATCTTTACTTTCTCTACCTCATAATGTCTGTTGTTGCTTATTTGGAAGATATACATATATAGTTTTAATCTTTATATAATGTTATGATAATGCAAAGGTTTCTTGGTTTATTTCTAGAAAGAACAATGTGTATGTCAAAGTACTGATCATTAATATTCACATTTTAATGGTATAAGACCACATAGATGTGAAATCATCACAAAGAGACACGTTTACTTTTTTTTCCTTCTTCCTTTGCACAGTGCCTGGCATTGCACATTGGTGACTGTCAGTGGTGACTAGCAGTGAACGACAGGTCACTTCACAAGGCAAAAACATCAGTAGTGCAAAGGAAACAGGCACCATTGTGCTTCCATCAGCAGTCTGGTCAGTACTAAGTGCCAAAAAGACACATTATATAACTTTCTCTGTGATTCAACATGTGACTGCAGAAAGATATGAATAACAGCATGAGTAATGCGGGGTTTGTTTCCAACTTTTGATATTTTGAATTTAGCATTCAGAGTTAATGATCTTCTTGTGTCCTAGAATCTGAATTACTGATAAAAGCAATAACAGATTTTATATGCATGATGTAGCAAGTACGTCAAAATAACATGGACTAAAATTTCAGGAAGTAAAATCAACAACATAATGAATTTTGAAATATGGCCACTTACGCAAAGACACTATAAATATGTCAAAACACATAGTCCTGAAAGTAAGACTTTCCTTTAAAACTGGTATAAATCTTGTGTGCACTGTATACAATGTTAAGTGGCCCCTTCATCAGTAAGTGCCATTACACAAAGGCAAGATGATGTGTAACAGAGATATAAGTTATCATGTGCAAAAACTGTTAAAGGAGTGAACATTTCATAGGTTCATGGGTTCATAGGTAGGTACTAGGCTATCGGCCCTAGCAGC